>NC_034174.2:2404678-2732178 GCF_002021735.2 Oncorhynchus kisutch
GGTATCCCCCATTACAAATGACTAGGTATCCCCCTTTACAACTGACTAGGTATCCCCCTTTACAACTGACTAGGTATCCCCCTTTACAACTGACTAGGTATCCCCCTTTACAACTGACTAGGTATCCCCCTTTACAACTGACTAGGTATCCCCCTTTACAAAGGACTAGGTATCCCCCTTTACAAAGGACTAGGTATCCCCTTTACAACTGACTAGGTATCCCCCTTCACAACTAACTAGGTATCTGACTAGGTGTCCCCCTTTACAACTGACTAGGTATCCCCCTTTACAATGGACTAGGTATCCCCCTTTACAACTAACTAGGTATCTGACTAGGTATCCCCCTTTACAACGGACTAGGTATCCCCCTTTACAACGGACTAGGTATCCCCCTTTACAACTGACTAGGTATCCCCCTTTACAACTGACTAGGTATCCCCCTTTACAAATGACTAGGTATCCCAATTTACAACGGACTAGGTATCCCCCTTTACATCTGACTAGGTATCCCCCTTTACAACTGACTAGGTATCTGACTAGGTATCCCCCTTTACAACTGACTAGGTATCTGACTAGGTATCCCCCTTTACAACGGACTAGGTATCCCCCTTTACAACTGACTAGGTATCCCCCTTTACAACTGACTAGGTATCCCCCTTTACAACTGACTAGGTATCCCCCTTTACAACTGACTAGGTATCTGACTAGGTATCCCCCTTTACAACTGACTAGGTATCTCCCTTTACAATGGACTAGGTATCCCACTTTACAACTGACTAGGTATCCCCCTTTACAACTGACTAGGTATCCCCCTTTACAACTGACTAGGTATCCCCCTTTACATCTAACTAGGTATCTGACTAGGTATCCCCCTTTACAACTAACTAGGTATCTGACTAGGTATCCCCCTTTACAACTAACTAGGTATCTGACTAGGTATCCCCCTTTACAACGGACTAGGTATCCCACTTTACAACTGCCTAGGTATCCCCCTTTACATCTGACTAGGTATCTGACTAGGTATCCCCCTTTACAACTAACTAGGTATCTGACTAGGTATCCCCCTATACAACTAACTAGGTATCTGACTAGGTATCCCCCTTTACAACTGACTAGGTATCTCCCTTTACAATGGACTAGGTATCCCACTTTACAACTGACTAGGTATCCCCCTTTACAACTGACTAGGTATCCCCCTTTACAACTGACTAGGTATCCCCCTTTACATCTAACTAGGTATCTGACTAGGTATCCCCCTTTACAACTAACTAGGTATCTGACTAGGTATCCCCCTTTACAACTAACTAGGTATCTGACTAGGTATCCCCCTTTACAACGGACTAGGTATCCCACTTTACAACTGCCTAGGTATCCCCCTTTACATCTGACTAGGTATCTGACTAGGTATCCCCCTTTACAACTAACTAGGTATCTGACTAGGTATCCCCCTTTACAACTAACTAGGTATCTGACTAGGTATCCCCCTTTACAACTAACTAGGTATCCTACTTTACAACTAACTAGGTATCTGACTAGGTATCCCCCTTTACATCTGACTAGGTATCTGACTAGGTATCCCCCTTTACAAATGACTAGGTATCCCCCTTTACAACTGACTAGGTATCCCCCTTTACAACTGACTAGGTATCCCCCTTTACAACTGACTAGGTATCCCCCTTTACAACTGACTAGGTATCCCCCTTTACAAAGGACTAGGTATCCCCCTTTACAACTGACTAGGTATCCCCCTTTACAACTGACTAGGTATCCCCCTTCACAACTAACTAGGTATCTGACTAGGTGTCCCCCTTTACAACTGACTAGGTATCCCCCTTTACAATGGACTAGGTATCCCCCTTTACAACTAACTAGGTATCTGACTAGGTATCCCCCTTTACAACGGACTAGGTATCCCCCTTTACAACGGACTAGGTATCCCCCTTTACAACTGACTAGGTATCCCCCTTTACAACTGACTAGGTATCCCCCTTTACAAATGACTAGGTATCCCAATTTACAACGGACTAGGTATCCCCCTTTACATCTGACTAGGTATCCCCCTTTACAACTGACTAGGTATCTGACTAGGTATCCCCCTTTACAACTGACTAGGTATCTGACTAGGTATCCCCCTTTACAACGGACTAGGTATCCCCCTTTACAACTGACTAGGTATCCCCCTTTACAACTGACTAGGTATCCCCCTTTACAACTAACTAGGCATCTGACTAGGTATCCCCCTTTACAACTGACTAGGTATCCCCCTTTACAACTGACTAGGTATCCCCCTTTACAACTGACTAGGTATCCCCCTTTACAACGGACTAGGTATCCCACTTTACAACTGACTAGGTATCCCCCTTTACAACTGACTAGGTATCCCCCTTTACAACTGACTAGGTATCCCCCTTTACAACTAACTAGGTATCTGACTAGGTATCCCCCTTTACAACTGACTAGGTATCCCCCTTTACAACTGACTAGGTATCCCCCTTTACAACTGACTAGGTATCTGACTAGGTATCCCCCTTTACAACTGACTAGGTATCTCCCTTTACAATGGACTAGGTATCCCACTTTACAACTGACTAGGTATCCCCCTTTACAACTGACTAGGTATCCCCCTTTACAACTGACTAGGTATCCCCCTTTACATCTAACTAGGTATCTGACTAGGTATCCCCCTTTACAACTAACTAGGTATCTGACTAGGTATCCCCCTTTACAACTAACTAGGTATCTGACTAGGTATCCCCCTTACAACGGACTAGGTATCCCACTTTACAACTGCCTAGGTATCCCCCTTTACATCTGACTAGGTATCTGACTAGGTATCCCCCCTTTACAACTAACTAGGTATCTGACTAGGTATCCCCCTATACAACTAACTAGGTATCTGACTAGGTATCCCCCTTTACAACTGACTAGGTATCTCCCTTTACAATGGACTAGGTATCCCACTTTACAACTGACTAGGTATCCCCCTTTACAACTGACTAGGTATCCCCCTTTACAACTGACTAGGTATCCCCCTTTACATCTAACTAGGTATCTGACTAGGTATCCCCCTTTACAACTAACTAGGTATCTGACTAGGTATCCCCCTTTACAACTAACTAGGTATCTGACTAGGTATCCCCCTTTACAACGGACTAGGTATCCCACTTTACAACTGCCTAGGTATCCCCCTTTACATCTGACTAGGTATCTGACTAGGTATCCCCCTTTACAACTAACTAGGTATCTGACTAGGTATCCCCCTTTACAACTAACTAGGTATCTGACTAGGTATCCCCCTTTACAACTAACTAGGTATCCTACTTTACAACTGACTAGGTATCCCCCTTTACATCTGACTAGGTATCTGACTAGGTATCCCACTTTACAACTGACTAGGTATCCCCCTTTACATCTGACTAGGTATCTGACTAGGTATCCCCCTTTACAACTGACTAGGTATCCCCCTTTACAACTGACTAGGTATCCCCCTTTACAACGGACTAGATATCCCACTTTACAACGGACTAGATATCCCCCTTTACATCTGACTAGGTATCTGACTAGGTATCCCCCTTTACAACTGACTAGGTATCCCCCTTTACAACTGACTAGGTATCCCCCTTTACAAACTGACTAGGTATCTGACTAGGTATCTGACTAGGTATCCCCCTTTACAACTGACTAGGTATCTGACTAGGTATCTGACTAGGTATCCCACTTTACAACTGACTAGGTATCCCCCTTTACATCTGACTAGGTATCTCACTTTACAACTGACTAGGTATCCCCCTTTACAACTGACTAGGTATCCCCCTTTACAACTGACTAGGTATCTGACTAGGTATCCCCCTTTACAACTGACTAGGTATCCCCCTTTACAACTGACTAGGTATTTGACTAGGTATCCCCCTTTACAACGGACTAGGTATCTGACTAGGTATCCCCCTTTACAACTGACTAGGTATCCCCCTTTACAACTGACTAGGTATCTGACTAGGTATCCCCCTTTACAACGGACTAGGTATCCCCCTTTACAACTGACTAGGTATCTGACTAGGTATCCCCCTTTACAATGGACTAGGTATCCCCCTTTACAACTGACTAGGTATCCCCCTTTACAACGGACTAGGTATCTGACTAGGTATCCCCCTTTACAACGGACTAGGTATCCCCCTTTACAACGGACTAGGTATCTGACTAGGTATCCCCCTTTACAACTGACTAGGTATCCCCCTTTACAACTGACTAGGTATCCCCCTTTACAAATGACTAGGTATCCCAATTTACAACGGACTAGGTATCCCCCTTTACATCTGACTAGGTATCCCCCTTTACAACTGACTAGGTATCTGACTAGGTATCCCCCTTTACAACTGACTAGGTATCTGACTAGGTATCCCCCTTTACAACGGACTAGGTATCCCCCTTTACAACTGACTAGGTATCCCCCTTTACAACTGACTAGGTATCCCCCTTTACAACTAACTAGGCATCTGACTAGGTATCCCCCTTTACAACTGACTAGGTATCCCCCTTTACAACTGACTAGGTATCCCCCTTTACAACGGACTAGGTATCCCCCTTTACAACGGACTAGGTATCCCCCTTTACAACGGACTAGGTATCCCCCTTTACAACTGACTAGGTATCCCCTTTACAACTAACTAGGTATCTGACTAGGTATCCCCCTTTACAACTGACTAGGTATCCCCCTTTACAACTGACTAGGTATCCCCCTTTACAACTGACTAGGTATCTGACTAGGTATCCCCCTTTACAACTGACTAGGTATCTCCCTTTACAATGGACTAGGTATCCCACTTTACAACTGACTAGGTATCCCCCTTTACAACTGACTAGGTATCCCCCTTTACAACTGACTAGGTATCCCCCTTTACAACTGACTAGGTATCCCCCTTTACATCTAACTAGGTATCTGACTAGGTATCCCCCTTTACAACTAACTAGGTATCTGACTAGGTATCCCCCTTTACAACTAACTAGGTATCTGACTAGGTATCCCCCTTTACAACGGACTAGGTATCCCACTTTACAACTGCCTAGGTATCCCCCTTTACATCTGACTAGGTATCTGACTAGGTATCCCCCTTTACAACTAACTAGGTATCTGACTAGGTATCCCCCTTTACAACTAACTAGGTATCTGACTAGGTATCCCCCTTTACAACTGACTAGGTATCTCCCTTTACAATGGACTAGGTATCCCACTTTACAACTGACTAGGTATCCCCCTTTACAACTGACTAGGTATCCCCCTTTACAACTGACTAGGTATCCCCCTTTACATCTAACTAGATATCTGACTAGGTATCCCCCTTTACAACTAACTAGGTATCTGACTAGGTATCCCCCTTTACAACTAACTAGGTATCTGACTAGGTATCCCCCTTTACAACGGACTAGGTATCCCACTTTACAACTGCCTAGGTATCCCCCTTTACATCTGACTAGGTATCTGACTAGGTATCCCCCTTTACAACTAACTAGGTATCTGACTAGGTATCCCCCTTTACAACTAACTAGGTATCCTACTTTACAACTGACTAGGTATCCCCCTTTACATCTGACTAGGTATCCCCCTTTACATCTGACTAGGTATCTGACTAGGTATCCCACTTTACAACTGACTAGGTATCCCCCTTTACATCTGACTAGGTATCTGACTAGGTATCCCCCTTTACAACGGACTAGGTATCCCCCTTTACAACTGACTAGGTATCCCCCTTTACAACGGACTAGATATCCCCCTTTACAACGGACTAGATATCCCCCTTTACATCTGACTAGGTATCTGACTAGGTATCCCCCTTTACAACTGACTAGGTATCCCCCTTTACAACTGACTAGGTATCCCCCTTTACAAACTGACTAGGTATCTGACTAGGTATCTGACTAGGTATCCCACTTTACAACTGACTAGGTATCTGACTAGGTATCTGACTAGGTATCCCACTTTACAACTGACTAGGTATCCCCCTTTACATCTGACTAGGTATCTCACTTTACAACTGACTAGGTATCCCCCTTTACAACTGACTAGGTATCTCCCTTTACAACTGACTAGGTATCCCCCTTTACAACTGACTAGGTATCTGACTAGGTATCCCCCTTTACAACTGACTAGGTATCCCCCTTTACAACTGACTAGGTATTTGACTAGGTATCCCCCTTTACAACGGACTAGGTATCTGACTAGGTATCCCCCTTTACAACTGACTAGGTATCCCCCTTTACAACTGACTAGGTATCTGACTAGGTATCCCCCTTTACAACGGACTAGGTATCCCCCTTTACAACTGACTAGGTATCTGACTAGGTATCCCCCTTTACAATGGACTAGGTATCCCCCTTTACAACTGACTAGGTATCCCCCTTTACAACGGACTAGGTATCTGACTAGGTATCCCCCTTTACAACGGACTAGGTATCTGACTAGGTATCCCCCTTTACAACGGACTAGGTATCTGACTAGGTATCCCCCTTTACAACGGACTAGGTATCTGACTAGGTACCCCCCTTTACATCTGACTAGGTATCCCCCTTTACAACTGACTAGGTATCTGACTAGGTATCCCCCTTTACAACTGACTAGGTATCCCCCTTTACAACTGACTAGGTATTTGACTAGGTATCCCCCTTTACAACGGATTAGGTATCTGACTAGGTATCCCCCTTTACAACTGACTAGGTATCTGACTAGGTATCCCCCTTTACAACGGACTAGGTATCCCCCTTTACAACTGACTAGGTATCTGACTAGGTATCCCCCTTTACAATGGACTAGGTATCCCCCTTTACAACGGACTAGGTATCTGACTAGGTATCCCCCTTTACAACGGACTAGGTATCTGACTAGGTATCCCCCTTTACAACGGACTAGGTATCTGACTAGGTACCCCCCTTTACATCTGACTAGGTATCTGACTAGGTATCCCCCTTTACAACGGACTAGGTATCCCCCTTTACAACTGACTAGGTATCTGACTAGGTATCCCCCTTTACAACTGACTAGGTATCCCCCTTTACAACTGACTAGGTATCTGACTAGGTATCCCCCTTTACAACGGACTAGGTATCCCCCTTTACAACTGACTAGGTATCTGACTAGGTATCCCCCTTTACAATGGACTAGGTATCCCCCTTTACAACTGACTAGGTATCCCCCTTTACAACGGACTAGGTATCTGACTAGGTATCCCCCTTTACAACGGACTAGGTATCTGACTAGGTATCCCCCTTTACAACGGACTAGGTATCTGACTAGGTATCCCCCTTTACAACGGACTAGGTATCTGACTAGGTACCCCCCTTTACATCTGACTAGGTATCTGACTAGGTATCCCCTTTTACAACGGACTAGGTATCCCCCTTTACAACTGACTAGGTATCTGACTAGGTATCTGACTAGGTATCCCCCTTTACAACTGACTAGGTATCCCCCTTTACATCTGACTAGGTATCCCCTTTTCCCCTTCTTCCACTGTATAATCTCTGTTTAGGTCCAAATTGCATTCTAGTCTCCTCTGTTTTTGGATTTCATTCCAATGTGTCAAGTAATTCTATTTTTTCTGTGTCTCTCTTTCTCTCTTGTTCTCTTTCACTTTCTTTGTGTCTTTGTCTTTCACCATCCCTCTCCTCTGGCTCCTAACTGAATTGCTTTGCAATTAGATACTTGGGTAACAGTTGCTAGCCAGGTTAAACCCGTCTAGATATTGTTACATGTCATGGGAGGACACATCAGAGGCCAAATGAGGAAGAAGATGAATAATGTTTACAGGTAGCAGTGTCCGTTTTCAGGTCATTAGGCCTAGTAATAATATGACAAATAAACGTTTATTTAAACCATACACATCACACTCACATTACATCAAACCAAAATCACCTCTATTTCACATCGGGTATTTCTACAAAGACATAGTTCCTTTTTTCGTTGTTTTAAAGAGATGTTGAAGCAACCTTGAAACTGTAACCTTACACAATGTTAACCATCAGAGATGAGGGAAGTTAAGCCATCTCCTGGTTTGACACTGTGGTGCCCTAATCCAGCACGTTTCAGATATCCACTATTTGAATTGAGCCTGGTGAGTTTCCCTGCATTTCAACACGGTGTTCTCTCAACATTTAAACATGCCAATTCAGCTTCTTATCTACTTAAATGGTTGTATTGTTAATAGCCTTGTTAATTCAGTCCAGTGCTTGTGTTATGTTTGTGAGCCAGGTCGTGGAGGCCAGACAGACAGGTCGTGGAGGACAGACAGACAGGTCGTGGAGGACAGACAGACAGGTCGTGGAGGACAGACAGATAGGTAGTGGAGGACAGACAGACAGACAGGTAGTGGAGGACAGACAGACAGGTAGTGGAGGACAGACAGACAGGTAGCGGAGGACAGACAGACAGGTAGCGGAGGACAGACAGACAGGTAGCGGAGGACAGACAGACAGGTAGCGGAGGACAGACAGACAGGTAGCGGAGGACAGACAGACAGGTAGTGGAGGACAGACAGACAGGTCGTGGAGGACAGACAGACAGACAGGTCGTGGAGGACAGACAGGTAGTGGAGGACAGACGGACAGGTAGTAGAGGACAGACAGATAGGTAGTGGAGGACAGACAGACAGACAGGCAGGTCGTGGAGGACAGACAGACAGGTAGTGGAGGACAGACAGACAGACAGGTAGCGGAGGACAGACAGACAGACAGGTAGTGGAGGACAGACAGGTAGTGGAGGACAGACGGACAGGTAGTAGAGGACAGACAGATAGGTAGTGGAGGACAGACAGACAGACAGGCAGGTAGTGGAGGACAGACAGACAGCTCGTGGAGGACAGACAGACAGACAGGTAGCGGAGGACAGACAGACAGGTAGTGGAGGACAGACAGACAGGTAGTGGAGGACAGACAGACAGGTAGTGGAGGACAGACAGACAGGAGGACAGACAGGTAGTGGAGGACAGACAGACAGGTAGTGGAGGACAGACAGACAGGTAGTGGAGGACAGACAGACAGGTAGTGGAGGACAGACAGACAGGTAGTGGAGGACAGACAGACAGGTAGTGGAGGACAGACAGACAGGTAGTGGAGGACAGACAGACAGTGGAGGACAGACAGACAGGAGGACAGACAGGTAGTGGAGGACAGACAGACAGACAGACAGACAGGTCGTGGAGGAAAGACAGACTGGTAGTGAAGGACAGACAGACAGGTCGTGGAGGACAGACAGACAGGTCATGGAGGACAGACAGACAGGTCGTGGAGGACAGACAGACAGGTCATGGAGGACAGACAGACAGGTCGTGGAGGACAGACAGACAGGTCGTGGAGGACAGACAGGTAGTGGAGGACAGACGGACAGGTAGTAGAGGACAGACAGATAGGTAGTGGAGGACAGACAGACAGACAGGCAGGTAGTGGAGGACAGACAGACAGGTAGCGGAGGACAGACAGACAGGTAGCGGAGGACAGACAGACAGGTAGTGGAGGACAGACAGACAGGTAGCGGAGGACAGACAGACTGGTAGCGGAGGACAGACAGACAGGTAGTGGAGGACAGACAGACAGGTAGTGGAGGACAGACAGACAGGAGGACAGACAGGTAGTGGAGGACAGACAGACAGACAGACAGGTAGTGGAGGACAGACAGACAGGTAGTGGAGGACAGACAGACAGGTAGTGGAGGACAGACAGACAGGTAGTGGAGGACAGACAGACAGGAGGACAGACAGGTAGTGGAGGACAGACAGACAGACAGACAGACAGGTAGTGGAGGAAAGACAGACTGGTAGTGAAGGACAGACAGACAGGTCGTGGAGGACAGACAGACAGGTCATGGAGGACAGACAGACAGGTCGTGGAGGACAGACAGACAGGTCATGGAGGACAGATAGACAGGTCATGGAGGACAGACAGACAGGTCGTGGAGGACAGACAGACAGGTCGTGGATCCCTTTCAGAGACAGTAGAGCTGCCAAGCCAGACAGCATTTCTGGTATGATGAACACACTCCACCAATGGCAGTTTTGATACACAGTTCATTAAGAAGCTGCCCTACATTTCAGACTGAGAACATTTTTATGGTATTGCTGTTGTGTAAAGGTGGTGTTGTGTTGATTCTGGCCCACTATGTTTTCACTTTGAATCTGGGTCATCTTATATATCAGGGGTTGGCAGGATGGCCTAGTGGTTAGAGTGTTGGACTAGTAACCGGAAGGTTGCTGGATCAAATCCCTGAGCTGAAAAGGTAAAAATCTGTCGTTCTGCCCCTGAACAAGGCAGTTAGTTAACCCACTGTTCCCCGGTTGTCTGTCATTGTAAATAGGAATTTGTTCTTAACTGACATGCCTAGTTAAATGAAGGTCTGTGTCAATTACATATATGCTGTGCTTCATTAGCATTGAGTAAACTCTCTCCCTAGAAAACCTGTGTCTCCTGTTCTTCAGCTATATACTGTCAGAATAAGGCCTTGGTAATTGTCTACGCCCCAGAGACAGAGCTGTGTCTCTCCTTGTTCAGTGTATAGGCCTGCATGCGGTAAGGTTCTGGATGGACTCGCTGGTGTTTCCTCTGGAGGGCGCGGCCTTCCTCCCCTTTAAGGCTCTGGATGGACTCGCGGGTGTTTCCTCCGGAGGGCACGGCCCTCCTCCCCTTTAAGGGTCTGGATGGACTCGCGGGTGTTAAGCTGGTGTTTCCTCTGGAGGGCGCGGCCCTCCTCCCCTTTAAGGTTCTGGATGGACTCGCGGGTGTTAAGCTGGTGTTTCCTCCGGAGGGCACGGCCCTCCTCCCCTTTAAGGGTCTGGATGGACTTGCGGGTGTTAAGCTGGTGTTTCCTCCGGAGGGCACGGCCCTCCTCCCCTTTAAGGGTCTGGATGGACTCGCGGGTGTTAAGCTGGTGTTTCCTCCGGAGGGCGAGGCCCTCCTCCCCTTTAAGGTTCTGGATGGACTCGCGGGTGTTAAGCTGGTGTTTCCTCCGGAGGGCACGGCCCGCCTCCCCTTTAAGAGTCTGGATGAATAGAGAGCCCTCTACGTTGGTGTGTGTATGGTTCCCAATTGGAGGCAGCTGATAATCGTTACCTCTAATTGGGGATCATACTTAGTGTGTCCTTTTTCCCACCGGTCTACAGTCCGGAACCTCCAGCGACGGTCTACAGTCCGGAACCTCCAGCGACGGTCTACAGTCCGGAGCCTCCAGCGACGGTCTACAGTCCGGAGCCTCCAGCGACGGTCTACAGTCCGGAGCCTCCAGCGACGGTCTACAGTCCGGAGCCTCCAGCGACGGTCTACAGTCCGGAACCTCCAGCGACGGTTTACAGTCCGGAACCTCCAGCGACGGTCTACAGTCCGGAGCCTCCAGCGACGGTCTACAGTCCGGAACCTCCAGCGACGGTCTACAGTCCGGAGCCTCCAGCGACGGTCTACAGTCCGGAACCTCCAGCGACGGTCTACAGTCCGGAACCTCCAGCGACGGTCTACAGTCCGGAACCTCCAGCGACGGTCTACAGTCCGGAACCTCCAGCGACGGTCTACAGTCCGGAACCTCCAGCGACGGTCTACAGTCCGGAACCTCCAGCGACGGTCTACAGTCCGGAACCTCCAGCGACGGTCTACAGTCCGGAACCTCCAGCGACGGTCTACAGTCCGGAACCTCCAGCGACGGTCTACAGTCCGGAACCTCCAGCGACGGTCTACAGTCCGGAGCCTCCAGCGACGGTCTACAGTCCGGAGCCTCCAGCGACGGTCTACAGTCCGGAGCCTCCAGCGACGGTCTACAGTCCGGAGCCTCCAGCGACGGTCTACAGTCCGGAACCTCCAGCGACGGTCTACAGTCCGGAACCTCCAGCGACGGTTTACAGTCCGGAACCTCCAGCGACGGTCTACAGTCCGGAACCTCCAGCGACGGTCTACAGTCCGGAGCCTCCAGCGACGGTCTACAGTCCGGAACCTCCAGCGACGGTCTACAGTCCGGAACCTCCAGCGACGGTCTACAGTCCGGAACCTCCAGCGACGGTCTACAGTCCGGAACCTCCAGCGACGGTCTACAGTCCGGAACCTCCAGCGACGGTCTACAGTCCGGAACCTCCAGCGACGGTCTACAGTCCGGAACCTCCAGCGACGGTCTACAGTCCGGAACATCCAGCGACGTTCTACAGTCCGGAGCCTCCAGCGACGGTCTACAGCCCGGAACCTCCAGCGACGGTCTACAGCCCGGAACCTCCAGCGACGGTCTACAGCCCGGAACCTCCAGCGACGGTCTACAGCCCGGAACCTCCAGCGACGGTCTACAGTCCGGAACCTCCAGCGACGGTCTACAGCCCGGAACCTCCAGCGACGGTCTACAGCCCGGAACCTCCAGCGACGGTCTACAGTCCGGAGGCTCCAGCGACGGTCCACGGCCCGGAGCTTCCAGTAATGGTCTACGGCCCGGAACTTCCTGCACCGGTGCCATGGCCGGAGCCCAGTCCAGGCACGGTGTCCAGTCCCGCTCCATGGCTCCTCTGCGACGGTGCCCAGTCCAGGTCGCGGTGCCCAGTCCGGGCACGGCCGGATCCGCGGTCTGAGCGGGTCCTGCGTCCTGCACCGGAGCCGCCACCAACGCTGGTTTCCCACCCTAACCCTCCCCATCTAGTTTCAGGTTTTGTGGTCGGAGTCTGCACCTTTTGGGGGGGGGTGTACTGTCACGCCCTGACCATAGAGAGTTGGAGAATACATAGAGAATAACTTGGGGTATTGTTTTGTATGAGTGCCTACGTGCGCTATGTATTTCACGATCGTTATATCTTTGTTGTTTTGGAACTCTACTCACTTGGTCCAATTATTTATATGACAGCCGTGACACTTTCTAGTCCTTTAGAAAGCCCCCAGCGTGGTGTCCACCAGGGCGGCGGTACTGGCGATGTAGCCTCCAACACAGCCAAACGCCTTGCCTGGAAGAACATATCAATAACACTCATTAGGACAAAATAACGAATTAAACACCCTTTTGGGGGGCGTTAAAGGAGACTTTCTAGTCCTTTAGAAAGCCCCCAGCGTGGTGTTCACCAGGGCGGCGGTACTGGCGATGTAGCCTCCAACACAGCCAAACGCCTTGCCTGGAAGAACATATCAATAACACTCATTAGGACAAAATAACGAATTAAACACCCTTTTGGGGGGCGTTAAAGGAGACTTTCTAGTCCTTTAGAAAGCCCCCAGCGTGGTGTCCACCAGGGCGGCGGTACTGGCGATGTAGCCTCCAACACAGCCAAACGCCTTGCCTGGAAGAACATATCAATAACACTCATTAGGACAAAATAACGAATTAAACACCCTTTTGGGGGGTGTTAAAGGAGACTTTCTAGTCCTTTAGAAAGCCCCCAGCGTGGTGTTCACCAGCTGTTCTGTCTGGTCATCTTGACTTGCTTCTTTTCTAACAGACAAAGCACCTCTCCAGATTGTCCCAGTGTGTGTGATGATTGGTCTCTCAGCAGTCCCCAGGCTTAGAGGAAATTTAATAAGCACCGTGGTCTCCTAGCAACAGGTCGTGAACAGATCCTAGTTCCTGTTTCTCCAGTGCCCCAAGGAGGGTTAAGCAACAACCTCAACCACCTGTATTCGAGCCCAGACATCTGCTTCGTCTCAGGGTTTCAGATAAACAAAGACTGGTTCAGCGATGTGAATGGAACATAGACAAATCTGGAAGTTGTCTAGGAGACGGGGCAGTTTTCAACTAGAACTGAATGGAGGATAAAGCAGGAATTCCTCATTTTTCAGGACAAACCACATCCATGATTTGTAAAGCCAAGTCAATGGACTTGAAGGTTGAAACATAATTCCCTGGGGCCATTCTGCTTGTTATTTGAGTACTGACCCAGTGTTCCAGAGATGATGTCCATCTTGTGCATGATGCCGTCTCGGTCCCCGATACCTCCTCCCCTGGCGCCGTACAGCCCCACCGCATGGACCTCGTCAACAAACGTGATGGCTCCAAACTCATGGGCCACATCACACAACTCATCCAGAGGACACACCGCTCCTTTAAGACAAGATATTATATTTCAACAGGAGGCATTTTAAACAAGATTACAGTAGGACACACAACGCTCCTTTAAGAAACAAACGATTAATGTAACAATACCTGCACAGGATCGGTACATCCGAAAATCACACCTGCGGGACAGGTACAGGATGGCAACAACAACTACCCAGGTTACACCAGGAACACACAATCCCTCCATCAGTGCTCAGACTGTCCACAATAGGCTGAGAGAGGCTGGACTGAGGGCTTGTAGGCCTGTTGTAAGGCAGGTCCTCACCAGACATCACCGGCAACAACGTCGCCTATGGGCACAAACCCACCGTCGCTGGACCAGACAGGACAGGCAAAAAGTGCTCTTCACTGATGAATCGCGGTTTTGTCTCACCAGGGGTGATGGTCGGATTCGCGTTTATCGTCGAAGGAATGAGCGTTACACCGAGGCCTGTACTCTGGAGTGGTCTGGGGCGGTGGTGTCACAGCATCATCGGACTGAGCTTGTTGTCATTGCAGGCAATCTCAACGCTGTGCGTTACAGGGAAGACATCCTCCTCCCTCGTGTGGTACCCTTCCTGCAGGCTCATCCTGACATGACCCTCCAGCATGACAATGCCACAACCCATACTGCTCATTCTGTGTGTGATATCCTGCAAGACAGGAATGTCAGTGTTCTGCCATGGCCAGTGAAGAGCCCGGATCTCAAATCCCATTGAGCACGCCTGGGACCTGTTGGATCGGAGGGTGAGGGCTAGGGCCATTCAGAAATGTCCGGGAACTTGCAGGTGCCTTGGTGGAAGAGTAGGGTAACATCTCATAGCAAGAACTGGCCAATCTGGTGCAGTCCATGAGGAGGAGATGCACTTCAGTACTTAATGCAGCTGGTGGCCACACCAGATACGGACTGTTACTTTTGATGTTGACCCCCCATTTGTTCAGGGTCACATTATTCCATTTCTGTTAGACACATGTCTGTGGAACTTGTTCAGTTTATGTCTGTTGAATCTTATGTTCATACAAATATTTACACATGTTAAGTTTGAGTTTATATATAAATTGCGCAAAAAATTTAAGGGACTTACTTAAACACAATGACACGGCAAATCTTGCCACAGCTCGCATTGATGTGACATCCTGGATGAGCTGCACTACCTGAGCCACTTGTGTGGGTTGTAGACTCCGTCTCATGCTACCACTAGAGTGAAAGCATCGCCAGCATTCAAAAGTGACCAAAACATCAGCCAGGAAGCATAGGAACTGAGAAGTGGTCTGTGGTCACCACCTGCAGAACCACTCCTTTATTGGGGGTGTCTTGCTAATTGCCTATAATTTCCACCTGTTGTCTATTCCATTTGCACAACAGCATGTGAAATGTATTGTCAATCAGTGTTGCTTCCGAAGTGGACAGTTTGATTTCACAGAAGTGTGATTGACTAGGAGTTACATTTTGTTTAAGTGTTCCCTTTATTTTTTTGAGCAGTATATTTATTCCATGTCAGATTATATTTTATATAACAAAATCGAACTGTTATATTTACACAAAGCAAGAGAACAATGTAGACAGAGCACAGTCTTACCGGGACTATCTGCATTGACCCTTTTATTTAACCTTTAACGAGTCAAGTCAGTTAAGAACAAATTCTTATTTACAATGACGGTCTAGGAACCGTGGGTTAACTGCTCTAGGAACAGTGGGTTAACTGCTCTAGGAACAGTGGGTTAACTGGTCTAGGAACAGTGGGTTAACTGGTCTAGGAACCTTGGGTTAACTGGTCTAGGAACAGTGGGTTAACTGGTCTAGGAACAGTGGGTTAACTGGTCTAGGAACAGTGGGTTAACTGGTCTAGGAACAGTGGGTTAACTGGTCTAGGAACAGTGGGTTAACTGGTCTAGGAACCGTGGGTTAACTGGTCTAGGAACCGTGGGTTAACTGGTCTAGGAACCGTGGGTTAACTGGTCTAGGAACCGTGGGTTAACTGGTCTAGGAACCGTGGGTTAACTGGTCTAGGAACCGTGGGTTAACTGGTCTAGGAACCGTGGGTTAACTGGTCTAGGAACAGTGGGTTAACTGCCTTGTTCAGGAGCAGAATGACAGATTGTTTATTAGCTCGGGGATTCGATCTAGCAACCCAACTCAGTACTCCTATCCCTTTCATATAGCCGAGTTATTACTCTGTGTATGTATTATGACATGGTTTAATTGATTATTTCTCTAGTTTCTCACTGCATTGTTGGGAAGGTCTCGTAAGTAAGCATTTCACTGTTAATCTACACCAGTTTAAAGCATGTGACTAACAATGTTTTACACTCATTGGATGCATTTAGACAGGCAGTCCAATTCATATTTTTCCTCAATAAATTAGTCTTTTGACCAATGCATTGGACAGACAAATTCAGTGACAGAGTTGGCACTAAAGTACAAAGAGTGGTACTCTAGTTAACCATCATGAATAATAAGTATATAGGACACTATTGGTTATATCCTCCTCATTGGGATGGACTTCATGGGTCAAACCAAACAGCCTTAAAAATGTGACCAAGTGAACGTGACAATAACACAACAGGAAAACATTAGTTATATTTATTTAGACAATCTAGTGCCCATGGAATACTCAATAATAAGTTATGACACTTATAAAATACAAATATACAGTCTATGACGTCACAAACGGTACCCTCTTCCCTTGCTAGTGTGTTACTTTTGACAAGAGCCCTACGGCCCCGTGGTGGATAAAGTAGCGCACTAGCAAGGTAATAAAAAAGGTGCCAGTGACCGTGACGGAGGAATGGGGTTTCGTGTACTCCCAGGTGTCATCATGCGTGAGCTGAGATGGGGTGGCTCAGGCCTCTGAAGTAAGACTGTTCTCCCTCAGTCATCAGCTCAAAGTGCAGCGGCTGCCGGCAGAAGTTACACCCTGCTGAAGATTGGGACTTCAGAGGTAGACCGGACTCCTTCCACGTCTGAACCAACTTCTCTGAAAGGGGGGGGGGGGACAATATTGTTTTTAAAGGAGGATGTACTTGGCCATTTCAGTAGGTTTCATGCTTACTGAAAACCACCAAGGGTTTCACAAAACATCAAGTTTCTCTCTTACTACTACTACTTCACGGGGTCAAACAAATATTATTTGTCCAGCCACAGAAGTATACTTTGGTTGTATATCTGGATAAACATGGCATTAAAGTGAGAGTTGATCCATTGACCCCCCCCCACCCCCCCAAAAAAAACATTCCCTTCAGTTTTATGCCTAGTACTGAACACGACTAGAGGTTCACAACAAAAACAACGTTTGAGAAACCATTGACCGCAGTCACTTCCTGTTTACTAGCCAGCTAGACCGAACATGTCTCTTACCGACAAAGTACATCATCATCTGAGGGGTGTGGTGTGGCGTGGGGGCAATGCGAAGAAGCTCCTCCCCCCTGGCGACCGTGGGATAGTTGATGGCCTGGACGTAGATGTTGTAACGACTCATCATGATGTCAGAGATCTCCGTGTTCTTCTCCGCGTCGGACACCTGCAATCAATCAATCCGTCCATGTGAGACCACGTTGAGTACGTCCATAACGACAATGTTGAGGTCTATCAACAATAATAATAATGGTGGTGTTTAGGTCAAAGTGTTGTAACGCTGAGGTTGTCAATAAACAGTGACAAGGCTGATGGAGAACACTATGCTCTCTAGGTGTGAGAATATGCAGGGCCAGGAGTTCTAGTCAGGGATAACTCTAGTCAGGGATAACTCTAGTCAGGGATAACTCTAGTCAGGGATAACTCTAGTCAGGGATAACTCTAGTCAGGGATAACTCTAGTCAGGGATAACTCTAGTCAGGGATAACTCTAGTCAGGGATAACTCTAGTCAGGGATAACTCTAGTCAGGGATAACTCTAGTCAGGGATAACTCTAGTCAGGGATAACTCTAGTCAGGGATAACTCTAGTCAGGGATAACTCTAGTCAGGGATAACTCTAGTCAGGGATAACTCTAGTCAGGGATAACTCTAGTCAGGGATAACTCTAGTCAGGGATAACTCTAGTCAGGGATAACTCTAGTCAGGGATAACTCTAGTCAGGGATAACTCTAGTCAGGGATAACTCTAGTCAGGGATAACTCTAGTCAGGGATAACTCTAGTCAGGGATAACTCTAGTCAGGGATAACTCTAGTCAGGGATAACTCTAGTCAGGGATAACTCTAGTCAGGGATAACTCTAGTCAGGGATAACTCTAGTCAGGGATAACTCTAGTCAGGGATAACTCTAGTCAGGGATAACTCTAGTCAGGGATAACTCTAGTCAGGGATAACTCTAGTCAGGGATAACTCTGGGCTCTAGTTAAGCCATGATTCCCCCCCCCCTCATCCTTTTGCCTTCAGAACAGCCTCAATTCTTCGGGGCACGGACTCTACAAGGTGTCGAAAGCATCCTACAGGGATGTTGGGCCATGTTGACTCAAACGCTTCCCCCAGTTCATTCGTGTCCAGTTGGGTGGTGGACCATTCTACACACCGGGAGCTGTTGAGCTTGAAAAACCCAGCAACGGTGCAGTTCTCTACACCTACTACCACACCCTGTTCAAAGGCACCTACTACCACACCCTGTTCAAAGGCACCTACTACCACACCCTGTTCAAAGGCACCTACTACCACACCCTGTTCAAAGGCACCTACTACCACACCCTGTTCAAAGGCACCTACTACCACACCCTGTTCAAAGGCACCTACTACCACACCCTGTTCAAAGGCACCTACTACCACACCCTGTTCAAAGGCACCTACTACCACACCCTGTTCAAAGGCACCTACTACCACACCCTGTTCAAAGGCACCTACTACCACACCCTGTTCAAAGGCACCTACTACCACACCCTGTTCAAAGGCACCTACTACCACACCCTGTTCAAAGGCACCTACTACCACACCCTGTTCAAAGGCACCTACTACCACACCCTGTTCAAAGGCACCTACTACCACACCCTGTTCAAAGGCACCTACTACCACACCCCTGTTCAAAGGCACTTCAATATATGGTCTTGCCCATTCACTCTGAATGGCACACATACACAACCCATGTCTAAATTGTCTCAAGGCTTTTAAATCCTTCTTTAACGCGTCTCCTCCCCTTCATCTACACTGATTGAAGTGGATTTAACAAGTGACATTAATAAGGGATCTTATCTTTCACCTGGATTCACCTGGTCAGTCTGTCATTTGGGTAGATTAAGGGCTTGATTGTATTAATTCAGCGCACCTTACATTTAAAGGTAATTTCTGATTGAGCTGACATAAGCAGTGTTTACCCTGAGTGCAGTCTCAATGACAGCGGAAACATTGCCTTTAAAATTTCATTCACGCTATAATGCTGAACCCTAATATGTAGTGATTCTCACCCTGACAGGGATGATGTGAGAGGGACAGTGGACGACGGGCAGTCCGGAGTCCATGAGCATCTGTCTCAGCAGCTTGACGTTGCGCTGGTGTTTCCTCCGGAGGGCACGGCCCTCCTCCCCTTTAAGGGTCTGGATGGACTCGCGGGCGCCCGCCAGCAGCATGGGAGGCAGAGACGTGGTGAATATGAAGCCTGCAGCGTAACTTCGCACCGTGTCCACCAGGGCGGCGGTACTGGCGATGTAGCCTCCAACACAGCCAAACGCCTTGCCTGGAAGAACATATCAATAACACTCATTAGGACAAAATAACGAATTAAACACCCTTTTGGGGGGTGTTAAAGGAGACTTTCTAGTCCTTTAGAAAGCCCCCAGCGTGGTGTTCACCAGCTGTTCTGTCTGGTCATCTTGACTTGCTTCTTTTCTAACAGACAAAGCACCTCTCCAGATTGTCCCAGTGTGTGTGATGATTGGTCTCTCAGCAGTCCCCAGGCTTAGAGGAAATTTAATAAGCACCGTGGTCTCCTAGCAACAGGTCGTGAACAGATCCTAGTTCCTGTTTCTCCAGTGCCCCAAGGAGGGTTAAGCAACAACCTCAACCACCTGTATTCGAGCCCAGACATCTGCTTCGTCTCAGGGTTTCAGATAAACAAAGACTGGTTCAGCGATGTGAATGGAACATAGACAAATCTGGAAGTTGTCTAGGAGACGGGGCAGTTTTCAACTAGAACTGAATGGAGGATAAAGCAGGAATTCCTCATTTTTCAGGACAAACCACATCCATGATTTGTAAAGCCAAGTCAATGGACTTGAAGGTTGAAACATAATTCCCTGGGGCCATTTTGCTTGTTATTTGAGTACTGACCCAGTGTTCCAGAGATGATGTCCATCTTGTGCATGATGCCGTCTCGGTCCCCGATACCTCCTCCCCTGGCGCCGTACAGCCCCACCGCATGGACCTCGTCAACAAACGTGATGGCTCCAAACTCATGGGCCACATCACACAACTCATCCAGAGGACACACCGCTCCTTTAAGACAATATATTATATTTCAACAGGAGGCATTTTAAACAAGATTACAGTAGGACACACAACGCTCCTTTAAGAAACAAACAATTAATATCATATTATCCAAATAGGGCAGTGTTCATTTTGGAACCAATTTTAGAGATATATCTATATATATATATATACACACACACAGCAAAAAAATACAAATATATTGTATTTTCAGCTGGTGAACAATACATACATAAAATGTTTACTGGAAGCATAGAATAGTGCACATAAAAACAAGTCTACCACTTCTTAGACTTGCTTTCAATTAGAAAGAGATCTACATAACCCATTCCTATGTTTGTTTGGTCAGGTCAGGTCGCCCCCCCCCCCCAAAAAAAAAAAAATTGATGTGTTCCAAATGTCAACCTATATAATGCACTACTTTTGACCAGAGACCTATGGGGGCAGAAGTAGGGCACTATATAGGGAATAGGGTACCCTTTGGGACACATTACAAGAACTACACTCACCATCCATGGAGTGGACCGTCTCGAAGGCCACGATCTTTGGAGAGGAGGGGTCTGATTTCAGCAGCAGCTCTCTCAAATGGTCAGGGTCATTGTGACGGAAGATGAACTTCTTGGCTCCACTGTTCCGGATGCCCTGGATCATGGAGGCGTGATTCCCTGCATCAGAGTAGATCTCACAGCCTGGAGAGAGAGGAGAATAAACAGGCTGTTCGGTACCATGACCCAGATTAACTCTCAAATGTATAAACTCTGCACACCTGGGCAACAAAAAAAAACATTAACTAGCCCATTGTTATCTGGAAGTACAGTTTATGGCACAAGAGCAGGTGAGTAATGGGGTTACCTGGCATCATCTTGGCCAGGGTGAACAAGGTGGAGTCATTGGCTACGAAGCAGGAAGTGAAGAGTAGCGCAGCATCCTTCCTGTGGAGGTCTGCTAGTTCCTGTTCCAGCTCCACGTGGAACTTACTGGTCCCAGAGATGTTCCTGGTTCCTCCAGCCCCACTGCCGTGCTTATGCAACGTCTCCCTGGAAACAACAGCGGGTAAAGTCAGCTACCCCGGAACCATGATCACCCCGGAACCATGATCACCCCGGAACCATGATCACCCCGGAACCATGATCACCCCGGAACCATGATCACCCCGGAACCATGATCACCCCGGAACCATGATCACCCCAACGTCTGGCAACACCACCACCAGGTAAACAAGCCAATTAACAAGCTCACACCTTCACGGAGTCATTAACAGACCACCCTTTGTGGGTATCTACATATAACCCAAGAGATATTTGATTGGTCCTCAGGGGGAACAGTGAAACAGTCTGTTCTGTCATCTCCCCTCAGGGATCAATTAAGCTTCTGGTTGTGTTCAGTAGGTAGCATGAGAAAAAATCTGAAATTTAATGAAATGAGGGAGGTTGCCAATTACTAATCTGTGGGAAAGAAAAATGCAATTTGTGTTTCAAATGAGTTTTCCTAATGTGTGTTCTACTAAACACAACCCATCAAAACCACCGGTCTGTTCACCTCATTTATCGATTCATCCAACTATCCACTCGTCGCCAGTTGTCCAGCTACTTACGTGATGGAGTTGACGACCCGCGGGTGTCTGCTCATGCCCAGGTAGTCATTGGAGCACCACACAGACACGTCTCTCCTGTTGCTAAGGGAATCGGTGTAGTCGTCACCCATGGGGAAGTCTGTGGCTCGCCGATTAACCGTCTTAAACACACGGTACGTGTGGTCACTCTTCTTCTCCTCAATCTTCCTCTCAAAGAACTCATCGTAGCGGAAGTTCGAGACTGCAGGGAGAGGAAGGAACCATGATTACAAGGTAAAAGATAGTTTCCTGTTTCAGTAAAAATGGAACATTTCGAAACTCAAGTAACCCGTCAACTTTATATCTGCGAGGCCGACGACAAAGGCTCTGGTTTTATTTCCTCCAACCAACCTGGCCATGATTGGGGTCATTTAAAAGTCCTGCCAACCCCTCAGTATAATGCCTCACCTTTTAATTTCCCAGCTTTGGCTCTAATTAAATGAACATAGTCATTATGAAAAAGTACGAACAGAAAAACAGCAGTCCGTATTAACATGTCATCAGCCTGGTCCAAAATCAAAACATTTACATGCTATTTTTATTTTACACCAAAAAGGCAATCTTTAATGTATGTAGGATTTGTCAATCTAGCAAACCAGGCAACTTTTCAGAGACAAAGAAGTGGTTTGTTAGCTAACAGGCTCATAATAACGAGAATGAAGCTAAACAACATTTTGTTCAACCATTTTACACGCTTTAAAATCACCATAAATGGAAAACACATGAAGGTAATGATTACATCTATGGTGAGCTGCTGACTTTGTGAACGTGAAGAAATTAACGCAATGTCACGTCGCCATGACATCGATCGCAACACGTTCAAAGTGTAACACCACTCGGGACGAGCGAGGCGATATAAAAAAAAGACTAATGCTGACAAGAATGGTTAACAGTCGTTTGAAAAGGAACCATAAACAGTAACCAATTCTTTTCTTCAGGACACACAATACAAATCCTATGAAAAACAGACTTATATGCTTCAGGCTGCACAATTAACTTCCCTACGGGGACAATAACAGTTTGAACGGGCTGATCTTGGTGACTCACAGCTGGGCATGTTCTCCTGCAGTAGTTGGGAGATCCTGGTTGGACGTTGCTTCAGCAGCTTCTTCATCAGATTGGAGGTGTTGACCGCACCAGAAGAGCTGGCCAGGACCTGGGCTGGGGTCACATCTGGAGAAACACCATGATTAGCGATGACTGAATAAAGACAGTTTATTTTAATATTTCTATGTCTGTCAGATCCAGCCCAAGGTCACGGCTAGACCAGAGATGTACCCTACATGACCAAAAGTATGTGGACGCCGTCCAAAAGTATATGCTCGTCAGACATCTCAGTCTTCTGGGAAGGCTTTAATATGGAGTTGGTCCCCCCCTTTACTGCCATAATAGCCTCCAGCTTACTTCTAGGATGTTGGAACATTGCTTCCATTCAGGTACAAAGTACCTGTAGACTATTAGTGAGTTCAGGCACTGATGTTGGCCAAGTCAGCCTGGCTCACAGATGAGGAAGGACATTCAAAAAAATACACGGAAAAATATGTATAGTATTTATTTTTATTTTGCTTTAAATGACCTACATCTGTATTGGTCAAATAATATCAGCCGCCAGGTTATTAGGACTGTCCTGTACCTCTGAATAATAAAGCAGAAGTTTAATTCAGAGCATTAACCTGTATTAAAGCCTATGATCCAATATGAATTTAACCCCTTGTTTACCTTTCTGAATGGTGCGGACCTCCTGCACGTCCTCCTGCAGCTGGAGGCTGGCCTGGCGCACCACACCGCTGTTCTGGCCAATCTCAGCCGCCAGGAAGGGGCACTTGGAGGCCCCCGAGGCCTGACCAGAGGGGGGCATGGGGTGGCTCTGAGGCAACTTGGTGGTAGTGCCCCCATTGGCACCTAAAAAAGAACAAAAGACACTAGGGTAAGGAGATGAAGAGCAACACACAGCGGATTTAAATAGTTACAGCTTGAAGAGTTGGTTATTGGAATCGAGAGTTTCTTGCCATGAGAGACAGTCTATAGGAGTACAGTTATATCTAATAACACCAGAGAAGACAAACACCCATGTCCCTCCTGGGCAAGAGTTTTCCCTGATCGTGTGATCTGACCACCATGAAAACTCCTGCCTCTACATAACCCAGCAAGGTTCAGTGTTAGATTGATATCCACGCCCCTCACCTGGTGTCTGGGCTGAAGTCACGGTGTCCTCAGCCTTCTGGAAGCTAGCTGAGGAGGAGCAGAGAGAGCGGGCCAGAGGCTTGGAGGCCAGGTTCATCATCACAGGACATTTCTGGGCATAGACCACCAGGGATTTCCGGGCCTGCTGGAGGAAGGTCTGGGGGACGCGGGACAGGAACGGGCAGCGGCGAACTAAGGTCTCCATCCTTACAGCGATTGTCAACGCCTGAGGGGAAACAGAAAGGTGACGATTAGGATTGACAACATTTCTTTTAGAGCCCAACCGATATAGCCATTCACCCGTGTATCAGCAGATATTGGCCTTTTAACACTATGCATTGTATCGGCGATAAGGAATACTCAATAAATAGGATGAAAAGGGGAATGTCATGGTGATCTGAACACTAGTGGCCAGTCTCATAATGTCCTTGTCACAAGGTATGAAATGAACAATTGAAGCTTACTGGACAGTTACTCTTCTGGATTGCAATTTCTGAGAATTCAGGGTGGAAACGTGACTCATTTCCCCGCTGTAAACCAGTCTATCAGCAGATATATCGGTGTCAGAACCAAATTAACATACCGTTGGAGCTTTAAATCTCCTTTGAATCAGACTTTACAAGTAAAAAATGTAAATAAATGAGAAATTGCGCTACTAATGCACATGGCACAAACACGGCAACTCTCATAGAAAGTCATGTTTCTGTTTGGTTAGCTTTTGGCAAATTTGAAATAAAACATGTTCCTTCTTCAGAAGTTCCAGCTAGGCAGGCTAACGTTAGTTAGCTAATTCATTTACTAGCTATCCTACAGTAGGCAGGCTAACGTTAGTTAGCTAATTCATTTACTAGCTATCCTACAGTAGGCAGGCTAACGTTAGTTAGCTAATTCATTTACTAGCTATCCTACAGTAGGCAGGCTAACGTTAGTTAGCTAATTCATTTACTAGCTATCCTACAGTAGGCAGGCTAACGTTAGTTAGCTAATTCATTTACTAGCTATCCTACAGTAGGCAGGCTAACGTTAGTTAGCTAATTCATTTACTAGCTATCCTACAGTAGGCAGGCTAACGTTAGACAACTTATTTTCTAGCTATCATACAGTAGGTGTATATTAATAATTATATATTTAATGTAAGTAGACATGCAATCACAAGTGACCTTAGCGCAAATAAACCCACAAACTACCGGTGTCTGAAAACACAATCATTGCGGGACAAACGAGTGACGATTTCCAGACAAGGGCGGTCCACTTACAATTCCTCCCTTCCTCTCCCTGCAAGTGTGTACTCATCAAATGTCATCAGAAGTGGCCACCTAATTTGCGGGTGTGGCTTTTAGGTGTTTGGAATGCAGCCCACGCTTTCCTAGACAGCCTCTTTTTCTTGGAAACACTGTTGGAAGGAGGGAGAAGGAAACCTCGAAAAAGCAGTCTCGTCTAGGACCGTATTGTTCCAGTAGAGACGGTAAACATTCAGGTAGCTCACAGACACTAATGAAGCTCTGTAAACAGCCTCCAGCTAAAATTGTGTTTGAGATATTTTAACCAGTTAATTACAGCTTTACTCGTTTTTCAAATTTGGAGTGTGCAACATATACCAGCATCCAAAATTGACATGTTGAATTATTTCACGGTATGAAATTTTAGCGATAATTTCCCCTAATGTAATCGGGACAGTTTGCATTACTACCTTAGGACAAGCTCTCATTTTCACATCATACAAGCGAGTGAAAGTACACAATTTGTACCTCAGATTGTCAAGATCAAAGTAAGCTTAACATCTGTGATTTGGTACTGTTGGGGGGGGGGGGGGGGGCATATTGGTCAATGTGCCCTTGAGCAAGGCTCTCATCCAGAGACACATACAGGAGCAATTAGGGTTATGAGTCTGCTAAATGACTCACTACTGAGTTGATAAATGGCTACTACAGGTTCTCATGAAGTATACCCAAGTTTGTTGTGGTTAGACTTTTAGTAGAGCGCAAAGGGCTCATGTAGCTGAATTGTCCCAGTTTCAGTGATTTCCATACACTATCCATGTGATTAATTGAACACACATTTTTTAACATCCTAAATGACTTATTTCAATTGACCGATTTCCTTATAAGAACTAAAACTCTAAAATCGTTGCGCACACACCATGACCTAAAGCATGTGGACACTTGCTTGTCAAACATCTCATTCCAAAACTATACACATTAATATGGAGTTGGTACCCTTTGCTACTAGAACAGCCTCCACTCTTCTGGGAAGGTTTCCACTAGATGTTGGAACATTTGTAGCTGAATGGAACTAGAGCATTAGTGAGGTCAGGCACAGATGTTGGGCAATTAAGCCTGGCTTGCAGTCATTCAAATAAGTGTTGCAACCAAGGACTGACTTTTTTTCCACGCTTCAGCACTCCCATTGTGTGAGCTTGCGTGGCCTTCATGATTGTGCCATTATTGATGCCACTTCACAATAACACTTACAGTTGACCCGGGGCAGCTCTAGCAGGGCAGAAATTTGACAAACTGACTAGTTGGACAGGTATATCATTTGTTTGAATCTAGTTGATAAAACCTTTGTTTTTAAAGTACTAATTTAGCAAAATAAAAGTAATATGAACAAGTGTGACACATGTAATTGAAAATAACCCCTTTACACCCCAAAAAAATATTGTATTTTCAAAGCCTAATGTAAGAGAACAACGAAACGGAAAGAATAGAAATAGCACACAGAACACATCTACCGCTTCTTACACTCAATGAGAATGATCTATGGGAATTTCGTCTGGTCGCCCAAGAAGTTACATATTGCAGATTTTATTTGTTTATTTTTTAAGTCTAAACTATCGACTGAGCCAAAAAACGTGCTGATTTATTTTGATTTTAACGAGTGAAAAAGTGAAAATGAGTTTGTCCTGCCTTCTTCCAGTCCATATGATTTTTTAAATCATGGCAACAAAAAACATTTGACATTTAAAAAAGATTTAGATTACAGTTCAATTACATTGCGGTGTAATCTGATATGCCAAATTAAGGCAAGTGAGCCTAAAATACCAGCAGTTAGTTATGAAATGTTTCTCTTGGCTTGATTCACATCTACCGGGTTAAGTAGCTACACTTACATTTTAGATGTCATAACATGCTGACCACACCGTTTTATTTTGCCTTACAAAATACATTTACATGTTATTTAATCACTGCACCCACACTTCAAAGAGCGTCTGCGTAGCTAGCTAAATGACCATACTTGTTTAATAGTTTTCGACCTGTCCCCCCCAAATTAAGAGTTGATTCAGAGTTGGTTTTGATACACCTGCGTGTCCTGATCGCGTCTGGTGTGGAGACAAAATACAACATGAGCGCGATGGACGCACACGCCCGGTCCAGTCAGCATGTTACCCAATGAATCACATTAGCAAAAATATTGGTTTTTCATTTTAAAAATAAAAGATTCATAAAAATATATTTTCACATTAGCTAAATGAACTAGCAAGCTAAGCATGGTCCGGAAGGGTTATGGTCGTCCGAAGAATCCCAGATAACACGGACAACCTAATCATCGGCCCCGGTTAGCCCTTACATGATCGGTGAGCGTGATGTAAGGTTAACATTTGACCGGAGCAAAGATTCCGGGTAGCCATGCAAGGTTAACCCCACTAACTAGCATACCGGGCACGCTAACTAACGAAACCGGATAAATTAAAGACGAATGGCTTGTTTTCGTTTGCTTACCTCGCTCGGTGTGTTTCGGGTCACCCTCTCACGAATGAATAAAGATATTAAAATATAACTTGGCAAGATCTTAACGCTGTTTCAGTGTAAATATATTACGATAATGCTTCGTTATCCTACACTGAGGACGAACGACACGACCTGGATACGCAACCGGCTTATAAGATCTACTGCGACTATTAAGTATCGCGAGAAGATAAGTGTGTACGTCATAGCACCCATCCCAGATAGTCCTGGCTAGCGTCACTAGTTACCACAGCCACAAAGGTTTTCAAATGTAACCTTCATTTAATTAGGCAAGTCAGTTAAGAACAAATTCTTATTTACAATGACGGCCAACCGGGGAACAGTAGGTTAACTAACTGCCTTTTACAAATGTGTACCTTGTCAGCAAAGGGATTTGATCCGACAACCTTTCGGTTACTGGCCCAACGCTCTAACCTGCCGTCCCAAATGTGATTGTAAACCTACCCTTAAACCACATTGCTAACCTTAAAGTATGACCAAGAAACTCAGTTTAGTTTTCATGATTTTTTTGAACAATATAGCCAATGTAGATTTTGTGGCTGTGGTGACTAGTGGAAACCGCAGTCCCCCTTGCCCTTAGATAATGTTCCATTATTTCAAAATCAACATGTATGCCTCACTCATATCCTCTTGTCATCTTTTTCTATAAAAAATTAGCCTACATGTAGCTAAACATTAATTTATGAAGTCTGCATTTAGAGTTTGTCATTTAGTTTTTTGTAATTGTTGTCTTGCGAAATACAATAACTGTATTGAAAGAGAATGGTCATATGCTATATTTGGTAATACAGTTTAAATAGAATTGAATACACACAATTTTGACCTTCCATTGTTGGTAAGATTCAGAGACCGTCAACTGTGTTACTGAAGATGTGGAAGTGCTGAAACAAAAAGCTTGACTATGATTTGTTGTGTGAGTGCTCCCTTTAGTGTCAGAGCTGCAACATAGCAACACTGCGTCGTGTCCTTATTTCAACTTGATCAAATCAATTAGGCGAATGACATTCTGGATTAAGTGAAGCGTCTTTCCGTTCAACAATTTTCTGTAAATGATGTCTGTAATTTGAAGCTTGCAGAGAACTTGTGTGTTGAATGTTAAGAATGTTTAAATGCCCCCTGGGACAACCCCTGCAGTCAGCACAACTGTTTTTTGTTTATATTTGTGTTTACAGCCATTATATTTGTGTGAAATATTCAAAAGCAATACCGCTCAGATCAACTACTTACAGATGGAATTAATGACAAGACCACCACTTACAGCTGCCACTTCTTCTGTGGATTTTTTTAATGGCACTTTAAGGTGCATTACCACCACCAACTGGCCTGGAGTGTGACCAGAGAAAGGGACGGTATAAATCCTACCCAATAATCTCGTAACATCCACTGAAGATTTCCCCAGCAGTTCGCTTAATCTTGGCTCTTCAACTTCATTACACCTCAAATCTAATAACAATCGTTCCCTTTTCTCTCACATATTTCTGGCACTGAAATAGAACATGTTCCACTGTCTTCATCTTGTCCTGACAATGATCACACCTCTCAGTCGGATGTTTCACCACCAATTTCAATGTACTGTTGAGCCTCGTGTGTCTCAGTCTCAGCCTTGTGATTACACTTTCCTCCCTTCTCTCTCAGCCTGAGGACCTTCCTGTTCCCACCTTTTCCTGGATCTTATACAGGTCTCTTCCTTTTCCCTTCCTGTTCCCACCTTTTCCTGGATCTTATACAGGTCTCTTCCTTTTCCCTTCCTGTTCCCACCTTTTCCTGGATCTTATACAGGTCTCTTCCCTTCCTGTTGCCACCTTTTCCTGGATCTTATACAGGTCTCTTCCCTTCCTGTTCCCACCTTTTCCTGGATCTTATACAGGTCTCTTCCTCTTCCCTTCCTGTTCCACAACCTTTTCCTGGATCTTATACAGGTCTCTTCCTCTTCCCTTCCTGTTCCACAACCTTTTCCTGGATATTATACAGGTCTCTTCCTCTTCCCTTCCTGTTCCACAACTGTTGCCATTTATTTTTAACCAGTTTTTTTTATCAACTCCTTGGCTTCTGCTTAACTGATTGACAATTCATTCTGAACATTAGGATCAAGATTGAATGGCGGAAACCCATTTACTGAGATTTACCGCCCAAACAACTCCCCTTTCCCAGGATAAATAACTGAGAGAAACCAGTAAATTATAATAAAGTATTTATATGAACAGCAGGGCGTGAAATGGAACTGTTACATTAGATGTGATGTCTAAATCTGGCTTCTCTACGGCCTCTAAATGATGAATCATTAATGCTCAGGGTGGGGACTGACGACCCATCTCTACGGCCTCTGATGATGAATCATTAATGCTCAGGGTGGGGACTGATGACCCATCTCTACGGCCTCTGATGATGAATCATTAATGCTCAGGGTGGAGGGACAGACAGCACACCCCAGGCCTCTGAATGATGAATCATTAATGCTCAGGGTGGGGTCCGACGACCCATCTCTACAGCCTCTGAATGATGAATCATTAATGCTCAGGGTGGGGACTGACGACCCATCTCGGGAAAGCGGGCCAGACGACCCATCTCAGGATGGAGGGACAGACAGCCCACCTCAGGATGGAGGGACAGACAGCCCACCTCAGGTTGGAGGGACAGACAGCCCATCTCAGGTTGGAGGGACAGACAGCCCATCTCAGGTTGGAGGGACAGACAGCCCATCTCAGGTTGGAGGGACAGACAGCCCATCTCAGGTTGGAGGGACAGACAGCCCATCTCAGGATGGAGGGACAGACAGCCCATCTCAGGTTGGAGGGACAGACAGCCCATCTCAGGTTGGAGGGACAGACAGCCCATCTCAGGTTGGAGGGACAGACAGCCCATCTCAGGTTGGAGGGACAGACAGCCCATCTCAGGTTGGAGGGACAGACAGCCCATCTCAGGTTGGAGGGACAGTACGAGCCACGGTTTGAAAAACTATGTGATCAAACGATGCATCGGACGTCATTGATAACGTGATAATGTTACTTTGATAACGTGATAATGTTACATTGATAACGTGATAATGTTACTTTGAAACAGAGGCTGCGTCTCAAACTCATAAACTGACTCTCGCCTTACGGGGGAATCCCCGCGGCCATATGTGTTGGTGGTCCAAATGATAAGCCAAGCAAGGGAAGTTTGCAACGTAAGCCCTTCAGCCCTCCTTGTTAATGGAGTTTGCGAGTGTACAATTATGTTCACTAGGCCCCATAATTCAATTTGTGATGATCGTACATCTGCTAAGAAAAGTCAGCCAAAACGTCAATACGGAGTCAACATACAAGTGTAAGTAAAAACGAAATAAAAATAAGTAATAAATTGTTCTATTAATGCACAAACACGTCTCGTAAAAGTAAATATGTTTTTGTTTGGTTATCTTTTGGAAACTGTAGAAATAAAAACATTTTCTTTCCTCAGAAGTTCCAGCTAGGCAGGCTAACGTTAGTTAGCTAATTCATTTACTAGCTATCCTACAGTAGGCAGGCTAACGTTAGTTAGCTAATTCATTTACTAGCTATCATACAGTAGGTGTATATAAATAATTATATAGTTAATATAAGAAGACATGCAATCATAATTGACTTGTAAGGCGGTCAATGCGTGCCGAATTTGGTCAACAACGAAAATGTATGGCTTATTTGCTGGGCGAGGTTTATTTGATGGAATAGAAGTTGTGTAATGCTTAGGTTGTTATGAGTGTACTGTTATAAATATAAATAGGACATGTGACATCACCGACATCAACTTTTAGAATGAAAAAAAAACATATCTGAGTTGTCTCGAGATTGCTATTCATGGTATCATGCTTGAATACAGGCGGTTGATGTCAACAACCCTCATCGAATATTCATTTTTTATTTTTTGGGGATCTACCAATCCAAAGAAAGGATAGGTTGGGATCTCTGTCTCAAACTGGCCCTTTCCTGCTGTTTGATGGCTGTAGGAAGAGTTTGAGATACTGGTGTGAAGAAGAAGTGAGTAGGGGAATATGAAAGAAGGCATGCGCACGTAAATACATGAATGATATCTTACAGCGAACGGGTGGTGGTTTCGTGTGCAAAAGTATATGATTACTGTGAGAGTAGATCCTAAAATGTATCAACGATAAGTGTCTCTTTTTCTCACGCCCTCCATGTCATTGTGTAACAAGCCACCATATTGTGCCAGTCCGCTAGGGACCTTTTTCTTTTGTATTAAGTGTGTATGTTAATTCTGTGTTATTATTTAGTTAGCTGTTAAATAAATAATTCAACCAATTTGTGTAGTACTGAATCATAAGTAAGGCTGGGGTTTCTGCAGATCCAAGAAGGTTACAACCGTTCAGAATGATAATATGATAAGAGGTTATGATTGAATACGTTGACTGTTTTATGGATGTGATAGGTAAAGACCTTTAGAGTTTAATTCAGGAGATGGTAACTCTTTAAAACAACCACTCTCGTAGTGCTCCAAATTCCTAATGAGTTAAATGTTACATGATTAATTTAAAAAAAATCAAGTAACAATTAAACATAGGTAGTTATATAAATATATAAATAAGTCACCAGGTTAATGAAAGTAAAGTCACGACAGATGTTTGACGAAGAGTATCTCCTTTCACATGTAAAGGTGGCATATTTTAGATATGCAGTGAGAGCGTTTGTGTCCATGCAGGTGTTTTGCCGGAATTGCAAAAGATATGGACTTGTATCAAGTGTGTGCCGAATGAATGTTGTTGAGGGATTTGAGGGTGTACAATGTTTTAATTGTAAGGCCAACCACGTTCCCAATTCCCCGGAGTGCCCTGTTAGCGTAAAGAAGTATGAAGTGACAAAGGTCAGGGCTATACGACAGATCTCCTACACGGAGGGTCAGGGTTATACTACAGATCTCCTACACGGAGGGTCAGGGCTATACGGCAGGTCTCCTACACGGAGGGTCAGGGTTATACTACAGATCTCCTACACGGAGGGTCAGGGTTATACTACAGATCTCCTACACAGAGGGTCAGGGCTATACGGCAGGTCTCCTACACGGAGGGTCAGGGTTATACTACAGGTCTCCTACACGGAGGGTCAGGGCTATACTACAGGTCTCCTACACGGAGGGTCAGGGCTATACAGCAGGTCTACTACACGGAGGGTCAGGGCTATACAACAGGTCTCCTACACGGAGGGTCAGGGCTATACAGCAGGTCTACTACACGGAGGGTCAGGGCTATACAACAGGTCTCCTACACGGAGGGTCAGGGCTATACGGCAGGTCTCCTACATGGAGGGTCAGGGCTATACGGCAGGTCTCCTACACGGAGGGTCAGGGCTATACAACAGGTCTCCTACACGGAGGGTCAGGGCTATACAGCAGGTCTACTACACAGAGGGTCAGGGCTATACAACAGGTCTCCTACACGGAGGGTCAGGGCTATACAACAGGTCTCCTACACGGAGGGTCAGGGCTATACAGCAGGTCTACTACACAGAGGGTCAGGGCTATACAGCAGGTCTACTACACGGAGGGTCAGGGCTATACAGCAGGTCTACTACACGGAGGGTCAGGGCTATACAACAGGTCTCCTACACGGAGGGTCAGGGCTATACTACAGGTCTCCTACATGGAGGGTCAGGGCTATACGGCAGGTCTCCTACATGGAGGGTCAGGGCTATACAACAGGTCTCCTACACGGAGGGTCAGGGCTATACAACAGGTCTCCTACATGGAGGGTCAGGGCTATACAACAGGTCTCCTACACGGAGGGTCAGGGCTATACAACAGATCTCCTACACGGAGGGTCAGGGCTATACAGCAGGTCTACTACATGGAGGGTCAGGGCTATACAACAGGTCTCCTACACGGAGGGTCAGGGCTATACAACAGGTCTCCTACACGGAGGGTCAGGGCTATACAACAGGTCTCCTACACGGAGGGTCAGGGCTATACAACAGGTCTCCTACACGGAGGGTCAGGGCTATACAACAGGTCTCCTACATGGAGGGGCAGGGCTATACAACAGGTCTCCTACACGGAGGGTCAGGGCTATACAACAGGTCTCCTACATGGAGGGTCAGGGCTATACTACAGGTCTCCTACACGGAGGCACGTGAAAGAGTTAAAGGAGCGAGGGGAGCAGAATATATGGTTGTGGAGGCTCTGCAGACTGTTGAGATTCAGTGTTGTTCAACAGTTGAGGAAAACTGTTATGTTGATGAATGAAGGAAATAAATGTTATTTTCGCGTCAAATCGCCAATTGGTAACCCATCCCTTATGGGATTAATTGGCAACCCATCCCTTATGGGATTAATTGGCAACCCATCCCTTATGGGATTAATTGGTAACCCATCCCTTATGGGATTAATTGGCAACCCATCTCTTATAGGATTAATTGGCAACCCATCCCTTATGGGATTAATTGGTAACCCATCCCTTATGGGATTAATTGGTAACCCATCCCTTATGGGATTAATTGGCAACCCATCCCTTATGGGATTAATTGGTAACCCATCCCTTATGGGATTAATTGGCAACCCATCCCTTATGGGATTAATTGGCAACCCATCCCTTATGGGATTAATTGGTAACCCATCCCTTATGGGATTAATTGGCAACCCATCCCTTATGGGATTAATTGGTAACCCATCCCTTATGGGATTAATTGGCAACCCATCCCTTATGGGATTAATTGGTAACCCATCCCTTATGGGATTAATTGGCAACCCATCCCTTATGGGATTAATTGGTAACCCATCCCTTATGGGATTAATTGGTAACCCATCCCTTATGGGATTAATTGGCAACCCATCCCTTATGGGATTAATTGGCAACCCATCCCTTATGGGATTAATTGGTAACCCATCCCTTATGGGATTAATTGACACATAAACAAACATTACAATAATTCACTGTGGTAATTCAATGATAATTCTTCTTCTGGTGTTTTCTGTATTGCGTATCACGTTAAGAGTGAAACAAACACTCTTAACATAACAGTAAATAAGGTTATCCAAACAATAATTATATCCCTAGAGCAGTAAAATAATATACATGCACATATACACACTGTATATGTACACATACATATAAACCTACAGTTGAAGTGGGAAGTTTACTTACACTCAGGTTGGAGTCACTAAAACTTGTTTTTCAACCACTCTGCACATTTCTTGTTAACAAACTATAGTTTTGGCAAGTCGGTTAGGACATCTACTTTGTGCATGACACAAGTAATTTTTCCAACAATTGTTTACAGACAGATTATTTCACTTATAATTCAGTGTATCACAATTCCAGTGGGTCAGAGGTTTACATACATACAAGTTGACTGTGCCTTTAAACAGCTTGGAAAATTCCAGCAAATGATGTCATGATTTTAGAAGCTTCTGATAGAATAATGGACATAATTTGAGTCAATTGGAGGTGTACCTGTGGATGTATTTCAAGGCCTACCTTCAAACTCAGTGCCTCCTTTGCTTGACATCATGGGAAAATCAAAAGAAATCAGCCAAGCCCTCCACAAGTCTGGTTTATCATTGGGAGCAATTTCCAAATACCTGAAGGTACCACGTTCATCTGTACAAACAATAGTACGCAAGTATAAACACCATGGGACCACGCAGCCGTCATACCGCTCAGGAAGGAGATGCGTTCTGTCTCCTAGAGATGAAAGTACTTTGGTTGTAAACCATAACCTGAAAGGCCGCTCAGCAAGGAAAAAGCCACTGCTCCAAAACCACCATAAAAATGCCAGACTACGGTTTGCAACTGCACATGAGGACAAAGATGGTACTTTTTGGAGAAATGTCGTCTGGTCTGATGTTTGGAGGAAAAAAGGGGGAGACTTGCAAGCCGAAGAACACCATCCCAACCGTGAAGCACGGGGGTGACAGCATCATGTTGTGGGGGTGCTTTGCTGCAGGAGGGACTGGTGCACTTCACAAAATAGATGGCATCATGAGGTAGGAAAATTAAATGGATATATTGAAGCAACATCTCAAGACATCAGTCAGGAAGTTAAAGCTTGGTCACAAATGGGTGTTCCAAATAGACAATGACCCCAAGCATACTTCCAAAGTTGTGGCAAAATGGCTTAAGGACAACAAAGTCAAGGTATTGGAGTGGCCATCACAAAGCCCTGACCTCAATCCTACAGAACATTTGTGGGCAGAACTGAAAGAGTGTGCGAGCAAGGAGGCCTACAAACCTGACTCAGTTACACCAGCTCTGTCAGGAGGAATGGGCCAAAATTCACTCAACTTATTGTGGGATGCTTGTGGAAGGCTACCTGAAACATTTGACCCAAGTCAAAAAAATTAAAGGCAATTACTACCAATTACAAATTGAGTGTATGTAAACCTCTGGCCCACTGGGAATGTGATGAAAGAAATAAAAGCTGAAATAAACAATTCTCTTGACTATTATTCTGACATTTCACATTCTTAAAATAAAGTGGTGATCCTAACTGACCTAAGACAGCGATTTTTTCCTTTAATTAAATGTCAGGAATTGTGAAAAACTGAGTTTAAATGTATTTGGCTAAGGTGTATGTAAACTTCCAAATTCAACTATACACACGTACCATTTAGCACATAGAAGATAAATATTTTTACTATTTAAATATAGTTTGCCCTTTTTTTCTTTGATTCCTTTTTGTACATTTTTAGAAATACCCAAATGGACAAAAAAACATTTCAGTTTCTCCTCATCGCTGAATCACATAATGCCAGGGTATATCTGGTGGTCTGTGTCCTCATCGCTGAACCACATAATACCAGGGTATATCTGGTGGTCTGTGTCCTCATCACTCAGCCACATAATACCAGGGTATATCTGGTGGTCTGTGTCCTCATCACTGAACCACATAATACCAGGGTATATCTGATGGTCTGTGTCCTCATCGCTGAACCACATAATACCAGGGTATATCTGGTGGTCTGTGTCCTCATCACTCAGCCACATAATACCAGGGTATATCTGGTGGTCTGTGTCCTCATCGCTGAACCACATAATACCAGGGTATATCTGGTGGTCTGTGTCCTCATCACTCAGCCACATAATACCAGGGTATATCTGGTGGTCTGTGTCCTCATCGCTGAACCACATAATACCAGGGTATATCTGGTGGTCTGTGTCCTCATCACTCAGCCACATAATACCAGGGTATATCTGGTAGTCTGTGTCCTCATCGCTGAACCACATAATACCAGGGTATATCTGGTGGTCTGTGTCCTCATCACTCAGCCACATAATACCAGGGTATATCTGGTGGTCTGTGTCCTCATCACTCAGCCACATAATACCAGGGTATATCTGATGGTCTGTGTCCTCATCACTCAGCCACATAATACCAGGGTATATCTGGTGTGCTTTCTGGAATAAGGGCTAGTGTATATCGTGGTAGAAAAGGCAGTAGAGGATACAATTAGTTCCATTCTCTATTTATTCGAGTTCACAATAGTTACATAGGCTTTCCTCTTCCATTTCACCACAATACCTGTTTCAATACGCAGAGACAATATCCCTGATATGACCTGTTTCAATATGCAGAGACAATATCCCTGATCTGACCTGTTTCAATACGCAGAGGCAATATCCCAGATCTTACCTGTTTCAATACACAGAAGCAATATCCCCGATCTTACCTGTTTCAATACGCTGAAGCAATATCCCTGATCTGACCTGTTTCAATACACAGAAGCAATATCCCTGATCTGACCTGTTTCAATACACAGACGCAATATCCCTGATCTGACCTGTTTCAATACGCAGAGGCAATATCCCTGATCTGACCCGTGCACATAACTATCTGTTGCTTTTAGTTAGGTTATACATAATATATCTCTCACACACCAATTCACCCGGAATCAAACAAAAGGTTCTCAATTTGGGTTTATGATTAATCCCTTCCACCCATTTGGGTTTATGATTAATCCCCTCCACCAATTTGGGTTTATGATTAATCCCCTCCACCCATTTGGGTTTATGATTAATCCCCTCCACCCATTTGGGTTTATGATTAATCTCCTCCACCAATTTGGGTTTATGATTAATCCCCTCCACCCATTTGGGTTTATGATTAATCCCCTCCACCCATTTGGGTTTATGATTAATCCCCTCCACCAATTTGGGTTTATGATTAATCCCCTCCACCCATTTGGGTTTATGATTAATCCCCTCCACCATTTTGCCCCCCCATATTGCATCAACAGTTGTTTTAAATCATATTTATGTCTCCCTTCATTTGGTTTTCATACAGATGTTCACAGTCAGACTGTTGAAGAAGGTCAGGCATTTCAGTTGACCAGGCTCCCCCTATGGGATAGATCCCATTGAAAAACTGTACTAGCTATTCTGGCTGTTGGCATATCCAACAGTCTGAGTGTGAAGAAGGTGGATTTTATGGTATTTATCACACATGTGATTAATTGTACTGCACAAACAAACATCAAGTCCAAGAAACTGGACATGATAGTGTCTGTTGCTGAAAGGTTTTTGGGTTTCCAGGAATTCACTACCAAAACATTGCAAAGAATACTGTCCAAAGATGCTCTTCATTCTCAGGCCCCAGAGCCTGTAGGGATGGGCGTTGGCAGTTGAATCTGAATAATGAATACATTGAATTTGGTTTTTGTTTATTTTTATTGTGTTAAATGTTTGGGCTGATATACAGCCTAAACAGTAAATGGAGGCATGGACATATACCATTTGTTTGCTGAGCACCATAATAATCAAAGTAGACCCTGTACACTAGGTGGCGGTAGAACACCAATAGGTGTAGTCTGACATAAAACTTTAAGGAAGAAGAAGGATAGAAGGGGGGGGGAGCTAGACAGCCTGCGGTGCCGCTTTGTGGACAACAACTCCCATTGTTGGGCGGAGAGAGACAAGTAATCTTGTTGGTATATCCATTATCTTCGTTTGAAAAGCGCATCTGTACATTGTATCGGATTAGTATGCGTTGAATACTGCATCAATCTCCCATCACTAGTTGGTTTGTCATTTTAGTAGGGACTTAGAAAGTAGCTATCGTACCGGGGTTCGTGTTAAGCATCGGAATTAACGGAGCCATGGCGAAAAGTCTGTCCCTTGTTACTGTCATTTTGTGTGGGACTCTGATCCCCTTCGTGACAGGTGAGTTTGGCAATCTTTACAACTTTATATCAGTCTGATATTTGTTTCCAGGAGCTAGGCTAGCTAACTAAGTGATATGACATCATCTTCCGTTTGCATTGCTCAATGTCTGAGGTGGGGCCGAGTGTGTCTGTCTTAATAACTAACACGCCGACTACATAAATTATGACTAGTTATGGCATGACTTTGCCTTTGGAAATGTTTGAACTAAAGTGCTTTTCAGACGTCCAGTGAAATATCGCCTAGTACCCCGCCAAGTGCAACACGGCTGGTGTCCCAAAAGGCGCTCCATGGTAAATCTGAGGTCTGCATTGGCCGTGCAGTATTTACGGTGATACGGCCTCTGCAGAAGTCAGGACATGCACGCTTCCTGTGCTTCCCTGGGCATGGCGGAGTTGTTGCCAAGGATGTGAGTTAGTTTTTATACAGGACCTCCAGCTATCACCTACCGTCAAAAACCAATCACGTCAATGCTCAGTCCTCCGCATTGTTACACGGAGGCTCCGCATTTTGCGTCACACCACCCATCTGGCGCCTCTGACCACATTTACAGATTGTTTTTATTTTTTATTTCACCTTTATTTAACCAGGTATGCCATTTATGTGTGTGTTGTGTATGTGTGTATGTGTATGTGTGTGTGTGTGTGTGTGTGTGTGTGTGTGTGTGTGTGTGATAATGACAATTACAACAATACTGAATGAACAATGAACACTTTTATTTTAACTTAATATAATACATAAATAAAATCAATTGAGTCTCAAATAAATAATGAAACATGTTCAATTTGGTTTAAATAATGCAAAAACAAAGTGTTGGAGAAGAAAGTAAAAGTGCAATATGTGCCATGTAAGAAAGCTAACGTTTCAGTTCCTTGCTCAGAACATGAGAACATATGAAAGCTGGTGGTTCCTTTTAACATGAGTCTTCAATATTTCCAGGTAAGAAGTTTTAGGTTGTAGTTATTATAGGACTATTTCTCTCTATACCATTTGTATTTCATATACCTTTGACTATTGGATGTTCTAATAGGCACTTTAGTATTGCCAGCCTAATCTCAGGAGTTGATAGGCTTGAAGTCATAAACAGTGCAATGCTTGAAGCATTGTGAAGAGCTCCTGGCAAAACGCATGAAAGTTCTGTTTGAATGAATGCTTACGAGCCTGCTGCTGCCTACCACCGCTCTGTCAGACTGCTCTATCAAATCATAGACTTAATTATAATATAATAACACACAGAAATGCGAGCCTTTGGTCATTAATATGGCCGAATCCAGAAACTATGATTTTGAAAACAAAACATTTATTATTTCAGTGAAATATGGAACCGTTCAGTATTTTATCTAACGGGTGGCATCCCTAAGTCTAAACATTGCTTTTACATCTTCAATGTTATGTCATAATTACGTAAAATTCTGGCAAATTAGTTCGCAACGCGCCTGGCGGCCCAAACTGTTGCATATACCTTGACTCTGCGTGCAATGAACACAACAGAAGTGACACAATTTCCCTAGTTTAATATTGCCTGCTAAAATGAATTTATTTTAACTAAATATGTAGGTTTAAAAAAATATACTTCTGTGTAGTGATTTTAAGAAAGGCACTGATGCTTATGGTTAGGTACATTGGTGCAACGATTGTGCTTTTTTTCACAAATGCGCTTTTGTTAAATCATCCCCCGTTTGGCGAAGTTGGCTGTCTTTGTTAGGAAGAAATAGTCTTCACACAGTTCGCAACGAGCCAGGCGGCCCAAACTGCTGCATATACCCTGACTCTGTTGTACAGAACACAAGAGAAGTGACACAATTTCCCTGGTTAAAAGAAATTCATGTTAGCAGGCAATATTAACTAAAATATGCACGTTTAAAAATATATACTTGTGTGTTTATTTTAAGAAAGGTGTTTATGGTTAGGTACACATTGGTGCAACGACTGCTTTTTTTGCGATTGGTAAATCACCTGTTTGGCGAAGTAAGCTGTGATTCAATGATAAATTAACAGGCACCGCATTGATTATATGCAACGCAGGACAAGCTAGATAAACTAGTAATATCATCGACCGTTAACTAGTGATTATGTTAAGATTGTTTTTTATAAGATACCTTAAATACTAGCTAGCACCTTACCGTGGCTCCTTGCTGCACTCTCATAACAGGTAGTCAGCCTGCCACGCTGTCTCCTCGTGGAGTACAATGTAATCGGCCATGATCGGTGTGGTTGACTTAAATACTTTTTTGCCCCACTGTATCTATGGTAGCCTAGATTTGTTCACAAACACTTCTTATGGTTGGTTGCCTGATGCAAGCAGCTGGTGTTTAGAAATGCTTTGGCTATAAAATATGCTGGCATTGTCAGAAATGCTACAAGAAGTTAGTGCATCTTTGGTTCTTAATGGGCAGAAGTTGGCACGTGAGAGCAATTTTTAAGTGATATATTTGATCAAAAGTGTTGCTCCTACAAACGTATTCAGTCTGAAAGGTGGCAGGTGTAATGGACACTCTTTAAGGTGTGGCCCTAGTCCTAAGGACTCTGTGGTCCCATTCCTATCTGACTCCTAGATATTGAGCCGGTCGGAAACACCCTCCCCCCCCTAATAGATAATTTTTTTAGACTACAGTACTGCCATCGTCACTTGTATAATTCTGGGGCTTTCAGAAGGAAGGGTTGAGTATTTCCATAATTTTTTTAAAAGCCACCCTGTTAAAAATCTGGTATGTGGTTCTCTATATCGCCCGGGCGGCTCATGACGAGAGGTGGGGGAGTGTGCTGTGTATCAACAAATTATGTTGATTTTGGGAAATTTCATCTATTTGTGTCATGACGGTAGGGAGATTTGAATTTAACATTTGAGCTTCAACCAATCCTTACTATAGTGACACCGACCGGCACGACTATAATATAGAAGATTCACAGTTGATATTTTAACCTGCGTTTCATGATCGCGTCTTGTGTGTATGGGCACAATCAACATGCAAGTGATGGCACACACACGTGCCCGGTATAAAAACAAACACAAATACAAAAAAATATAATATATATATAAGATCTTCCAATGTAGTCTGTAGATAATAAATCGCACAAGAAATATACATTTATAATTCCCTGAACCTGCCCGCCCCGTAAGGACCACAGGGGACTGTGGGTTATGAGTCATCCTGCGCATCACAATATTTTTATTTATTTAACCTTTTTAAGAAGAAAATCTTATTTATAATGACGGCCTACCGGGGAACAGTGGGTTAACTGGTCTGGGAACAGTGGGTTAACTGGTCTGGGAACAGTGGGTTAACTGGTCTGGGAACAGTGGGTTAACTGGTCTGGGAACAGTGGGTTAACTGGTCTGGGAACAGTGGGTTAACTGGTCTGGGAACAGTGGGTTAACTGGTCTGGGAACAGTGGGTTAACTGGTCTGGGAACAGTGGGTTAACTGGTCTGGGAACAGTGGGTTAACTGGTCTGGGAACAGTGGGTTAACTGGTCTGGGAACAGTGGGTTAACTGGTCTGGGAACAGTGGGTTAACTGCCTTGTTCAGGGGCAGAATGACAGATTTTTACTTTGTCAGCTCAGGGATTCGATATAGCAACCTTTTCGGTTACTGGCCCAACGCTCTAACCACTAGGCTGCCTGCCGCCTCTACACTCTAATCACTAGGCTTCCTACCGCCCCTACACTCTAACCACTAGGCTACAGGTGCTTCTACACCTGCATTGCTTGCTGTTTGGGGTTTTAGGCTGGGTTTCTGTACAGCACTTTGAGATATCAGCTGATGTACGAGGGGCTATATAAATACATTTGATTTGATTTTGATTTGCTACCTACCGCCTCTACACTCTAACCACGAGGCTACCTGCCACCCCTAGCTACATAATGTAACTCCTAGGGTGTGTTGGCAATTTGTTTTACTTGATCACATGTTTTACTTTTCTTTTTTTAAAACATTTTGTTGAGGTGATTCGTGTAGTAGTTTCCAGGCTATTTCTGCAACTGTAGGCAGGTTACTTAGTAAATATATCGGCATATTGTCGAAGACTGGTCCACTACTCACAAATACATAAGATCTGTATTATAAACAAAAACAATTCAACTGTAATATCATCTTTCCAAAATCTGATTTCATTATTGGTGGCCATATTGGATTATGTACCAAAAAATTATAATAGGGGTGCCATGCCCCAATTTTTTGGGACACCCTTTCTAATATCAATTAAAGCATCCCAAAGAGCATCTCTTTTTGATGGTAAGGGCCCTGGACTACATGTTCTGTCACTGTCAAACACGATTCAATGTAGAATTTGCTGAAGTATGATCTAGCTCACTAGCGAACTTGCTAATTATTATTCTTATTTTGCTATATCCACTGCCTGTCACCTGTTATTGGGTGACGAACAATATCTCCACTCACTCGCTGGTTGGAATGCATGCTACGTTAGCTTGTCACTAACTAGCTAAAAATAAGGAAAACATTTGTGCTTCTGTAACAGTATAACTTTAGACCGTCCCCTCGCCCATACCCGGGCGCGAACCAGGGACCCTTCTGCACACATTAACAACTGACACCCACGAAGCATCGTTACCCATCGCTCCACAAAAGCCATGGCCCTTGCAGAGCAAGGGGAACTACTACTTCAAGCTGCACCACCTCTAACTAAGCTAGCCGTTTCACATCCGTTACACTTCCATGTCCTATTTATATATATATACATACATACATTCATTGCTTTCACCCCATTCCTGGGTTGTGTAATGTTTAAATTATTACATTATTAAATCTGCGTATTGTGAGGACATTTAGTCATGAGAGTTACCCTTTTTTACAGCTGTCTTTACGCCCCGATTTCAGCTATTCTTCCTCATGACGTCACCGTGTCCTCTGGTGGCTGTATGAGCATCAACCTCCATTTTTAGCCTTCAGATCATCTCCAACTTTCTAAAAGTCAACTAATATCGAACTTGTCGATCCATCATCATCAGCCTGGGTTCCAGTCTATTTTGTGCCACTTTGCTATTCTTTGGCATGGCAAGGAGTGGAATGATAGCACAAATGTACCTGGCATCAGGCTACATTCACCCACACCAATAACTCTGTTATTCTATACGTGTCGATATTGTTGTTGCTGTTGTCTTTGCTGTGTGTCTTTTGAACACAACTCCTACCTATAATGTATTTCTCTTTTCTACCCAGCTGGAGAGGACTGTGAAGCCTACCTAAATGCCTTCAGCCATTACAAAGCCAAAATGGACTGCAGTACATTTCAGTGGTGCTGTGGAACGTGTGAAAATAGATACTGCTGCAGCAGCCCATCTCTCAGTCTGACTGAGTCTGAACAGGAAAACTGCATATACAGGTAGGAGGACAAAAACGATGTCCCAAATCAAATGGCACCCTATGCCCCATAGTGCACTACTTTTAACCAGAGCCCTATGTAGGAATCTGGTGCCATTTGGGACTTACTCAAGATAAAAACCACTGACCAGGTAGTTCAGTGTACTGGGTTTATGTGATTACTAACCTTGTCTGAGACCTGAAGAACATTGACAGTCTCTGTATTGCACTAAAGCTGAAACCCCCGAGCCACCAACACATTAGCATGGTTGTGTTTTGACATTCTGTTATGGTGTCAACCTCAACACCCACTCCTTTCCTCTTTCCAACCAAGCTGAGTTCAGATCAGTGCAACAATGAAACACCGCTTGCAGTAGATGTGGGCTCTTTCACAACCTCAGTAGAATAGAAACACAGGTCGACTAGACCACCCTCGTCAACACCGCAGATGAGTTAGGACCCTAGGACTGAACACCTCTCTCTGAGACTGGATCCTGGACTTCATGATGGGACGACCCAAGGTGGTGAGGGTAGGCAACATCACCTCTGCCACGCTGACCCTTAACACGGGGGCCCCACAGGTGTGTGTGCTTAGTCCCCTGCTGTACTCCCTGTTAATCCACGACTTAATCCACATCGACGAGGCTGCAGTGGTGAGGATCTAGAGCTTCCAAATACCTCGGTGTCCAAATCGCTAAGTAATTCAAATGGTCCACATACGCGCACTGTCGTGAGGAGGTTGAAAAGGTTTCAAATCCTCAAAGTTCTACAGCTGCACCATTGAGAGGATCTTGACTGGCTGCATCACCACTTGGTACGGCAACAGCGCCGTCCTCGATCGCATGGCACTACAGAGTATGGACTCTATGGCTTGTGTGGCTGTAGTCTTAACTATTTTCCAGCCCTTCATTTCACGCTGCCTAATAGAGATCCTGGATGGCAGAGAGCTCGGGCCCCAGTGGTGTACTGGGCTGTAGACTGTTCTCTCTGCTTTCACACGGCAGCCGGTACCAGAGCATCAAGTCTGACACCAACAGGCTCCTGAACTGCTTATATCCCCAAGTTGTAAGACTGTTAAATACAGTATATCACAAAAGTGAGTACACCCCTCACATTTTTGTAAATATTTGAGTATATCTTTTCATGTGACAACACTGAAGAAATGACACTTTGCTACAATGTAAAGTAGTGAGTGTACAGCTTGTATAACAGTGTAAATTTGCTGTCCCCTCAAAATAACTCAACACACAGCCATTAATGTCTAAACCGCTGGCAAAAAGAATGAGTACACCCTTAAGTGAAAATGTCGAAATTATGCCCAAAGTGTCAATTTAAAGGACTTTTTACTAACTCGGCTCCATCCTTCACTAAGGCAGATGGCTCATTCATAACAAAACCCTTTGATATTTGCCAACTTAGGCATGCCATGCAAACAACAAATGCTGAGCCTTGCATGTTCCTAGGCCGTCATTGTAAATATGAATTTGTTCTTAGCTTAACTGAGTTGCCTAGTTAAATAAAGGTAAAATACATACAACATTTTTTTTTAAAGCATAATGGACTAAATTATGATAGAAGAGCACTGTAGATATGAATTCTGCAAAGTTAGTGTGGAAAAGGTGAACAAATGATTGCTATCTATAAATAAATATCTATAAATAACAAACTACCTGGAAGCGACAACCTGGATTGCAAAATACTGAAGATGTGGCAAATAGGAGTCACAATCTAAGCCTGGAATATAGTGTGCCCTCAGGCCTGGAAGGAGGCAAAGGTCATTCCGCTGCCCAAGAGTAGCAAAGCACATTTGTAATGGTTCAAACAGCCGACCAATCGGCCTGTTAGCAAACATTTTTGAAAAAAATTGTGTCCGACCAAGTACAATGTCATGTTACAGAAAACAAACTTAAAAACAGACTTTCAGCATGCTCATAGGGAAGGGCAATCAACATTCTCAGCACTGACACAAATGACTGATGATTGGCTGAAAGAAAGTGATAAGATTGTGGGAGCTGTTTTGTTAGACTTCAGTGCCGCCTTGGACAGTTGCCTATCCAATAGAACAGATGGTTTTCTTTAATGGAAGCATCTCTAAATGCAAATTTGTTTGTGTTTTGTGGTGTACCGCAGGGCAGCAGGCTTGGACCATTTTGTTTATACAAATGATCTTCCACTGACCTTGAATAAAGCCTGTGTGTCCATGAATGCTGACGACTCAACAGTTGGCTGCAACAGTAAAATAAATAACTGACACCCATTAATATAGATTAGTCAGATTCAGAATGGGTAACTAGAAATAGGCTGGTGCTAAATATCTCAAACTAAAATCATAATTTTTGGGATCATAATCACTTGCTCAACACCTAAACCTCATCTGGATCTATTATTGAACAGTGTGGCTATTGAGCATGTTGAAGAGCCTAAACTGCTAGATAGCAAGCTAAAATATGACTTTTTCTCCTCAATCTACAAACCTAATAAAGCAAAAACATTTAATTTTTTGGGAAATGTATAAAAAAATAATCAACTGAAACATCACATTTACGTATTAAGGCCCTTCAGTCAGTACTTTTTTGTTGTTGAATTCCTGGTCATAGTGCTGGTGAGTTACCACCACTCTGATATCCAATAGTTCTACCCGGCTGTATGTATTAACACTTAAGATCATCTGGGCTAACAATGTAAGAAATAATAAAAAATAAAAAAAATACTATAAAAGTTTCCTAAGGGCTAGAAGCGAGGCAGCCCTCTGTCGGTGCCATTTTTCACTTCCCTTACCAAGGCCCTTCTTCCCCGATTGCTCAGTTTGGCCAGGCAGTCCGCTCTGGGAAGAGTCTTGGTGGTACCGAACTTCTTCCATTTAAGAATGATGGAGTGTTCTTGGGGACCTTCAATGCTGCAGAAATGTTTTGGTACCCTTCCCCAGATCTGTGTCTCTTCGGACAATTCCTTCGACCTCATGGCTTGTTTTTTTTCTCTGACATGCACTGTCAACTGTGGGACCTCATTTAGCCAGGTGTGTGCCTTTCCAAACATGTCCAATCAATTGAATTAACGACACGTGGACTCCAATCAAGTTCTAGAAACATCTCTAGGATGATCAATGGAAACAGGATGCACCTGAGCTCAATTTCGAGTCTCATAGTAAAAGGTCTGAAAATACTTATGTAAATAATAGGTTAACATTTCCAAAAACCTGTTTTTGTTTTGTCATTATGGGGTATTGTGTGTAGATTGAGGCTTTAAATAAAATAAAATAAAGATTTTAGAATAAGGCTGTAACGTAACAAAATGTGGAAAAGTGGTTTCCGAATGCTATGTATTTTTCACTGCCTGATGTTATGTCTCTCTCTGTTCCAGTGGCAATATGAGCACTTTGACCATCTTGTCATTCGTAGTGACAGCTTTCATCTTCACCATCAGTTTAATCTGTTGCTGTGTGTGTCCTTGCTGTTGCCTGTACAAAATGTGCCGGAAGCCCAGACGTAAGTCTCCTTGCACCGTCACAACATGAATACTGACATGTTAATAACTCCAAGACTGATTGACATGTAAAAATAAAGAAGTATATGCTTTAATTGTTTTTCTCCAGTGTGTGTGTCCTCTCCACGCCTCCTGTAGTATCTGTGTGTCCTCTCCACGCCTCCTGTAGTATCTGTGTGTCCTCTCCACGCCTCCTGTAGTATCTGTGTGTCCTCTCCACGCCTCCTGTAGTAGTCTGGGGGTCAGTTCTGACTGTAGTATCTGTGTGTAGTCTGGGGGTTAGTTCTGACTGTAGTATCTGTGTGTCCTCTCCACGCCTCCTGTAGTAGTCTGGGGGTCAGTTCTGACTGTAGTATCTGTGTGTCCTCTCCACGCCTCCTGTAGTATCTGTGTGTCCTCTCCATGCCTCCTGTAGTAGTCTGGGGGTCAGTTCTGACTGTAGTATCTGTGTGTCCTCTCCACGCCTCCTGTAGTAGTCTGGGGGTTAGTTCTGACTGTAGTATCTGTGTGTAGTCTGGGGGTTAGTTCAGACTGTAGTATCTGTGTGTAGTCTGGGGGTCAGTTCAGACTGTAGTATCTCTGACCCTGTGTTATAAGCACTTTGTGACTATATAAGCACATCTGCTGCTGTGAAAAGGGCTTCAATTAGATGTGATGATATAGGAAGTGGTTTGAACACTCCCACTTTGATCCCTGCCAGTAGGCTGTGCGTCCCAAATGTCAACCTATTCCTTTTGTAGTGCACTACCCTGATCAAAACTAGGGCACTACCCTGATCAAAACTAGGGCACTATATAGGGAATAGTGACATTTGGGACGGACAGGCCCAGCTTAGCTCTCCATGGAGTGGGTTGGGACATAAGGGTTGATTTTCAAACAACACCCAATTGTGTAAACCACTTCCTCCTTCCAATAGAACAGAAATCCACTGTCAGTAACCAAACCTGGAACAAAACAGCTCTTCCTCATTTTTGAGTTCTGGAAAAAACTCGATGTTGTTTTTTTTCCATTCCGAACTCTGTTTGCTCAACGATGCAAAAACACAGATTTATACACTTCCTAAACATTGCTGATTCATCCAACCGAATGATTCAACAAGACATCACCAGAATGTATTCATTTAACCTTTTATTTTGAAATGAAACACAAAGATTGGCGTAGGTACATTTGGAAACTGGCAGCATTGAGCAAGAGGGTAATGTTACCAGGTTGTTTGGCAACATTTTTTTTAAATAAATGAAACCCGCTCTATAAATGTGTGTAAGCCTGTGGCATTATGGCACAGATATCCTTCTGAAAACAGATGCTGTTCTGACGAGTTTCTCACCTCTCTTTGTGATCGCCAGGCTGTGTTGCTGCTGCCTACGTATTGCCCCTGTACACACACACACACACACACACACACACTCTCTCTCTCTCTCTACTGCTAGCTCCTGTCTCTTGAGTATGACATGTATCTGTCAGACAGCCCCTCTGCTTCCACCTACACTCTACGGTTAACACGGAGGTGTTCCAAACACACTGCGACTCTTCTCGTCCGCCTCCACCAGTGAACCATAAACAAAGGAGACGTGTCTTGAGGGCGAAGGTCTACGTAGTGGATTTAAACTAACGTCTCTAATAGCCTGCTTGGCTGAAACGTATTCCTAAAAGTTTTTTGTTTGAATATTTTCCCCTTTGCTCTCAACTACCCTGAGAGCAACCCAGGTGTTCCTTTTACAGGTACCCTATACAAGCCCGGCCCTACAGGGTACCCTATACAAGCCCGGCCCTACAGGGTACCCTGTACAAGCCCGGCCCTACAGGGTACCCTGTACAAGCCCGGCCCTACAGGGTACCCTGTACAAGCCCGGCCCTACAGGGTACCCTGTACAAGCCCGGCCCTACAGGGTACCCTGTACAAGCCCGGCCCTACAGGGTACCCTGTACAAGCCCGGCCCTACAGGGTACCCTGTACAAGCCCGGCCCTACAGGGTACCCTGTACAAGCCCGGCCCTACAGGGTACCCTGTACACGCCCGGCTCTACAGGGTACCCTATACAAGCCCTACAGGGTACCCTATACAAGCCCAGCCCCACAGGGTTGCCCAGCCCTACATGCATGCATGTATGTGATGTGTATGTGCTGTGGTGTATGATTGTAATGTCTGTCAGAATAGGGAACCGTGTGAGGTTTACTCATTGATAGGAATGTCTGTCGGAATAGGGAACCGTGTGAGGTTTACTCATTGCATTTCTATTTACCCCCCGGTGTATCTCTCCTCCCCAGCGGTGATAGCCACGACCGCCCACACAACGGTGGTGAATACTCACTACCCCCAGCAGCCCGTCCAGCCCTACCAGGGGGCCCCCCAGTACCCTGCCTACCAGACCGTGCCGGTCCAGCCTGGGTATGGGGTTCAGCCTCAACCCGGCTATGGAGGTGGCCAGCCCATACCCACAGCACCAGGCTACCAGGGACAGCCGTTCCAGCCAGGACCACCCCCTCCTTACCAAGAGACTGGTAAGTGTCAGGAGAGTCTGTCGTCAGGATCGTGTTTAGTGGGGCACACTGAAGCAAAACGTTTTACAACAGAAAATGGCATGTTATGACCATGATAGTATTAGATATATTACTTACTTAGTTGTGTAGTATTACTTAGTTGTGTGGTATTGTATTACTTAGTTGTGTAGTATTACTTAGTTGTGTAGTATTGTATTACTTAGTTGTGTAGTATTGTATTACTTAGTTGTGTAGTATTACTTAGCTGTGAGGTATTACTTAGTTGTGTAGTAATGTATTACTTAGTTGTGTGGTATTACTTAGTTGTGAGGTATTACTTAGTTGTGTAGTATTGTATTACTTGTGTAGTATTACTTAGGTGTGTGGTATTGTATTACTTAGTTGTGTAGTATTGTATTACTTAGTTGTGTGGTATTGTATTACTTAGTTGTGTAGTATTGTATTACTTAGTTGTGTGGTATTGTATTACTTAGTTGTGTGGTATTACTTAGTTGTGAGGTATTACTTAGTTGTGTAGTATTGTATTACTTGTGTAGTATTACTTAGGTGTGTGGTATTGTATTACTTAGGTGTGTGGTATTGTATTACTTAGTTGTGTGGTATTGTATTACTTAGTTGTGTGGTATTGTATTACTTAGTTGTGTGGTATTGTATTACTTAGTTGTGTGGTATTGTATTACTTAGTTGTGTGGTATTGTATTACTTAGTTGTGTGGTATTGTATTACTTAGTTGTGTGGTATTGTATTACTTAGTTGTGTAGTATTGTATTACTTAGTTGTGTAGTATTGTATTACTTAGTTGTGTAGTATTGTATTACTTAGTTGTGTAGTATTGTATTACTTAGTTGTGTGGTATTACTTAGTTGTGTAGTATTACTTAGTTGTGTAGTATTACTTAGTTGTGTAGTATTACTTAGTTGTGTAGTATTGTATTACTTAGTTGTGTAGTATTGTATTACTTAGTTGTGTGGTATTACTTAGTTGTGAGGTATTACTTAGTTGTGTGGTATTGTATTACTTAGTTGTGTAGTATTACTTAGTTGTGTGGTATTGTATTACTTAGTTGTGTAGTATTACTTAGTTGTGTAGTATTGTATTACTTAGTTGTGTGGTATTGTATTACTTAGTTGTGTAGTATTACTTAGTTGTGTGGTATTACTTAGTTGTGTGGTATTACTTAGTTGTGAGGTATTACTTAGTTGTGAGGTATTACTTAGTTGTGTAGTATTGTATTACTTAGTTGTGTAGTATTGTATTACTTAGTTGTGTAGTATTGTATTACTTAGTTGTGTGGTATTACTTAGTTGTGTGGTATTACTTAGTTGTGAGGTATTACTTAGTTGTGAGGTATTGTATTACTTAGTTGTGTAGTATTGTATTACTTAGTTGTGTAGTATTGTATTACTTAGTTGTGTAGTATTGTATTACTTAGTTGTGTAGTATTGTATTACTTAGTTGTGTGGTATTACTTAGTTGTGAGGTATTACTTAGTTGTGTAGTAATGTATTAGTTGTGTGGTATTACTTAGTTGTGAGGTATTACTTAGTTGTGTGGTATTACTTAGTTGTGAGGTATTACTTAGTTGTGTAGTAATGTATTACTTGTGTAGTATTACTTAGGTGTGTGGTATTGTATTACTTAGTTGTGTGGTATTGTATTACTTAGTTGTGTGGTATTGTATTACTTAGGTGTGTGGTATTGTATTACTTAGTTGTGTGGTATTGTATTACTTAGTTGTGTGGTATTGTATTACTTAGTTGTGTGGTATTGTATTACTTAGTTGTGTGGTATTGTATTACTTAGTTGTGTAGTATTGTATTACTTAGTTGTGTAGTATTGTATTACTTAGTTGTGTAGTATTGTATTACTTAGTTGTGTAGTATTGTATTACTTAGTTGTGTAGTATAGTATTACTTAGTTGTGTAGTATTGTATTACTTAGTTGTGTAGTATTGTATTGCTTAGTTGTGTAGTATTGCTTAGTTGTGTAGTATTACTTAGTTGTGTAGTATTGTATTACTTAGTTGTGTAGTAATGTATTAATTGTAGTTGAAAACAAACAGGAGGTGGAAAGTGAAGCTTATTTGTAAGTGAAAAGAGGAGGATCCCGACGGCAGGAACCGTCTGGTCTGTTCTCGGTGTCTCTGGTGTGGTGTGTTTAATGTCCTCTCTCTCTCTCTACCAGGTCCAGCCTATCCTCCTGCTATCCCAGTGTCTTATAGTCAGGCTGGGTTCAGTCCAGGACAGCTATCTTACCCCCTCCAGGCTCCAGCCCAGCCCAGCTACCCAGCCCAGCCTCAGCCAGCCTATCCCTGTGCACCTCCCGCCCAACCCGACTTCCTCTCTGCCCAGCCTGCTTACAACCCTGCCTTCATGGAGCCCCAGCCTCCCAAGACTGGCAACTGAAGCAGCTCCTCCCTTCCCATTCTCCATCCACCCGCTCTCATGGGAGACAGACAGACTGACGGACGGGTGGGATAGAAACAGACAGACAGACTGACTGACTGGTGGGATAGAAACAGACAGACAGACAGACAGACTGACTGACTGACTGGTGGGATAGAAACAGACAGACAGACTGACTGACTGACTGACTGGTGGAATAGAAACAGACAGACAGACAGACTGACTGACTGGTGGGATAGAAACTGACTGACTGACTGGAGGGAAAGAAACTGATTGATTGACTGACTGACTGGAGAGATAGAAACAGACAGACAGACTGACTGACTGACTGGTGGGATAGAGACTGACTGACTGACTGGTGGGATAGAAACAGACAGACTGACTGACTGACTGACTGACTGGAGGGAAAGAAACTGATTGACTGACTGACTGGAGAGATAGAAACAGACAGACAGACTGACTGACTGACTGGTGGGATAGAGACAGACAGACAGACTGACTGACTGACTGACTGGTGGGATAGAAACTGACTGACTGACTGACTGACTGGTGGGATAGAAACTGACTGACTGACTGACTGACTGGTGGGATAGAGACAGACTGACTGACTGGTGGGATAGAAACAGACAGACTGACTGGTGGGATAGAAGCAGACTGACTGACTGACTGGTGGGATAGAAACAGACAGACTGACTGAATGACTGGTGGGATAGAAACAGACAGACTGACTGGTGGGATAGAAACAGACACAGACTGACTGGTGCCATACATAGTCATGATCCGGTCAATTCCCTGCTGTTCTCACCTTATCAATATGACTCCAACCTGTTCTCACCTTATCAATATGACTCCAACCTGTTCTCACAGTGGGATTGAACTGAACAAAGTGTATCCCAAATGGCACCCTGTATGGTGCACTACCCTGGTCAAAAGTAGTGCACTGCATAGGGAATAAGGTGCAATTTGGGACTTATCCTGTGTGTTCACTTTGTTTTAGGGCCAGGAGTTTTTCTGGTTGCCTCGTAACCTGGCCAGGAGTCTTTGGTCCAGGGTATGTTTAGGACCTGGTCAAGCCTTGGGTTTCATCACAAATGTTACTTTATTCCCTATATAGGGCACTACTTTTAACCAGGGCCAATGGATGTGGTCTAAAGTGGTGCACTATATAGGGAATATGGTGCCATTTGGGAATAACTCTGGGCCCCTATGTTAAAGGTAATGTCTCATGTTGTTGGTGTTCTTGTTAGAGTATGTTCATTACAAACCACACGGAAGAAAACTACCTTGGTTTCTGTTGCAAAGCGTTTTTTTCAGATGAACACAACCCAGGATAAAATTAAACCTCTGTTGCAAAGCGTTTTTTCTGATGAACACAACCCAGGATAAAATTAAACCTCTGTTGCAAAGCGTTTTTTCTGATGAACACAACCCAGGATAAAATTAAACCTCTGTAATTTCCATTAAGTTACTTTTCTTTTTACCAGTGCTTTATTTACCAGAGTAATCATGTTAACTGTTTCACAGGCCGTTGTTGCTTATGTTTGTAACCTGATGGTGAAAGCACAGCGGTCCCCATCTGCTACCAGTCTTTAGTGGGCAAAACACCGGTGTTGTCAGATAAACAGAAAGTCATATTCAGATTTTTTTTTTTTTAAACAACAGATTTTGTACTTGTCGCTGACAGCCAGAAATGACATGTCTGAATACGACGTAAATGTGGTTTAGTGGAAAAACTTTATATTAAAACGTTTCCTATCAAGTTCACAAAGTGGCTAAAGAAACTGAATGCAAGAAACCGTTGCCTTTTTTTACCACAGGTTCTTCACCAAATATGAGAATTGTTTTCATTTTTTAATTAAACGATCAGTCTTTTCTTTCTCTCTTATCGCTCGTTTCCATGTCGGTTGTATTTGGACGTTAAATCAGTGTTGACCGTTATGGCTGTGTCCCTAAAGGGCACCGTAATCCCTACAAAGGGCACCGTAATCCCTACAAAGGGCACCGTAATCCCTACAAAGGGCACCGTAATCCCTACAAAGGGCACCGTAATCCCTACAAAGGGCACCGTAATCCCTACAAAGGGCACCGTAATCCCTACAAAGGGCACCGTAATCCCTACAAAGGGCACCGTAATCCCTACAAAGGGCACCGTAATCCCTACAAAGGGCACCGTAATCCCTACAAAGGGCACCGTAATCCCTACAAAGGGCACCGTAATCCCTACAAAGGGCACCGTAATCCCTACAAAGGGCACCGTAATCCCTACAAAGGGCACCGTAATCCCTACAAAGGGCACCGTAATCCCTACAAAGGGCACCGTTATCCCTGCAAAGGGCACCGTGTCGGGAGTGGCATTCTTTACTTAACCAGGAAAGTCCCATTTCAGGCAGTCTCCCCCCCCCTCCCAAGAAGGCAGCAGTAGTCAGGATGAAGGCATCAACGAACTTTGTTAAATCTTCACAATAAACAACCAATATGTTCACTGAAATGTTTCAGTATAGGGTGTAGTATTAGGGTAACGTTTGACACCGTTTTTAGGAATGTTAAACGTCCACTATGATCTGCCTTGTGGCTAACACTTCACACCCAGAGTCATAACACGTTGTGACATTTGTCATAACCATGTCATAACCATGTCATAACCATGTCATAACCTGTCATAACGGTTGACATGACTTGACATAACCTGTCATAACGGTTGACATGACTTGACATAACCATGTCATAACCATGTCATAACCTGTCATAACGGTTGACATGACTTGACATAACCTGTCATAACAGTTGACATGACTTGACATAACCTGTCATAACAGTTGACATGACTTGACATAACCCGTCATAACCTGACATGACTTGTCATAACCATGTCATAACAGTTGACATGACCAGTCATAACCATGTCATAACCTGTCATAACGGTTGACATAACCTGTCATAACCATGTCATAACGGTTGACATGACTTGACATAACCTGTCATAACAGTTGACATGACTTGACATAACCTGTCATAACCTGTCATAACAGTTGACATGACTTGACATAACCTGTCATAACAGTTGACATGACTTGACATAACCCGTCATAACCTGTCATAACAGTTGACATGACTTGTCATAACCATGTCATAACAGTTGACATGACCTGTCATAACCATGTCATAACATGGTTAATTATGGCTAACCCCCTATATGTGACTGATGACTGGGATAAATGCAGGAGCAGGACTAGACCCCCTCTATGTGACTGATGACTGGGATGAATGCAGGAGCAGGACAAGACCCCCTCTATGTGACTGATGACTGCAGGAGCAGGACAAGACCCCCTCTATGTGACTGATGACTGCAGGAGCAGGACAAGACCCCCTATATGTGACTGAACCATGTCATAACATGGGTAATGCAGGAGCAGGACAAGACCCCCTCTATGTGACTGATGACTGGGATGAATGCAGGAGCAGGACAACACCCCCTCTATGTGACTGATGACTGCAGGAGCAGGACAAGACCCCCTCTATGTGACTGATGACTGCAGGAGCAGGACAAGACCCCCTATATGTGACTGATGACTGGGATAAATGCAGGAGCAGGACTAGACCCCCTCTATGTGACTGATGACTGGGATGAATGCAGGAGCAGGACAAGACCCCCTCTATGTGACTGATGACTGCAGGAGCAGGACAAGACCCCCTCTATGTGACTGATGACTGCAGGAGCAGGACAAGACCCCCTATATGTGACTGATGACTGGGATAAATGCAGGAGCAGGACTAGACCCCCTCTATGTGACTGATGACTGGGATGAATGCAGGAGCAGGACAACACCCCCTCTATGTGACTGATGACTGCAGGGGCAGGACAAGACCCCCTATATGTGACTGATGACTGGGATAAATGCAGGAGCAGGACTAGACCCCCTCTATGTGACTGATGACTGGGATGAATGCAGGAGCAGGACAAGACCCCCTCTATGTGACTGATGACTGCAGGAGCAGGACAAGACCCCCTCTATGTGACTGATGACTGCAGGAGCAGGACAAGACCCCCTATATGTGACTGATGACTGGGATAAATGCAGGAGCAGGACTAGACCCCCTCTATGTGACTGATGACTGGGATGAATGCAGGAGCAGGACAACACCCCCTCTATGTGACTGATGACTGCAGGAGCAGGACTAGACCCCCTCTATGTGACTGATGACTGGGATGAATGCAGGAGCAGGACAAGACCCCCTCTATGTGACTGATGACTGCAGGAGCAGGACAAGACCCCCTCTATGTGACTGATGACTGCAGGAGCAGGACAAGACCCCCTATATGTGACAGATGACTGCAGGAGCAGGACAAGACCCCCTCTATGTGACTGATGACTGCAGGAGCAGGACAAGACCCCCTATATGTGACAGATGACTGCAGGAGCAGGACAAGACCCCCTATATGTGACAGATGACTGCAGGAGCAGGACAAGACCCCCTCTATGTGACAGATGACTGCAGGAGCAGGACAAGACCACCTATATGTGACAGATGACTGCAGGAGCAGGACAAGACCCCCTCTATGTGACAGATGACTGACATAAGGTCATGTAGCTGATAGGCCCATCTGGCTGATATGATGATGATGGTCGTAATGCTTCATGCCAGTGTCGTAAGTTATTTAAAATATTAAAAAACATGACATTAAAGGAATTCATTACTACAACAACAAAAGATTTAAGAAACAAACTTTCAAATGAAATAACTTTATCAGGAAAAAAAAAAGAATTTTGAATCAATGAGTGTTTTTTAACACTACTATGTAGGTGTTATAACCAGCCATAAAATAACACAATATGTCACAACGGGTCTAAATATGTCCTTGACAGTGTTATGAACATGTTATGACCGCTGTTATGAACGTGTTATGACCGCTGTTATGAACATGTTATGACCGCTGTTATGAACATGTTATGACCGCTGTTATGAACATGTTATGACCGCTGTTATGAACATGTTATGACCGCTGTTATGAACATGTTATGACCGCTGTTATGAACATGTTATGACCGCTGTTATGAACATGTTATGACCGCTGTTATGAACATGTTATGACAGCTGTTATGAACATGTTATGACAGCTGTTATGAACATGTTATGACATGGTCATGACGTATTATGACACTGGGTGTCAAGTGAAGAGCCAGCGCCTTGTGTTTCCACTGATGCTGTGAGGTCATTCGACAGCTTTCTGCTCCAAGCCTTTACAGCTGAACCGAGCTGAATGACATGCCTTCAAATCTATTTCTATAATGGACCTCTTCTCTTCTGCTTCTTTCTCTGTGTAGCCGCAGTCAATTTTCATGTCCCAAATGGAAACCTATTCCCTATATAGTGCACTACTTTTGACCAGGGTCCTAGTAGTGCTCTAAATGGGGAATAGGGTGCCAGTGACAAGTCAGGGGTTCTGTCCAGGAAGGAACAGTCAGATAGTGACAAGTCAGGGGTTCTGTCCAGGAAGGAACAGTCAGATAGTGACAAGTCAGGGGTTCTGTCCAGGAAGGAACAGTCAGATAGGGACAAGTCAGGGGTTCTGTCCAGGAAGGAACAGTCAGATAGGGACAAGTCGGGGGTTCTGTCCAGGAAGGAACAGTCAGATAGGGACAAGTCAGGGGTTCTGTCCAGGAAGGAACAGTCAGATAGGGACAAGTCAGGGGTTCTGTCCAGAAGGAACAGTCAGATAGGGACAAGTCAGGGGATCTGTCCAGGAAGGAACAGTCAGATAGGGACAAGTCAGAGGTTCTGTCCAGGAAGGAACAGTCAGATAGGGACAAGTCAGGGGTTCTGTCCAGGAAGGAACAGTCCGATAGGGACAAGTCGGGTTCTGTCCAGGAAGGAACAGTCAGATAGGGACAAGTCAGGGGTTCTGTCCAGGAAGGAACAGTCAGATAGGGACAAGTCAGGGGTTCTGTCCAGGAAGGAACAGTCAGATAGGGACAAGTCAGGGGTTCTGTCCAGGAAGGAACAGTCAGATAGGGACAAGTCAGGGGTTCTGTCCAGGAAGGAACAGTCAGATAGGGACAAGTCAGGGGTTCTGTCCAGGAAGGAAAGTTGAATAGAAATATGGTGTATAGAACAGACATGTTGAGGAAATAATCATGTCATCTCCAATTGATTGCATTTCTATCTGCATGTATGTATGTTGCACTTTTTTGAACACAACCTTCTTGTTGTTGGAACTTGTTGCCCAGGGCTGTTTTTGGCTGCATGTTAAATGGACCCTATTCCTATGGAGTGGTAATAGTCCAGTACTGTCCTCTGGTTAAATGTAGTAGCATTATGCAGGGAAGGGTTTACCTATCTCGGGCCTCTGGTTAAATGTAGTAGCATTATGCAGGGAAGGGTTTACCTATCTCGGGCCTCTGGTTAAATGTAGTAGCATTATGCAGGGAAGGGTTTACCTATCTCGGGCCTTGTTTAGTTTTTTTCCCTGACACCACACAGCTGATTTCAGAGCTTGATGATTTAGTTGATTCTTTGAATCAGCTGTGTGCGTGTCAGGGCAGAACTAAAAGGTGCACCTCTTGGGGTCTCCAGGACCAAGTTTGGCAAAAACCCTGCTGTTGGGAATAAGGTGCCGTTTGGCTTGTAGCCTTTGTCTGTACACGTGACTTCAGGGTGTGAGCACCTTGTCAGCCATATTACATTTTGTGTCTGCTTGTTTGACTATGAAATGAGTACATGCCTACTGTATGTAGTTGAAAAGTTATTTTTTATCAGGAATAAATACCAGTCTGTTCTAATGGCAAATACATACACTTCCCCCCCCCCCCCCCCCCCCTTTATGTAGCCTGGTCCTAGATCTGTTGGTGCTCTTGTCAACTCGGTCTCATTGTCAAGCCAATGGCAAGACAAGGAGTTGGCATGATGGCACGAACAGACTGGCATTCAGACTAGTATAATGATGGTTGTTTTGTTAGAATATATTGATGTTAATGTGAGAATGTAATTTAATGGGTTGGACACATTCAAGGAAAAACTCACTGAGAGAAATGTAATCATAGGGAAACAACTGTTGAAAAATCACTTCTTTTTTACAGAATGTTCCAACATCCAAGAAAGGTTTTCCTTTGTCAACATTCACAGAAAGTATGAAAAGAGATGATTCCCAAATGGGAACCTATTCCTCATTTAGGACGTCTTTGACCAGGGCTCTTTAGTGCCCTAAATATATGAATATGTTGAAATTTGGAACACAAACATTAGCTGTACATATAGTATAACCCCTGACCCCAACTCTCCTACCATACGACCCCTGACCCCAACTCTCCTACCATACGACCCCTGACCCCAACTTTCCTACCGTATGACCCCTGACCAACTCTCCTGACGTACGACCCCTGACCCCAACTCTCCTGGCGTACGACCCCTGACCCCAACTCTCCTGACGTACGACCCCTGACCCCAACTCTCCTGACGTACGACCCCTGACCCCAACTCTCCTGACGTACGACCCCCTGACCCCAACTCTCCTGACGTACGACCCCTGACCCCAACTCTCCTGACGTTCAGTAAATTCTGAAAGTATCCAGACCCCTTGACTTCATCCACATTTTGTTACAGCCGCATTCTAAAATAAAATAAAGAAATCATTTTCCTCATCAATACCCCATAATGACAAAGCAAAAACGGATGTATGTATTTTTTTGCAAATGTATTATATATAAAAAACTGATATCATATTTACATAAGTATTCAGAGCCTTTACTTTGTTAAAGCAGTGTTTACAGCCGAGTCTTCTTGGGTTTGACGCTACCAGCTTGGCACACCTGTATTTGGGGAGTTTCTCCCATTCTTCTCTGCAGATCCTCTCATGCTCTGTCAGGTTGGATGGGGAGCGTCACTGCACAGCTATGTTCAGATCTCTCCAGAGATGTTCGATCGGGTTCAAGACCGGGCTCTGACTGGGCCACTCAAGGACATTCAGAGAGCCACTCCTACATTGTCTTGGCTACTCTCCTAGTTCCTGCCGCTGGAAAAAAAACAACAAAGCATGATGCTGCCACCACCATGCTTCACCGTAGGGATGGTGCCAGGTTTCCTCCAGACGTGACGCTTGGCATTCAGGCCAAAGAGTTAAGTCTTGGTTTCATCAGACCAGAGAATCTTGTTTCTCATGGTCAGAGTCCTTTCGGTGCCTTTTGGCAAGTGGGCTGTCATGTGCCTTTTACTAAGGAGTGGCTTCTGTCTGGCCACTCTACCATAAAGGCCTGATTGGTGGAGTGCTGCAGAGATGGTTGTCCTTCTGGAAGGTTCTCCCATCTCCACAGAGGAGCTCTGTCAGTGACCATCTTGGTCACCTCCCTGACCAAGGACCTTCTCCGCCGATTGCTCAGCTTGGCCGAGTCTTGAACCATGGCTGGTAACCAGTATGCCCAAACCATGACTGACCTCTTCAGCAAATGGGCGATTGCTGAACCCTTGGAGTACAAATCGGGAACTGAGATCGCTTCAATAGTGACCAACAAACTTCTTGATTTTGGACAACGTCACTGACCGGGGAGATGAGTTTGCAAACAATGTACGTAGTCTTACTGACACTGATGTCAAACATTGGTCATAAAAACACTTTTTCAAATCATAACCATGCAAGTCTGTCACTTACTTTTCAGCTCAACAGATCCATATTTATATACACAAGGTTTGCCCAGCTGGAAACAGAAACTGAGCTAGTAGCAGAAATGGAGACCAAAGATGTGAATAAACAAATATATTAGAAGTGTAGTAATGTCTGTAATGCAAACATCTCTCGTACACCACTGTAACATGTTCTCTCAATGAGTGAAAACACTTCCTGTGTATGCATTCGTATCCTGGTTACCCAGTTGGACCAACAGCGGACATGTCCTGGTTACCCAGTTGGACCAACAGCGGACATGTCCTGGTTACCCAGTTGGACCAACAGCGGACATGTCCATGAAGGTGCCCTGTCTTGTTACCTTTTGTCATTTATTTGTGAAGGTACTTAAATCCTTATCAATTTATCAACCCAAACAGGATGTTCAGAGAGACAGTTAATCTCCCTTGCTGTGTGAGCTGATTCTGAGAACTATCCTTTAGGTGCGTGTCCACGTAATGATATACAGTGGGGAGAACAAGTATTTGATACACTGACGATTTTGCAGGTTTTCCTACTTACAAAGCATGTAGAGGTCTGTCATTTTTATCATAGGTACACTTCAACTGTGAGAGACGGAATCTAAAACAAAAATCACATTGTATGATTTTTAAGTAATTAATTTGTATTATACCTACACCAGCAGGTATATCTCACTGGTCACCATAGCATCACCCACCCGTAGCACGTGCTCCAGCAGGTATATCTCACTGGTCACCATAACATCACCCACCTGTAGCACGTGCTCCAGCAGGTATATCTCACTGGTCACCATGGCATCACCCACACGTAGCACGTGCTCCAGCAGGTATATCTCACTGGTCACCATAGCATCACCCACCCGTAGCACGTGCTCCAGCAGGTATATCTCACTGGTCACCATAGCATCACCCACCCGTAGCACGTGCTCCAGCAGGTATATCTCACTGGTCACCCCCAAAGCCAATTGCTCCTTTGGTCGTCTTTCCTTCCAGTTCTCTGCTGCCAATGACTGGAACGAACTGCAAAAATCTCTGAAGCTGGAGACTCATATCTCCCTCACTAGCTTGAAGCACCAGCTGTCAGAGCAGCTTACTGAACATAGATGGGCTATCTACCTCATCCCCATACTGTATTTATTTATTTATCTCGCTCCTTTGCACCCCAGTATCTCTACTTGCACATTCATCTTCTGCCGATCTACCATTCCAGTGTTTAATTGCTATATTGTAATTACTTCACCTCCATGGCCTATTTATTTCCTTAACTTACCTCATTTGCATTCACTGTATATAGATGTTTTGTTTTCTTTTGTTCTACTGTATTATTGACTGTATGTTTTGTTTATTCCATGTGTAACTCTGGTCAAGATAAAGTATAGCAGTGTGACACAAACAGCAGTTACATGGAATAAACAAAACATAGTCAATAATACAATAGAAAAATCTATATACAGTGTGTGCAAATGTAGTGAGATTAGGGAGGTAAATGAAGGTGAAATAAAATAAATCAAAGGCAATATATAGGCCATAGTGGCGAAATAATTACAATTTAGCAATTTAACACGAGTGATAGATGTGCAGAAGATGCATGTGCAAGTAGGCCAACATTCCATGAGACTTTTGGGAAACAAAACCTGCCGGGCTTGACATTAATAACCTGTTTATCCACGTGTCCTTCAGACAAGGAGGTGACTGAACATGTTGTTTGGTGAAAGAAAATACTGTACAAAATACAATGCATTATTATTCCCTTACCATTATTACAGAGAATCAGACATGATGCTAAGACCTACTGACAATGCATTATTATTCCCTTACCATTATTACAGAGAATCAGACATGATGCTAAGACCTACTGACAATGCATTATTATTCCCTTACCATTATTATCAGAGGAAACTCCAGAAAGTTGAGTGAAGTTGAATCTCGTGCCTCTCTGCGCACGCTAAAAAGTCTTCTGGATGCAGCTTACAGGGAACATGTTCTGTGTGTTGCAGGTTCGGAACTAAGATGTTCAACTCCATCATATTGTTGCGGATGTATTAGAGATGTTCAACTCCATCATACTGTTGCGGATGTATTAGAGATGTTCAACTCCATCATACTGTTGCGGATGTATTAGAGATGCTCAACTCCATCATATTGTTTCTGATGTATTAGAGATGTTCAACTCCATCATATTGTTGCGGATGTATTAGAGATGTTCAACTCCATATTATTGCGGATGTATTAGAGATGTTCAACTCCATATTGTTGTGGATGTATTAGAGATGTTCAACTCCATCGTATTGTTGTGGATGTATTAGAGATGTTCAACTCCATCGTATTGTTGCGGATGTATTAGAGATGTTCAACTCCATCGTATTGTTGCGGATGTATTAGAGATGTTCAACTCCATCGTATTGTTGCGGATGTATTAGAGATGTTCAACTCCATCGTATTGTTGCGGATGTATTAGAGATGTTCAACTCCATCGTATTGTTGCGGATGTATTAGAGATGTTCAACTCCATCGTATTGTTGCGGATGTATTAGAGATGTTCAACTCCATCGTATTGTTGTGGATGTATTAGAGATGGCAGAACTGGAGGTTCACAGCCTTGTGGTGGAGACACAGGAACAGCATTGTGGCATCTTCGTCGATACCATGGCGCGTTTCTGCCAGGGTATGTGGTGACGAAGATGACATGACCGGTATGTAATTGGAGTCCACCTCATAGTTGATGCAATTGGAATACGTTTGATTATAAAAAATGATTCACTTTTTTATTTATTTTTAAATGTCACAGAACACTTGCTCTCCATTTCCTTGTCTAAAGAAATTGATTGTCTTGACGAGTCTCAACTTCAATTAGCTTACAATTCACGTGACTAATAATAACCTTCCACTTAACTATTCAATTGCATACCGAGAGCTTTTCGACGGCACAGTCACAAACGACCGGATGAGCCAAGAGGCTGGATCCTTCAGGAACATCCAGGGTGAAACCAGAAGGCTTCAGTTTGCTCCTCCTGCAGCCAACTTCCACTTTATCGCAGCGGTGGTGTTCTGTGAAGTAATGAACTGGGGTATTGAATGTTTTTGTGCGTTTTATAGGAGTATACATTTATCAGTCAACACACCATCATCCAGGTTAGTGTGGATTGTGCAGACACATGAGGGGATCAGTTGGGCCAAGCTGTACTTTGGTTATCCTAACACACAGAACTTTATTCTATTTCACTCTTTGGTTGCATCTGCATGTTCATTTGAGAGGCAGAGTCTAAGGGGTTAAACGGGTCATATCTGCGCTAGCCAACATTCTCTGCCTTGTCAGATGGACATTGTGTTCCAGGCTGTGTCACATCCGGCACTCATGTCATTTCTGTATTACATGGAAGTCCATGTATCTAGATAAGTATTGAATCATCTTGAAAGATAATGTCGCGTCCTGACCTTAGACACCTTTGTTTTCTTGATATTTTGGTTAGGTCAGGGTGTAACGAGGGTGGGTACGCTAGTTTTTGTATTGTCTAGAGGTTTTGTAGGTCTAGGTAATATGTAGATCTATGGTGGCCTGATATGGTGCCCAATCAGAGGCAGCTGTTTATCGTTGTCTCTGATTGGGGATCATATTTAGGTTGCCATTTCCCTTTGGTGTTTTGTGGGATCTTGTCTATGTGTAGTTGACTGTCAGCACTCGTTTGTATAGCTTCACGGTTCGTTTTGTTAGTTTGTTCAGTATTCATTTTTTAAATAAATACGAATGTACGCATACCACGCTGCGCCTTGGTCCGATCCTTATAACGAACGTGACAGAAAAAGCTGTCCCTCCCTATTAACACGACTGCCATTTATTTTGGATGTATACAATGTCGCCATTGTATTGTATCACCAGCACACCGTTCTGCACACCGTCGCTCATCATGTCAACTAAATCTCATCTGTGTGTTATTGTTGCACATGGGATTTATAACTTTGTTTTTCTTCATTGGTCTACATTCTTATTGTTTTCTTATTGGGGTCTGCTTCTACTGAATAAAATATAAACGCAACACGTGCACCTCTCAAATGTTGTAACAGTGCGGAGGGCTCCTTATCGACATGATTGGTTAACGGTGGGTGAGCAGGACGTCTTGTGTAAACTAACACGAGCTCACTTCCTTGACAACTTCCTTCACAACACCTCTGCGCTGCTCGGCGAACCGCAAGAAGTATGCATTTCCTGACTTCTGCAGAAATTATTTTTTTAACCAGATAAGTTGACTGAGAACACGTTCTCATTTACAGCAACCACCTGGACCACAGTTACAGTGGAGTTGAACGAGCAAATTGGAAGCTAGTAGGAGGACTTAGGCACTCTTCATATAATTTATTAAAATGCCTTTATTACTGCTACTTTATTATTCTGTCTACCAGAATGTACTATTGTGTACCTTAGTAGCGCTTCCCTTCCTTCTCTTTCTACTAGTATGAGAACTATTTGTGTTTTAGTAATGTCACGTGTATACTACAGTCACGTTAACATGGAATGCCCCACAATGCAACCATAGTACATACACATGAAGGCCAATAGGTGGGGATGTTGTCCCACTAACAGGTAAAATATTCCCTGTAACAGGGATCCGATTGGGAATTGAGCCGGAACACCAAGGTTAACACCCCTACTCTTACAATAAGTGCCATAGAATCTAGTGATTTATCTGAAGACAGCACCCTACACAGAGCAATGTGCCTGGGGATTTTTGATTTTAGACCAGAGGGGAGAGTGCCTCCCTACTGGCCCTCCAACACAACTTCCAGCAGCATCTGGTCTCCCATCCAGAGTCTGGCAAGGACCAACCCTGCTTAGCTTCAGAGGCAAACCAGTAGTGTGATGCAGGGTGGTATGTTGCTGGCCAAGGGACAGAGGAGCAGGCGAGGAAGAGAGAGGATCGGAGCAGACAGTCAGAACAGTGCGCATAGGCTATAAGTTGGTCATATGTATCGAGCAATGTCTTGACTAGCAATGCAACGTAAATTCACCTAAAGTATAATAAGGTTTTTATTAGGTGATCAACGAGTATGGCTAAGCTTTTCTTCATTGTGTCAGTGAATAGAAGTTGAATATTGACAATTGCATCAGTTTAATTTGGCCCAAATGTGCAATAAAAAGCATTGCCTATAGTTTATTTAATGAAACCTTGGCTGGCTGTTGGTGTCCTATGTCAGGGCTCTCCAACCCTGTTCCTGGAGAGCTTCCTTCCTGTAGGTTCTCTCCAACCCTGTTCCTGGAAAGCTTCCTTCCTGTAGGTTCTCTCCAACCCTGTTCCTGGAGAGCTTCCTTCCTGTCGGTTTTTGCACCAACCCCAGTTGTAATTAACCTTATTAATTAACCTGAATCGGATGCGCTAGATTAGGGTTGGAGTGAAAACCTACAGGATGGTAGCTCTCCACGAACAGGGTTGGAGTGAAAACCTCACGCCTACATGGAAAAACCTCCAAGCTTCCATCATAAGTGTCAATTCAATTTGAAAATATTAAGAATTACAGGGGGCAGTTTGGAGAGACTAACTAATTCTGTGTGAATAGTCCTGTGGAATAACGCACGTGCTTCATTAATAATTACAAAACCAACGTCTCCAGTAATACCCGTCCGAATAGGGCAATAACATGGCATAGAATAGGTTTATCAGCACAGAAGTATCACTGAAATATTGTACACTGAACAAAAATATAAATGCAACATGCAACAATTTCAATAGTACCTAATCTATGGATTTCACATGAATGGGAATACAGATATGCATCTGTTTGTCACGGATACCTTCAAAAAAAGAAAGAAAGTAGGGGCGTGGATCAGAAAACCAGTCAGTATCTGGTGTGACCACCATTTACCTCATGCAGCACGACGCATCTCCTTCACATAGAGTTGATCAGGCTGGTGATTGTGGTCTGTAGAATGTTGTCCCACTCCTCTTCAATGGCTGTGCGAAGTTGCTGGATACTGGCGGGAACTGGAACACGCTGTCGTACACGGCGATCCAGAGCATCCCAAACATGCTCAATGGGTGACATGGCTGGTGAGTATGCAGGCCATGGAAGAACTGGGACATTTTCAGCTTTCAGGAATTGTTTACAGATCCTTGTGACATGGGGCTGTGCATTATCATGCTGAAACATGAGATGATGGTGAGTGGATGAATGACACAACAATGGGCCTCAAGATCTCATCACGGTATCTCTGTGCATACGCTGATTAAATGTTGCTTTACCTCACTAAACTAGACATTAGTTGGCATCCTGAAAGAATATGGGACTGGCCTGAACATGAAATAACAGCACTTACAGTTGACCGGGGCAGCTCTTACAGGGCAGAAATTTGACAAACTGACTTGTTGGAAAGGTGACTATGAGTAAATTAATAGATGACATTCACTGCTATAAAGTAATGTTAGGATATATGAGTTATGCTGTTAGAGTTTTGTGCCCAATCCACTGCGGTGTTCTAGGTGCTGTCATGACGTTGGCCTGGGGGGGTAGGTTTGACAGTCATAAATACCTCTTCCCCCCCTTTTTCCTCTCTCTACCCTACTGATGTTACATGTGCAAACCCCTTGGTTAACATAGTGGCTAGAGATTTGAGTCAGTATGTTGGCAGCAGCCAGTCAATGTTAGTGGTGGCTGTTTAACAGTCTGATGGCCTTGAGATAGAAGCTGTTTTTCAGTCTCTCGGTCCCAGCTTTGATGCACCTGTACTGACCTCACCTTCTGGATGATAGCGGGGTGAACAGGCAGTGGCTCGGGTGGTTGTTGTCCTTGATGATCTTTATGGCCTTCCTGTGACAATGGGTGGTGTAGGTGTCCTGGAGGCCAGGTAGTTTGCCCCCGGTGATGCGTTGTGCAGACCCCACTACCCTCTGGAGATCCTTATGGTTGTGGGCGGAGTGGTTGCCGTACCAGGCGGTGATACAGCCCGAATGGATTTCAGACCATTTCAGTTTGTTGCAGAGGATCGGAGGTGTCCTGTGCGAGAGAGGCAGGTTGAGGTGGCCATGGTCAGAGTAGTAAAGAAGGTGTTGTACTGTATGATGAGGCATTGAAGAAAGTAGAGGAGGATGGATCAACGGTGAGGTATTCTGAGAGGATCCCTGTGAATATAAAATCTGTTCCAGAACTGAGGGCCTCAGTAAGGTTGGCTTACTGTATAGTGTCCATAGCAATTTTTATCAACTGTACCGCAGAGGTTGAACGTAAGTCACAGAAAATGGATGATGTGGTGGCAGCTGCAGAGAAGTACTTGGGAGTATGAAATTTAACTTCAGATGATTTACAGGGTGTGTTGAGGGGTGTCCCGTCCTCTCAGGTCATTGGCCTGGGGTATGATCAGATCGGGTTAAAGTAGTAGAATAAGGTGATGAGATTTAATGAGTATAGGGTTAGTTGGAAGGGTAATTAAAAATAAATGTATATTTTTATTGTATTCATGTAAAAAAATCTATCCGGCTCTCCTATACCATTGTATCACTAAGTGTAATGTACTATACTTCCTTTGGAGGTGGTAATGAACCCGCCGTTAAACCTCACCGAAGAAGAAGAAGACATCTGTGGGCGGGACTTCCTCCAGAAAGCGGTCGTTGCAGCAAATCGTTTTTTTTTTTTTTTTTGTAAAGTAATTAACCATCTGTGGTGTCACTGTCTTGGTGTCAGTAGCTGAAGTAATTGTTACAGCATCGGAACTTGTGGTGTGTTGGCCTTGGAAAGTTGTTGGAGTTTATACAGAGATACATTTTAGTACATCGCACAGTTGTGTTATGGAACTGGATAAAATGGACGAGAACGACTGGAAATACCACGGCGAGGGCAACAAAAGCCTAGTGGTTTCTCATGTTCAGGTGAGCTAGTTAGCAACAGTAGCATATGCAGCTAACTAGCTAACATTAGTAAGCTTATAGCTAATAGCTAGCTGGCCAAGTTGTCTGGCGCCGTCCATGTCTAACAGTGGAAAGTTAAATATTGTTTGCTTTATTTGCTACAAGATAGTTAACCTAGATGTCATCTAATTCTTGTACTTTTCCACACCAGTTGCTAACTTAGCTGACAAGCTAGCCAGTTAACTCAACTTAGCTGCATGTCTTTGATGCCTTGGAAGTCAAACGAGCTAGTTCTCTATCTAACCTTGCTGAGTTATCAAGTGGGTTTCAGCAAATACATTTTTACTCCACCGTATTTATAAATAAGATTCACAATGTTGTTGTATCTAACAACTCTCTCTTTCCTATCTAGCACGCCAGAGTCCTTCGGCTACTGAAGTATTCTACAGAAGATGCTGAAAATTCACCTAAGGTGAGTAAAAGTTGTCCCATTAGTATGTAGACTTGTTAGTTCATAAACATTCCAACCGTAACTTGCATAGTAACAAATGTACTACCATATGTCTTGGACTGGTATATTCTGGGAAACATTTAGTGTGTTTATGGTTAATCAACAACTCAATTGGGCTCCCGAGTGGCGCAGTGGTCTAAGACACTGTAGTCCCTGGTTCGAATCCAGGCTGTATCACATCTGGCCGTGGATGGGAGTCCCGTAGGGCTGCGCACAATTGGCCCAGTGTTGTCCGGGTTTGGCCAGGGTGAAAATAATTGGTTCATAACTGATTTTCCTAGTTAAAGGTTGGATAAATAAATGAATAAACTCCTTGTGATAATTTCTAAGGAATTTGATATACATTTGGGTTTTGGAAATCAGCACTGGTGGGAGCCAGGCTAGGGTGAAGTTGGCCCTAGATGCTGATCCTGGGTCAGTTTTACATTTCATCCTCTAATGGGGAAAGGTTAAGATAAATATCTTGGATCAGCTTCCAAGGCCCGAAGGTCCAACTTGGAGTTAAAGGCTTTCATTGACTGCTTGTATCAAGCAAGCGAAGCCGCAAACACTAGTATGCATCATCCATAGAAAAATGAACACACTCGGGATGTCACATCAACCTAATTTCTCTTGACGGTCTGTTTCTTCTCTTCCAGACAACAGATCAAGCTTTCCGCCACATACAGAACATAGTTGACTATAGTCAAAATGTCATGAAGCCACTGCTGGGGGAGAAATTCGTCCACAATGGAGTAAGATAAACATATTGTTGCAAACAGCATGTTGCCTTTTCCCCCACTTGTTAACCGACTCCTGTAATGCCATTATCATGGTAGCGGTGTCATGTAATGCCATTAGCATGGTAGCGGTGTCGTGTAATGCCATTAGCATGGTAGCGGTGTCGTGTAATGCCATTAGCATGGTAGCGGTGTCGTGTAATGCCATTAGCATGGTAGCGGTGTCGTGTAATGCCATTAGCATGGTAGCGGTGTCGTGTAATGCCATTAGCATGGTAGCGGTGTCGTGTAATGCCATTAGCATGGTAGCGGTGTCGTGTAATGCCATTAGCATGGTAGCGGTGTCGTGTAATGCCATTAGCATGGTAGCGGTGTCGTGTAATGCCATTAGCATGGTAGCGGTGTCGTGTAATGCCATTAGCATGGTAGCGGTGTCGTGTAATGCCATTAGCATGGTAGCGGTGTCGTGTAATGCCATTAGCATGGTAGCGGTGTCGTGTAATGCCATTAGCATGGTAGCGGTGTCGTGTAATGCCATTAGCATGGTAGCGGTGTCGTGTAATGCCATTAGCATGGTAGCGGCGTCGTGTAATGCCATTAGCATGGTAGCGGCGTCGTGTAATGCCATTAGCATGGTAGCGGCGTCGTGTAATGCCATTAGCATGGTAGCGGCGTCGTGTAATGCCATTAGCATGGTAGCGGCGTCGTGTAATGCCATTAGCATGGTAGCGGCGTCGTGTAATGCCATTAGCATGGTAGCGGCGTCGTGTAATGCCATTAGCATGGTAGCGGCGTCATGTAGTGTAATGCCATTAGCATGGTAGCGGCGTCATGTAGTGTTATGCCATTAGCATGGTAGCGGCGTCATGTAGTGTTATGCCATTAGCATGGTAGCGGCGTCATGTAATGTAATGCCATTAGCATGGTAGCGGCGTCATGTAATGTAATGCCATTAGCATGGTAGCGGCGTCATGTAATGTAATGCCATTAGCATGGTAGCGGCGTCATGTAATGTAATGCCATTAGCATGGTAGCGGCGTCATGTAATGTAATGCCATTAGCATGGTAGCGGCGTCATGTAATGTAATGCCATTAGCATGGTAGCGGCGTCATGTAATGTAATGCCATTAGCATGGTAGCGGCGTCATGTAATGTAATGCCATTAGCATGGTAGCGGCGTCACGTCACGCCGTTAGCGCGTGGCCGCGGCGTCACGCCGTTAGCCTGGTAGCTGTTTGTTGAAATGGAACTACTTTATTAGTTTCATATGGCAGTCAAATAGTTTAAACTTGAGGTTATCGTCAGTTCTTATTTTCCCTGATATAGGTTCATGATATAGATGAATTAATCAGTTATTCGATCTTGTTGCAGGAGGCTGTGAAGCTCCCATTAGACTTTGTCCGCCAGCTGTCATTGAAGGTCCAGCAGGAAAGGCCAGGTACTTGTTTTCTTTACTCTATTATCAGGGTTTGACATATTTTGGGTTTTATCATGAAATGTAATTTCCTCCTCCACTGTGTTGGTCTGCCTCCTTTGCGACTGTAGAATGTTTTTCAGTTGATGACTATGCGTATATGTATAATGTGGAGGTTTCAGCTCTTTGTTCTACAGTCGCAAAGGAGGCAGTCCTTTCCTCTGGCTCATTCAATCAAAAGCAGTGTACGATGAAGGAAATAGGGTGCTATTTGGGACACAGACTTATTCCACAACACAGTGGAGGAGGAAATGACTTATTCCACAACACAGTGGAGGAGGAAATGACTTATTCCACAACACAGTGGAGGAGGAAATGACTTATTCCACAACACAGTGGAGGAGGAAATGACTTATTCCACAACACAGTGGAGGAGGAAATGACTTATTCCACAACACAGTGGAGGAGGAAATGACTTATTCCACAACACAGTGGAGGAGGAAATGACTTATTCCACAACACAGTGGAGGAGGAAATGACTTATTCCACAACACAGTGGAGGAGGAAATGACTTATTCCACAACACAGTGGAGGAGGAAATGACTTATTCCACAACACAGTGGAGGAGGAAATGACTTATTCCACAACACAGTGGAGGAGGAAATGACTTATTCCACAACACAGTGGAGGAGGAAATGACATATTCCACAACACAGTGGAGGAGGAAATGACATATTCCACAACACAGTGGAGGAGGAAATGACATATTCCACAACACAGTGGAGGAGGAAATGACATATTCCACAACACAGTGGAGGAGGAAATGACATATTCCACAACACAGTGGAGGAGGAAATGACATATTCCACAACACAGTGGAGGAGGAAATGACATATTCCACAACACAGTGGAGGAGGAAATGACATATTCTCCATTGAGGTTTTTTTGCAGTTTTTTTTGTGTCCACAGCCAGGCTAAATGGGAGTCTGGTAAACCCGCCCCTAATGTCTCTGACTGTACATTTGTGTGTGTTTATAGAATGTTGTTGCCAAAGCCCGTGTGTTATGAATGTGTTATAACAACCCATCTGTGTGTTCCATGTCATGGCAGAGTCTCGCTGTGACAAAGTGATGGATACGTTGAGTGGATGTGCCTTGTGTCTGCCTAACCTCACCCAGCTCTCCTCCTGCTGCTGCTGCAGAGAACACAGACCTCCTCTCTGTATAGAGATTAAGGTACAGTCGCAGTCCTCTCATCTCTGTATAGAGAATAAGGTACCGTATCAGTCCTCTCTGTGTAGAGTGTTAGGGACAGGTCCTCTACTTCAAGACTCTTGGAAAAGCATTCCAGGTGAAGCTGGTTAAGAGAATGCCCAGAGTGTGCAAAGCTGTCATATAAAGGCAAAGGGTGGCTCTTTTGAAAAATCTCAAATATAAAATATATTTTGATTTAACACTTACATAGTTCTCATGTCTTCACTATTTATTCTACAATTGATAAAATAGTACAAATAGAGAAACCCTGGAATGAGTCGGTGCAAACTGTGTGTCTATCAAACCCAGGTGGCTGTATTGGCATGGGAAACAAATGATAGCGTTGCCAAAACAAGGTGATAATACTCAAAAGGGAAATAAACTGAACAGTACACTAACAGAAGTTTCCTAAAGAATAAAGACATTTCAAATGTCATTATGTGTGTGTGTGTATATATATATATATATATATGTGTATATTACACAGTGTTGTAACTATCTCTATCAAACACAACCTTCGCAGAGTATTCCTACCCCTTTACCTCTTGTTTTTGTTTTTCAGGGGGTGATCAGCTTTAATATTGTGGCTCGAATGTAGCTTCTATCAATGTAATTGTCTGCATCATTTCTAATCCCCGATATAGTTTTGGTGTGTGTGTGTGAATATAAACTTGAAAAAGAAATGAATATACCTTTATTCCCCAAACCCTACCACCCTTCCCCCAATTGGAATAAACTAATACATGATAACACTTAGGCTTCTACCTTCAGTTTATACACATTTTACAGACACCATCTATTTTACAGTAGTTACATTTTGTTTGTTTTTTGTTTTTACTCATTCCTCTATTTCTGATGTCCATACAGTTTCTATTTTTAACTGTGCTATTTCACAATTGCCTCTCCCATCTCTCTCTCAACACCATCCAGTCCCTTCAGCTCCATTTAACCCTCCCATCTATCTCTCAACACCATCCAGTCCCTTCAGCTCCATTTAACCCCTCCCATCTCTCTCTCAACACCATCCAGCCCCTTCAGCTCCATTTAACCCCTCCCATCTCTCTCTCAACACCATCCAGTCCCTTCAGCTCCATTTAACCCTCCCATCTCTCTCTCAACACCATCCAGTCCCTTCAGCTCCATTTAACCCTCCCATCTCTCTCTCAACACCATCCAGTCCCTTCAGCTCCATTTAACCCCTCCCATCTATCTCTCAACACCATCCAGTCCCTTCAGCTCCATTTAACCCCTCCCATCTCTCTCTCAACACCATCCAGTCCCTTCAGCTCCATTTAACCCCTCCCATCTCTCTCTCAACACCATCCAGTCCCTTCAGCTCCATTTAACCCCTCCCATCTATCTCTCAACACCATCCAGTCCCTTCAGCTCCATTTAACCCTCCCATCTCTCTCTCAACACCATCCAGTCCCTTCAGCTCCATTTAACCCCTCCCATCTCTCTCTCAACACCATCCAGTCCCTTCAGCTCCATTTAACCCCTCCCATCTATCTCTCAACACCATCCAGTCCCTTCAGCTCCATTTAACCCCTCCCATCTCTCTCTCAACACCATCCAGTCCCTTCAGCTCCATTTAACCCCTCCCATCTCTCAACACCATCCAGTCCCTTCAGCTCCATTTAACCCCTCCCATCTATCTCTCAACACCATCCAGTCCCTTCAGCTCCATTTAACCCTCCCATCTCTCTCTCAACACCATCCAGTCCCTTCAGCTCCATTTAACCCTCCCATCTCTCTCTCAACACCATCCAGTCCCTTCAGCTCCATTTAACCCCTCCCATCTCTCTCTCAACACCATCCAGTCCCTTCAGCTCCATTTAACCCCTCCCATCTCTCTCTCAACACCATCCAGTCCCTTCAGCTCCATTTAACCCCTCCCATCTCTCTCTCAACACCATCCAGTCCCTTCAGCTCCATTTAACCCCTCCCATCTATCTCTCAACACCATCCAGTCCCTTCAGCTCCATTTAACCCTCCCATCTCTCTCTCAACACCATCCAGTCCCTTCAGCTCCATTCAACCCTCCCATCTCTCTCTCAACACCATCCAGTCCCTTCAGCTCCATTTAACCCTCCCATCTCTCTCTCAACACCATCCAGTCCCTTCAGCTCCATTTAACCCCTCCCATCTCTCTCTCTCAACACCATCCAGTCCCTTCAGCTCCATTTAACCCCTCCCATCTCTCTCTCAACACCATCCAGTCCCTTCAGCTCCATTTAACCCCTCCCATCTCTCTCTCAACACCATCCAGTCCCTTCAGCTCCATTTAACCCCTCCCATCTCTCTCTCAACACCATCCAGTCCCTTCAGCTCCATTTAACCCCTCCCATCTCTCTCTCAACACCATCCAGTCCCTTCAGCTCCATTTAACCCCTCCCATCTCTCTCTCAACACCATCCAGTCCCTTCAGCTCCATTCAACCACTCCCATCTATCTCTCAACACCATCCAGTCCCTTCAGCTCCATTTAACCCCTCCCATCTCTCTCTCAACACCATCCAGTCCCTTCAGCTCCATTTAACCCCTCCCATCTCGCTCTTAACACCATCCAGTCCCTTCAGCTCCATTCAACCCCTCCCATCTCTCTCTCAACACCATCCAGTCCCTTCAGCTCCATTTAACCCTCCCATCTCTCTCTCAACACCATCCAGTCCCTTCAGCTCCATTTAACCCCTCCCATCTCTCTCTCAACACCATCCAGTCCCTTCAGCTCCATTTAACCCCTCCCATCTCTCTCAACACCATCCAGTCCCTTCAGCTCCATTCAACCCCTCCCATCTCGCTCTTAACACCATCCAGTCCCTTCAGCTCCATTCAACCCCTCCCATCTCTCCAGTCCCTTCAGCGCCATTCAACCCCTCCCATCTATCTCTCAACACCATCCATTTTGGATTTCTATTGGCCATATATTTTAACTGTGCTGTGATGCTTCACAAATGTACTGAACCTTTCTATTCTCATAGCTTCTACAGATTATAAATTAAATAATATTTTTTGCTAAAATAATTTTTATATTATTGATCCATTGACTATAGCAATACTATGTGATTAGAAAAGTTACCTTCAGCGTTAGTTCCAGGTAAATGTTGCAATTCTTCTGCCATTCCTTGACCTGTGACCATAAACAAGCTACAAATGGACAATACCATAATAAATTATCTAATGACTGTCTCTTCGCAGCAAAATCTGCAGAGCTGGGAAGGTTGTGTCCACCATTTATATAACATTATATTGGTTGCAAGAATTTTGGAGAGTCATTTAAATAAAACGCTTTGAATCCGGTGTGGTTTTGCGTGTCAATTCATAAACCCATGGAATCGGTACATCAGTCTCTTCCCAACTATTTTGTCATTTATATGGCACAGCTGTCAGTTTTGTTGGTCCTTAGATGAAATTGGTACAACACCGTTCAAAAGTTTGGGGTCACTTAGAAAGGTCCTTGTTTATTGAAACAATCACTATTTGTCCATTTAAAATAACATTAAATTGATCAGAAATACAGTGTAGACATTGTAAATGTTGTAAATGACTATTGTAGCTGGAAACGGCTGATTTTTTTTAATGGAATATCTACATAGGTGTACAGAGGCCCATTATCAGCAACCATCACTCCTGTGTTCCAATGGCACGTTGTGTTAGCTAATCCAAGTTTATCATTTTAAAATGCTAATTGATCATTAGAAAACCCTTTTGCAATTATGTTAACACAGCTGAAAGCTGTTGTACTGATTTAAAGAAGCAATAAAACCGGCCTTCTTTAGACTATCTAATCAAACCCCCGAGCTGACAACGTACAAATCTGTCGTTCTGCCCTTGAACAGGCAACCCACTGTTCCTAGGGTGTCATTGAAAATAAGAATTTGTTCTTAACTGACTTCCCTGGTTAAAAAAATATTATTAAAATAATGACATTGGGAAATTTTTGCAAATTGATTAAAAACAGAATTGCCTTATTTACGTAAGTATTCAGACCCTTTGCTATGAGACTTGAAATTGAGCTCCGGTGCATCCTGTTTCCATTGTTCATCCTTGATGTTTCTACAACTTGATTGGAGTCCACCTGGGGTAAATTCAATTGATTGGACATGATTTGGAAAGGCACACATTTGTCTCTATAAGGTCCCACAGTTGACAGTACATGTCAGAGCAAAAAAACAAGCCACAGGGAGTTGTCTGTAGTGCGCTGAGACAGGATTGTGTCGAGGCACAGATCTGGGGAAGGGTACCAAAACATTTCTGCAGCATTGAAGGTCCCCAAGAACACAGTGTCCTCCATCATTCTTAAATGGAGGAAGTTTCAAACCACCAAGACTCTTCCTAGAGCTGGCCGCACGGCCAAACTGAGCACTCGAGGGAGAAGGGCCTTGGTCAGGGAGGTGACCAAGAACCCGATGGACACTGACAGAGCTCCAGAGTCCCTCTGTGGAGTTGGGAAAACCTTCCAGAAGGACAACCATCTCTGCAACACCAATGTTTTAAAATTTTCATTTAACCTTTAAGTAGGCAAGTCAATTAATCCTTTTAATGAGCAATTCGGCATTTTTGCTAGAGTGGCCAGACACGAGCAATTTAAGTAAAATGCACATGAACGCCCGCTTGGAGTTTGCCATATGGCATGTGAAGGCCAAAGATTGAACTCTTTGTCCTGAAAGCCAAGTGTCACATCTAGAGGAAACCTGGCACCATCCTTATGATGTTGGCAGCATCACGCTGTGTGGATGTTGTTCAGCGACTGGGAGGCAAGTACAGAGAGATCCTTGATGAAAACCTGCTCCAGAGCGCTCAGGACCTCCGACTGGGGTGAAGGTTCACCTTCCAACAGTACAACGACCCTAAGCTCACATATTGTCTATAGGTGAGGTGTCTCTCCTCTCTGTATAGGGATATTAAGGTCTATAGATGAGGTGGTTTGTTGTTAACATGAGATCAGAGGATTTTGTTTCTGTTATGAATGACCAGCTGTCCTCACCTCATAGCCACACAATGGCTGACTGAAAATGTCATTAACAACAGTAATTTTAAAAGTAGGATTTTACAGATCAGTGAGTCAAACATACTCACTGACAGAGTATTTCAAAGACAAATACCTGATGATACTCCTAGTATAATGAATAGGTACGGCCCTGGGTTACTGAGAACAGGCTATAAGGGAAGGGTGAGCTTGGGAGCGTGGGTTTGGAAGTCATTATAAGAAATGGATGATTGTGTTGAGCTTGAAAAGAGACGTTTTGGTTGGAAAACGATTAATCAAATCAACTCATCCACCATCCACCGTTGACTCACTTTTGTTTATTCATTCTTGTCTTGTGTTTTACAGCCCAAATGTGGATTTCTACCAGCCTCTAGACACATTACGAAAGACATCAAGAGGAAGGTGTGCCGGTTTTGTATGCATCAACATTTCAAGGTGAGCTGATATTGTTTTGGAAATGAAACTGGAAGAACCTGTTGTAGTACTGGTTGAGGGTTCTTCATCAGTAGAAATGACATGTACATTTTAATAATGACTAGAACATGAGAATCTTTATAGAACGACATGGAATCACTGGTCACTTTAATGTTGACATACTGCTTTACTCATCTCATATGTATTTACTGCATTCTACTGTATTCTAGTCAATGCCACTCAGATATAGCTCATCCTAATATTTATACATTTAGATTTTTGTGTATATGTTGTGAATTGTTAGATATTACTGTACTGTTGGAGCTAGGAACACAAGCATTTCTCTACACCCACAATAACATCTGCTAAACATGTCTGTGACAAATAAAATGTATTAATTTGCATATATGATTAATGTTACCGCTTGTTTTGACGACACCAAACAATAGAAATGGGTTTGAAATATTCTAGTAGGCATTTGTAGTGAAAGTTGACTGTTCTGGTGTAATCGGTATCTGCCCCCTGGTGGTGGGATTGTAGAATTGCAACTGATGGAGACAGATTGACTGACTGACTGTGGTCTTCTCTCTAAATAAACAGTTAGCCAATGGAAAGTGGAAACGGCTGAGCCGGTACTGTCCCTTGGACCTGTTCTCAGGGTAAGTAACAGTACCCTTCACCCCCCCCCCCCCAGTTATCACTGTCCCTTGGACCTGTTATCACTGTCCCTTGGAGGGCTTGATATTGAACTTTTTTTTAGCCACTTGTCCTTCAGATAACAGGACAGATTTTTTTTCACTTGTCCCGGCAACAACAACAAAAAGGTCCGTAACCCTGTCGGCGAAAAGTTAGACTGAAATGAGTGAAGTATGAAAGTAACAGTCTACGCTTATCCAGAGACTATCCAGAGACTATCCAGAGACTATCCAGAGACTATCCAGAGACTATCCAGAGACTATCCAGAGACTATCCAGAGACTATCCAGAGACTATCCAGAGACTATCCAGAGACTATCCAGAGACTATCCAGAGACTATCCAGAGACTATCCAGAGACTATCCAGAGACTATCCAGAGACTATCCAGAGACTATCCAGAGACTATTCAGAGACTATTCAGAGACTATTGAGTCATTGACAAAAGATATTTAGGGGAGCCAAATGTTTTCTAGCAGCGTATTCCTCTCTGCTGGTGCTCTGGTACTATAGAGATGTGTAGTAGTCTAGGTCTATCTGGTACTATAGAGATGTGTAGTAGTCTAGGTCTATCTGGTACTATAGAGATGTGTAGTAGTCTAGGTCTATCTGGTACTATATTCACTGAGTGGTTTAATAGACCAGGTCATATCCACTGAGGGGTTTAATAGACCAGGTCATATCCACTGAGGGGTTTAATAGACCAGGTCATATTCACTGAGTGGTTTAATAGACCAGGTCATATTCACTGAGGGGTTTAATAGACCAGGTCATATCCAATGACCAGGTCATATCCACTGAGGGGTTTAATAGACCAGGTCATATTCACTGAGGGGTTTAATAGACCAGGTCATATCCACTGAGTGGTTTAATAGACCAGGTCATATCCACTGAGTGGTTTAATAGACCAGGTCATATTCGTATCGACTGGGTGGTTTAATAGACCAGGTCATACCCACTGAGGGGTTTAATAGACCAGGTCATATCCACTGAGTGGTTTAATAGACCAGGTCATATTCACTGAGTGGTTTAATAGACCAGGTCATATCCACTGAGTGGTTTAATAGACCAGGTCATATCCACTGAGTGGTTTAATAGACCAGGTCATATCCACTGAGTGGTTTAATAGACCAGGTCATACCCACTGAGTGGTTTAATAGACCAGGTCATATCCACTGAGTGGTTTAATAGACCATGTCATATTCACTGAGGGGTTTAATAGACCAGGTCATATCCACTGAGTGGTTTAATAGACCATGTCATATTCACTGAGGGGTTTAATAGACCAGGTCATATCCACTGAGTGGTTTAATAGACCAGGTCATATCCACTGAGTGGTTTAATAGACCATGTCATATTCACTGAGGGGTTTAATAGACCAGGTCATATCCACTGAGTGGTTTAATAGACCATGTCATATTCACTGAGGGGTTTAATAGACCAGGTCATATCCACTGAGTGGTTTAATAGACCAGGTCATATCCACTGAGGGGTTTAATAGACCAGGTCATATCCACTGAGGGGTTTAATAGACCAGGTCATATTCATATCCACTGAGTGGTTTAATAGACCAGGTCATATCCACTGAGGGGTTTAATAGACCAGGTCATATCCACTGAGTGGTTTAATAGACCAGGTCATATCCACTGAGGGGTTTAATAGACCAGGTCATATCCACTGAGGGGTTTAATAGACCAGGTCATATCCACTGAGGGGTTTAATAGACCAGGTCATATCCACTGAGTGGTTTAATAGACCAGGTCATATCCACTGAGTGGTTTAATAGACCAGGTCATATCCACTGAGTGGTTTAATAGACCAGGTCATATCCACTGAGGGTTTTAATAGACCAGGTCATATCCACTGAGTGGTTTAATAGACCAGGTCATATCCACTGAGGGGTTTAATAGACCAGGTCATATCCACTGAGGGGTTTAATAGACCAGGTCATATCCACTGAGAGGTTTAATAGACCAGGTCATATCCACTGAGTGGTTTAATAGACCAGGTCATATCCACTGAGTGGTTTAATAGACCAGGTCATATCCACTGAGAGGTTTAATAGACCAGGTCATATCCACTGAGTGGTTTAATAGACCAGGTCATATCCACTGAGGGGTTTAATAGACCAGGTCATATCCACTGAGTGGTTTAATAGACCAGGTCATATCCACTGAGGGGTTTAATAGACCAGGTCATATCCACTGAGGGGTTTAATAGACCAGGTCATATCCACTGAGTGGTTTAATAGACCAGGTCATATTCATATCCACTGAGGGGTTTAATAGACCAGGTCATATCCACTGAGTGGTTTAATAGACCAGGTCATATCCACTGAGTGGTTTAATAGACCAGGTCATATCCACTGAGGGGTTTAATAGACCAGGTCATATCCACTGAGGGGTTTAATAGACCATGTCATATCCACTGGGTGGTTTAATAGACCAGGTCATATCCACTGAGTGGTTTAATAGACCAGGTCATACCCACTGAGTGGTTTAATAGACCAGGTCATATCCACTGAGTGGTTTAATAGACCAGGTCATATCCACTGAGTGGTTTAATAGACCAGGTCATATTCATATCCACTGAGGGGTTTAATAGACCAGGTCATACCCACTGAGTGGTTTAATAGACCAGGTCATATCCACTGAGTGGTTTAATAGACCAGGTCATATCCACTGAGTGGTTTAATAGACCAGGTCATATCCACTGAGTGGTTTAATAGACCAGGTCATACCCACTGAGGGGTTTAATAGACCAGGTCATATCCACTGAGTGGTTTAATAGACCAGGTCATATTCATATCCACTGAGGGGTTTAATAGACCAGGTCATATTCACTGAGGGGTTTAATAGACCAGGTCATATCCACTGAGTGGTTTAATAGACCAGGTCATATTCATATCCACTGAGTGGTTTAATAGACCAGGTCATATCCACTGAGTGGTTTAATAGACCAGGTCATATTCACTGAGGGGTTTAATAGACCAGGTCATATCCACTGAGTGGTTTAATAGACCAGGTCATATCCACTGAGTGGTTTAATAGACCAGGTCATATTCATATCCACTGAGGGGTTTAATAGACCAGGTCATATCCACTGAGTGGTTTAATAGACCAGGTCATATCCACTGAGTGGTTTAATAGACCAGGTCATATCCACTGAGTGGTTTAATAGACCAGGTCATACCCACTGAGGGGTTTAATAGACCAGGTCATATCCACTGAGTGGTTTAATAGACCAGGTCATATCCACTGAGTGGTTTAATAGACCAGGTCATATCCACTGAGAGGTTTAATAGACCAGGTCATATCCACTGAGTGGTTTAATAGACCAGGTCATATCCACTGAGGGGTTTAATAGACCAGGTCATATCCACTGAGTGGTTTAATAGACCAGGTCATATCCACTGAGGGGTTTAATAGACCAGGTCATATCCACTGAGTGGTTTAATAGACCAGGTCATATCCACTGAGTGGTTTAATAGACCAGGTCATATCCACTGAGGGGTTTAATAGACCAGGTCATATTCATATCCACTGAGGGGTTTAATAGACCAGGTCATATCCACTGAGAGGTTTAATAGACCAGGTCATATCCACTGAGGGGTTTAATAGACCAGGTCATATCCACTGAGTGGTTTAATAGACCAGGTCATATCCACTGAGTGGTTTAATAGACCAGGTCATACCCACTGAGGGGTTTAATAGACCAGGTCATATCCACTGAGTGGTTTAATAGACCAGGTCATACCCACTGAGGGGTTTAATAGACCAGGTCATATCCACTGAGTGGTTTAATAGACCAGGTCATATCCACTGAGGGGTTTAATAGACCAGGTCATATCCACTGAGTGGTTTAATAGACCAGGTCATATCCACTGAGGGGTTTAATAGACCATGTCATATCCACTGAGTGGTTTAATAGACCAGGTCATATCCACTGAGTGGTTTAATAGACCAGGTCATATCCACTGAGGGGTTTAATAGACCAGGTCATATCCACTGAGGGGTTTAATAGACCAGGTCATATTCATATCCACTGAGTGGTTTAATAGACCAGGTCATATCCACTGAGTGGTTTAATAGACCAGGTCATATCCACTGAGGGGTTTAATAGACCAGGTCATATCCACTGAGGGGTTTAATAGACCAGGTCATATTCATATCCACTGAGGGGTTTGATACAACAATCAGACCAGATCCTGGAGATCCTCTAGAAAATACCTTTCATTATTGGCCCAAATCATCCAACATTCGAGAAACTATATTTTCTGAGCTGATATTTTTCACCGCTTTGCTGAGACTGTGCTCTGTCTACATTGTTCTCTTGCTTTGTGTAAATATAACAGTTCGATTATGTAAAGAAATATATATGGTTTTGTACATGTCCAATCGGACGACTGTATTCTATATTCTGATTGTCTGACCTTTTTTCTTTTTGACTTGCCTCATTTATGTAGACCGATATCAAGCCCTGTTCAGAGTAGAGCCAGGTGCTCTTCAATACATCCAGTTGGTGTTTGATTCCACAGCAATAAACATACATGGAATACTCACCCTGAATCTCTCTGCCCAGGAACAAACAGAGAATGTCCCTCGCCATCAAGAACTTGATAGAGGAACCACAGAATAACTTCAACATTTTCAAGGTATGTCAGAGCTTTCACCAGGTCCGCTGTTATTCGAATGCCAACAAGCATTTCGCTATACTCGCAATATTATCTGCTAACCGTGACCAGTAAAATGTGATTTATCCTGTGTCCCGGTCTAGGTAACCAAGATGTAGGTTAACTTCTGTTATATAGTATAGACCCTGCAGACCTGGGGGGGGGGGGGGGGGGGGGGGGGGCTTGTAGTGAGGGTGGAGAAATCGATAGTTGCATATCGGGATATTATTGTTGACGATATATCACACTATTTTTCTCAATAATATTTTTGCCGTAGTTGGTTGTACCTGCACCAAAACTCCAGTATTTTTCCATCAGCTTTTTCTCCGTCTTTTTTGAGTAGTGAGCCAACATGTTTTCAGCACTTATTTGATTTCCATTTCCATGACTGATCAGAATGTGTTTTCTCATGGCTCTCGCTTATCACTCTGCAGCAGACATATGGTGAGCAATATGTTTGGAAAATCAAATCCACAAAATCCCAATACATATAGAATCTGCATCTTAAGTATTGTGATATCGTTTGGTCCCTGGCATTTCCCAGCCCTTTTGGCTTGACAAATCAGTTACAACGCCTTTTTCATTTATTTTTTACATCTTTCCTTACTCTGTCTATCCAGGGTGGAGAGTGTATCTACAGCTGTAATGATGATGCCGACGTGTTGCAGGACCTGGATGAATTGGCTCAGCATCTACGACCATACTTCCTCCCTAGTGGCAGCCTTCTCAACAGGCAGCAGTCTAGTAAAGTTGGTATCCAAACTAGACATCCGCATATTAGTGTTTCACTTTCCTTTTTAATGTTGGTTGTTGTGGGTGACGTTGTGGGTGAGGGTTTCTGGTTACAAGTAGGATTTTTTGGTCATATTTGGGAGCATCGAAAATTGGTGAACTGATGTAAAATGTGTCTGTGTTGGATACTTTGTCCAGCCCTTGTTATGTTATTTATCAAGTTATTACTTGTTATTATGGGTAAAACACGTCATTTTCCCACTCGCCCTGCACATACAAGTTTATTTACACTGAACAAAAATAGAAACGCAACATGCAACAATCTCAAAGATTTTACTGAGTTTAAAGTTCAGAAGGAAATCAGTGTAATAAATTCATTCGGCCCTAATCTATGGATTTCATATGACTGGGAATACAGATATGCATCTGTTGGTCACAGATCCCTTTAAAAAAAGAAGGCAGGGACGTGGATCAGAAAATCAGTCAGTATCTGGTGTGAACTAGATTTGCATCATACAGCGCGACACATCTCCTTCACATAGAGTTGATCAGGCTGGTGATTCTGTAGAATGTTGTCCCACTCCACTTCAATAGCTGTGCGAAGTTCCTGGATATTGGCGGGAACTGGAACACTGTCATACACGTCGATCCAGAGCATCCCGAACATGCTCAATGGGTGACATGACTGGTGGATATGCAGGCCATGGAAGAACTGGGACATTTTCAGCTACCAGGAATTGTGTACAGATCCTTGTGACATGGGGCGGTGCATTATCATGCTGAAACAAGAGGTAATGGCGGCGGATGAACGGCACAACAACGGGCCTCAGGATCTCATCATGGTATCTCTGTGCATTCAAATTACCATCGATAAAATGCAGTTGTCCGTAGCTCATGCCTTCCCATACCAATAACCCCACCATGGGGCTCTCTAATCACAATAGAGCAAACTGCTCACCCACACAACACCACACACGCTGTCTGCCATCTGTCCAGTTCAGTTGAAACCGGGATTCATCCGTGAAGAGCACACTTCTCCAGCATGCCAGTGGCCATTGAAGGAGAGCATTTTCCCCACTGAAGTCGGTTACGATGCCAAACTGCAGTCAGGTCTAGACCCTGGTGTGGACGACGAGCACACAGATAAGCTTCCCTAAGACGGTTGGACGTACTGCCAAATTCTCTTTTTTTAAATTTTACCTTTTATTTAACTAGGCAAGTCAGTTAAGAACAAATTGTTATTTACGATGACTGACTTCCCCGGCCAAACCCGGACGATGCTTGGTCAATTGTGCGTCGCCCAATCGCGGCCGAATGTGATACAGCCTGGATTGGTATAGAAATTAACATTAAATTCTCTGGCAACAGCTCTGGTGGACATTCCTGGTCAGCATGCCAAATGCATTGAGACATCTGTGACAAAATTGCACCTTTTTTAAATGGCCTTTTATTGTCCCCAGCACAAGGTGCACCTGTGTAATGACTACTTGCTGATATGCCGCACCTGTCAGGTGGAAAGGAGAAATGCTCACTAACGGATGTAAACACATTTGGTCACAACATGTTGATATGTTCATTGTGTGTATGGAACATTCCTGGGATCTAATATGTCCTCTTAACCTGTAACTTTTGTTTCTACCCCAGGTGGTTCTGCATGAGTTGATTCAAGTGATCGTGAGCGCCCTGTTGAGCTCGTGGGACTGTCCTCGCTCCGGGCAGCTCAGGAAGACACACCTGTCTGAGGGCAGAGTGACGTGTGAGGCCAGCCTGCTGCACCGGGACCTGCTACGCAACGGTGAGACTTGGCAGGGAGTCTTTGCTCTAGGCTGCTCTGGGGCACGGGACCTGCTACGCAACGGTGAGACTTGGCTCTAGGCTGCTCTGGTGCACGGGACCTGCTACGCAACGGTGAGACTTGGCTCTAGGCTGCTCTGGTGCACGGGACCTGCTATGCAACGGTGAGACTTGGCTCTAGGCTGCTCTGGTGCATGGGACCTGCTACGCAACGGTGAGATTTGGCAGGGAGACTTGGCTCTAGGCTGCTCTGGTGCACGGGACCTGCTACGCAACGGTGAGATTTGGCAGGGAGACTTGGCTCTAGGCTGCTCTGGTGCACGGGACCTGCTACGCAACGGTGAGATTTGGCAGGGAGACTTGGCTCTAGGCTGCTCTGGTGCACGGGACCTGCTACGCAACGGTGAGATTTGGCAGGGAGACTTGGCTCTAGGCTGCTCTGGTGCACGGGACCTGCTACGCAACGGTGAGATTTGGCAGGGAGACTTGGCTCTAGGCTGCTCTGGTGCACGGGACCAGGTTTACGCTATGCTTCACTGCAGTGTTTCTAATGATGTCACAGATGTGATTCGTCTGTTATGCCTTCATCAGGGCGTGAATGGGGGATGTCAACGAATGGCCTGTTTTAACTCTTAAGTGGCTCAAATCCCGTTAACGGGACCGATTTGACAACATCTGGTGAAATGGCAGAGCGCCAAATTCAAAAAGAATTATAACAAATATTTAACTTTCATACATTCACAAGTGCAAACCACACCCCCACACCAAACCACACCCCCGCACAAAACCACACCCCTGCACCAAACCACACCCCTGCACCAAACCACACCCCCGCACCAAACCACACCCCCGCACCAAACCACACCCCCGCACCAAACCACACCCCCGCACCAAACCACACCCCCGCACCAAACCACACCCCCACACCAAACCACACCCCCACACCAAACCACACCCCCACACCAAACCACACACCAAATTGAAGCTGAACTTGTTGTTAATCTAGCCACGGTGTCCGATTTCAAAAAGGCTTTATGGTGAAAGCACACCATGATATTATTTGAGGACAGCACCCCATCAAACAAACACAGACAATGATATTTCAACCCGACAGGCGCGACACAACTCAGAAATAACGATATAATTCGTGCCTTACCTTTGAAGAACTTCTTCTGTTGGCACTCCAATATGTCCCATAAACATCACAAATAGTCCATTTGTTCGATTTAATTCCGTCATTTTATCTCCAAAATGTCAATTTATTTGGGGCATTAGATTTTTTGGTTCCAACTCGCGCAACATGACTAAAAAATATCTAATAAGTTACCTGTAATCTTGAGCCAAACATTTCAAACAACTTTCCTAATACAACTTTAGGTATTTTTTTTAACGTAAATAATCGATAAAATTTAAGACGGGATAAACTGTGTTCAATACCGGAGGAAAACAATGAAAGCGTGCTTCTGGATAGCCGTACTACCTAATTTCTCTAAAGAAAAACATAAACCAATTTCTAAAGACTGACATCTAGTGGAAGCTATAGGAACTGCAAGCATATTTATTTTAAAACTGGCTTACCATAGAAAACAATGAAACAGATTGACCTAAAAAAAAAAAAAAACTGGATGGATTCTGCTCGGGGTTTCGCCTGCCAAATCAGTTCTGTTATACTCAGACATCATTCAAACAGTTTTAGAAACTTTAGAGTGTTTTCTATCCAAGTCTACCAATTGTATGCTAGCTTCTGGGCCTGAGTAGCAGGCAATTTACTCTGGGCACACTTTTCATCCGGATGTGAAAATAGAGCCCCTAAGCCTAGAGTTATGTGTGATCCAGTGGGCACACGATCACCAACACTGTACAAATGAGGAGTGGAAAAACATTGCCTGGTCCAACGAATCCCGCTTCCTGTTACGTCATTCTGATTGCAGAGTCAGGATTTGGAGTAAACGGCATGAGTCCGTCCATGGCCCCGTCCTGCCTGGTGTCAACGGTACAGGCTGGTGGTGTAATGGCGTGGGGAATGTTTTCCTGGCACGTTAGGTCCCTTGATACCAATTGAGCAATGTTTCCATGCGCAGAAGAATTCAGGCTGTTTTGGAAGCATAAAGGGGCCCGACTCAGTACTAGATGATGATAATAATAAATTAACTGATCACTGAGTATCGTTTTGAGTCTAATCCATTTTAATTTTTATTTTTCAGGTAACCACTGCCTACCCAAAGATTGTGTCTTGGACAAAATCTTGGGGACTCAGATGTTGGATAATTTAGATATTGAGGGTTTGAGCCCCCTTCTTAAACGAGTGGAACAGCATCTACAAATGTTCCCCAAAGAGAGGTGAGAACCTGAACCAGATGAATGACTTGAATGGGACCCTCCCATTCAACTCACTGTTCCATCATGGACCGGTGGCCATATTGAGTGTACCATAACTATAGTGTTGGGTGTTTTTTTAGTTTTTTTTTACTGTTCTCCAGTGAAGTATTAGATGTACTGTGGACCTTCCCATTCAACTGTTCTATCATGGGTTGGCCCGGCGGCCATATTGAGTGTACCATAACTATAGTGTTGGATGGTTTTTGTACTGTGTAAATTCGTCTACTAATTTGGCGTGTACTAACATACATAGACCGCTCGATGACGTGTGCACGCGGTCAAATCACCAGTGTAGGTTACTTTCTAAATGTTACTAGTTATGGTAATAAAATTGTAACCAGTAACCTCATTTTGGATAACACCAACTCAGTAATGTAATCGGATAACTTTCAGTTACTTTTAGGTGACGTTTCCCTTTTAAAGGGAGTTAGATGACAATAAGGATCCGTCAGACCCATTTGGTGTCTGATTGTGACTCACTCTGGTGCTACGTTCTTAGCTAGAGCTGGGCCATATGGCCTGGAAGTCTCTTTTATTAAACTCTGGTGCTACGTTCTTAGCTAGAGCTGGGCCATATGGCCTGGAAGTCTATTTTATTAAACTCTGGTGCTACGTTCTTAGCTAGAGCTGGGCCATATGGCCTGGAAGTCTCTTTTATTCAAATCAAATCAAATCAAATTTATTTATATAGCCCTTCGTACATCAGCTGATATCTCAAAGTGCTGTACAGAAACCCAGCCTAAAACCCCAAACAGCAAGCAATGCAGGTGTAGAAGCACGGTGGCTAGGAAAAACTCCCTTTTATTAAACTCTGGTGCTACGTTCTTAGCTAGAGCTGGGCCATATGGCCTGGAAGTCTATTTTATTAAACTCTGGTGCTACGTTCTTAGCTAGAGCTGGGCCATATGGCCTGGAAGTCTATTTTATTAAACTCTGGTGCTACGTTCTTAGCTAGAGCTGGGCCATATGGCCTGGAAGTCTCTTTTATTAAACTGGTGCTACGTTCTTAGCTAGAGCTGGGCCATATGGCCTGGAAGTCAATTTTAATAAAATAGTGGGCTATTAATAATGATGTCTTTAAATAAGCTCTGTTGTGTGTAGACAGAGAGGAAGAGGTGAATATCATGCTAAAACTCATTTGAAACAATTGAATTTGATATATTGCCCAGCCCTACTTTAATGTTCACCTTTGTTCAGTGCTGAATTGAATGTCATTCAGAACAAAGGTGTCGTGTATTTTACCAACACCCTGTCTGAAGTCATCCAACAAGTCATCAGCTAGTTTTTTCACAACAATTTATTTCCCTTGTAAGTTTTTTTTTTAGTAATCAGATTACATGTGCTCTATAACCCTGCAAATCAGTCATGTAGGCTTACACATGATCTGATTGGTGTTTCTGGTAGTCTGTACTGGAATCATGATCTGATTGGTGCTACTGGTAGTCTGTACTGGAATCATGATCTGATTGGTGTTTCTGGTCGTCTATACTGGAATCATGATCTGATTGGTGCTACTTGTCGTCTATACTGGAATCATGATCTGATTGGTGTTTCTGGTCGTCTGTACTGGAATCATGATCTGAATGGTGCTACTGGTCGTCTATACTGGAATCATGATCTGATTGGTGCTACTTGTCGTCTATACTGGAATCATGATCTGATTGGTGTTTCTGGTCGTCTGTACTGGAATCATGATCTGATTGGTGCTACTGGTCGTCTATACTGGAATCATGATCTGATTGGTGTTTCTGGTAGTCTGTACTGGAATCATGATCTGATTGGTGCTACTGGTCGTCTATACTGGAATCATGATCTGATTGGTGCTACTTGTCGTCTATACTGGAATCATGATCTGATTGGTGTTTCTGGTCGTCTATACTGGAATCATGATCTGATTGGTGTTTCTGGTAGTCTGTACTGGAATCATGATCTGATTGGTGCTACTTGTCGTCTATACTGGAATCATGATCTGATTGGTGTTTCTGGTAGTCTGTACTGGAATCATGATCTGATTGGTGCTACTGGTCGTCTATACTGGAATCATGATCTGATTGGTGCTACTTGTCGTCTATACTGGAATCATGATCTGATTGGTGTTTCTGGTCGTCTATACTGGAATCATGATCTGATTGGTGTTTCTGGTAGTCTGTACTGGAACCATGATCTGATTGGTGCTACTTGTCGTCTATACTGGAATCATGATCTGATTGGTGTTTCTGGTCGTCTATACTGGAATCATGATCTGATTGGTGTTTCTGGTAGTCTGTACTGGAATCATGATCTGATTGGTGCTACTGGTCGTCTATACTGGAATCATGATCTGATTGGTGCTACTTGTCGTCTATACTGGAATCATGATCTGATTGGTGTTTCTGGTCGTCTATACTGGAATCATGATCTGATTGGTGTTTCTGGTCGTCAATACTGGAATCATGATCTGATTGGTGTTTCTGGTCGTCTATACTGGAATCATGATCTGATTGGTGTTTCTGGTCGTCTATACTGGAATCATGATCTGATTGGTGCTAATGGTTGTCTATACTGAAATCATGATCTGATTGGTGCTACTGGTAGTCTATACTGGAATCATGATCTGATTGGTGCTACTGGTAGTCTATACTGGAATCATGATCTGATTGGTGCTACTGGTAGTCTATACTGGAATCATGACTTCTTCCAGTCTCATAATGGCTGTGACTGGCACATGTCCAACATATGGATCATTCATGTAAATGATCAAAAGCTGATTCAAATATCACAGAGTGGACCTTTACAGACGGTGGCTCTCTGAATATCACAGAGTGGACCTTTACAGACGGTGGCTCTCTGAATATCACAGAGTGGACCTTTACAGACGGTGGCTCTCTGAATATCACAGAGTGGACCTTTACAGACGGTGGCTCTCTGAATATCACAGAGTGGACCTTTTACAGACGGTGGCTCTCTGAATATCACAGAGTGGACCTTTACAGACGGTGGCTCTCTGAATATCACAGAGTGGACCTTTACAGACGGTGGCTCTCTGAATATCACAGAGTGGACCTTTACAGACGGTGGCTCTCTGAATATCACAGAGTGGACCTTTTACAGACGGTGGCTCTCTGAATATCACAGAGTGGACCTTTACAGACGGTGGCTCTCTGAATATCACAGAGTGGACCTTTACAGACGGTGACTGACCCTCTCTCCTCCAGATGCAGGCTTCAGATGGACGGGCCGTACAATGCCAGCTTCCTGGAGAAGGTCCAGAACTGTCCCGCTGAAGACGATGGCTCCCTGGAATACGCTGTCGGGAAGGTGAGAATCTCTTCTTCCTGACCAATGTGACGTAACGATGTAAACCGACAGTATTGAAGCAAACAGTCTTGGTTCTTTACAGAAGACTATTTAAATATCAGTCGAATTGATGAGGGGCCTTTTGTGATTTGTGTTTTCCATTTAGATGCAATTATATTTTAATACATTTTTCCTATGAAATGTCAATGTGTACAATATGATACATGCAGTTTAATGTAATATCATGTTGTATATTTTTTCAAATATTTTTTTAACCTTTATTTAACTAGGGAAGTCAGTTAAGAACAAATTCTTATTTTCAATGACGGCCTAGGAACAGAGGGTTAACTGCCTGTTCAGGGGCAGAACGACAGATTTGTACCTTGTCAGCTCGGGGATTTGAACTTGCAACCTTCCAACCATGTAATGTAAACCATAATGTATTATCATGTTGTATAATATGATTGCTTCCCATCAGGTCCACCAGTACAGAGTTGCCATGACAGCCAAGGACTGCTCCATCATGGTCGCCATAGCAACCTGTGGGGAAGACGACGGGTGAGAGAACTCTTACTGCTGGGCTGGAACAACACCCTGCACGCACACCCAGACACCTGTGTGTGTGTATGTATGTATATATATACACACACACACACACACACACACACACACACACACACACACACACACACACACAGGTGTCTGTATATATATAGTATTGTCCAACCATGCTTTTTAAAGTGTACAAATGTGCTCTTGGGGCACTGCTCTCCAGCTGACCTTGTGCTTGTTGCTAGTGTCTGTCTACTTTTTAAAGTTAAAATTATACTTTACAAATTCAAGCTTTCCGGTATGTTTCGTCCGTGTAGGTTGGACCAGAGCCTGGAGATCCAGACTACGAAGCCTCGCTTCACATGCTCCGTGTCCATCCTAGACCTGGACCCTAAACCCTACGAGAGCATCTCTCACCAGAGCAGACTGGACTCCAAGATAGTCAACCACTACCTGAGGAGGACACAGCCCAACAACCAGGAACTAGACAACCTGGAGGAACTGGCCAATCAGAGCCTGTTCCTGGGCCGGGACAGAGACGGAGAGGATTGTACTCTGGTGTTCCATCCTGTATAGCAACTCCCTCCGCTGCCTGGCCTTGTGCTGTCTGGCTGTTACCCACTCCCCTGTACCCGGACCCTAACCCCCCTCCCCCGTACCCCCAGACCAACCGCTGCTGTGGAACTGAAATAATGATTTGAATGAACTGAGAAACATATCCTTATTTTAGATTTGTGTTTTCTCTTTAAAAACGAAACATAGTATGGCATATGTTTTTGGTTTTCTAGACCTGGTAAAAAATTGTTTTATGACTACCGCTAGCTGCAACAGAATACCATCCCGGGTACCATGTTTGTTTCTGCTGCCAGTATGAAGGAGGTCAGAGGTAGTTTCACAAGTCAATGCTAACTAATTAAATGATTTTATGACTACCGCTAGCTGCAACAGAATACCATCCCGGGTACCATGTTTGTTTCTGCTGCCAGTATGAAGGAGGTCAGAGGTAGTTTCACAAGTCAATGCTAACTAATTAAATGATTTTATGACTACCGCTAGCTGCAACAGAATACCATCCCGGGTACCATGTTTGTTTCTGCTGCCAGTATGAAGGAGGTCAGAGGTAGTTTCACAAGTCAATGCTAACTAGCGTGACAGGAACAGTTAGTATGCTATCTGTTCCTGTTAATCTGACGACTAAAGTCAATAGACTGTTAGTTTACACGTCCTCTTGCAATTAAATGTAGATAGTTTCATTATTTTGAACGGTCTACCAAATCTATTAATTTTAAAAAGTTGATTTTACTTCTGCTTGCTATTTATTATTTACGTGATGATACAAGACGTGACTTTTCAATGTTTTTGCTAACATATGATGGGGGTCCCTTTTGTCGCCGGTTTGCCTGGGCGGGGGTCCCTGGGTCATGGGTTTGCCTGGGCGGGGGTCCCTGGGTCATGGGTTTGCCTGGGCGGGGGTCCCTGGGTCATGGGTTTGCCTGGGCGGGGGTCCCTGGGTCATGGGTTTGCCTGGGCGGGGGTCCCTGGGTCATGGGTTTGCCTGGGCGGGGGTCCCTGGGTCATGGGTTTGCCTGGGCGGGGGTCCCTGGGTCATGGGTTTGCCTGGGCGGGGGTCCCTGGGTCATGGGTTTGCCTGGGTCATGGGTTTGCCTGGGCGGGGGTCCCTGGGTCATGGGTTTGCCTGGGCGGGGGTCCCTGGGTCATGGGTTTGCCTGGGCGGGGGTCCCTGGGTCATGGGTTTGCCTGGGCGGGGGTCCCTGGGTCATGGGTTTGCCTGGGCGGGGGTCCCTGGGTCATGGGTTTGCCTGGGCGGGGGTCCCTGGGTCATGGGTTTGCCTGGGCGGGGGTCCCTGGGTCATGGGTTTGCCTGGGTGGGGGTCTCTGGGTCATGGGTTTGCCTGGGTGGGAGTCTCTGGGTCATTGGTTTGCGGGGGTCCCTGGGTCATGGGTTTGCCCGGGCGGGGGTCTCTGGGTCATGGGTTTGCCTGGGTGGGAGTCTCTGGGTCATTGCTTTGCGGGGGTCCCTGGGTCATGGGTTTGCCTGGGCGGGGGTCTCTGGGTCATGGGTTTGCCTGGGCGGGGGTCTCTGGGTCATGGGTTTGCCCGTGTCATGGGCTTGCCCGTGTCATGGGCTTGCCTGGATGGGGGCTGTAACAGCAGAACTGTCTTCAATGGCCCACTATTCACTACAGGACACTAGTGGCCAAGGCCCCCTATTGACCACAGGACACTACTTCAATGGCCCCCTATTGACCACAGGACACTAGTGGCCAGGGCCCGTAGAGCACTAGACGGACCGTTTCAGGACAGATCCAGGAACAGGCGGATGGAGAAGCAAACCACTGATCTGATTAGTAACTTTGTCAGAATGACTGGATTGACCAACATGTGGCTCTGAAATGGAAGCCTATTCCCTATATAGTGCTCTGCTTTTTGACGCTGTAGTGCCTTATCTAGGGAATAGGGTGCCATTTTTGATGCGCGCTTTGAAACCTAAGATATAACAGGTGTGTGTGTGTGTGTGTGTGTGTGTGTGCAGTATAAATACAAAGAAAGAGAACTATTTTAAAATAGGACATTGCTGTTTAGCATTTTCTATTTAAATTATTTATTTTTTTAGATATCGTACTAATGCTATATTGACATGCATATATAGATGTGTACATGTGGCATTAACAGATATTTCGGTAACACTCGACACCCAGCGTCATAGCATGTTATGACACTGTCATAACACTCAAATGTATATTTACACATGTGACATTTTGTTAGTTTATGGCTGGCTATGACACCTGCCATAAGTGTCCAAACCAACATTTATTAAAATGTGTTTTCCCTGCCAAGAAGTTTCCTTTCGTTTGAACGTTTGTTTCTTATGTCCTTTGTTGTAATGAAGTTTAGTCATTTTGTTTTTTAAAATGTTAAATAACTTGTAGAAAATATACTGTGTAACACTATCATGAAGTATTACGACCATCATCATCATATCAGCCAGATGGGCCTATCAGCTACATGACCTTATGTCAGTCATCTGTCACATAGAGGGGGTCTTGTCCTGCTCCTGCAGTCATCTGTCACATAGAGGGGTGTTCTCCTGCTCCTGCAGTCATCAGTCACATAGAGGGGTCTTGTCCTGCTCCTGCAGTCATCGGTCACATAGAGGGGTCTTGTCCTGCTCCTGCAGTCATCTGTCACATAGAGGGGGTGTTGTCCTGTTCCTGCATTCATCCCAGTCATCAGTCACATAGAGGGGGTGTTGTCCTGCTCCTGCATCCATCCCAGTCATCAGTCACATAGAGGGGGTGTTGTCCTGCTCCTGCATTCATCCCAGTCATCAGTCACATAGAGGGGGTCTTGTCCTGCTCCTGCATTCATCCCAGTCATCAGTCACATAGAGGGGGTCTTGTCCTGCTCCTGCATTCATCCCAGTCATCAGTCACATATAGGGGGTCTTGTCCTGCTCCTGCATTCATCCCAGTCATCAGTCACATAGAGGGGGTGTTGTCCTGCTCCTGCATCCATCCCAGTCATCAGTCACATAGAGGGGGTCTTGTCCTGCTCCTGCATTCATCCCAGTCATCAGTCACATAAAGGGGGTCTTGTCCTGCTCCTGCATTCATCCCAGTCATCAGTCACATAGAGGGGGTCTTGTCCTGCTCCTGCATCCATCCCAGTCATCAGTCACATAGAGGGGGTGTTGTCCTGCTCCTGCATTCATCCCAGTCATATAGAGGGGTCTTGTCCTGCTCCTGCATTCATCAGTCACATAGAGGGGTCTTGTCTTGCTCCTGCATTCATCCCAGTCATATAGAGGGGTCTTGTCCTGCTCCTGCATTCATCCCAGTCATATAGAGGGGTCTTGTCCTGCTCCTGCATTCATCAGTCACATAGAGGGGGTCTTGTCCTGCTCCTGCATCCATCCCAGTCATCAGTCACATAGAGGGGGTCTTGTCCTGCTCCTGCATCCATCCCAGTCATCAGTCACATAGAGGGGTAGGTAGGTAGGTAGGTAGGTGCATGTCTGACATGCGTTGTTCTTTTGGACCCATGTGGAGGTGTTATAACCAGCCATAAAATAACACAATATGTCACAACAGTGTTATGAACATGTTATGACACTGGGTGTCAAGTAAAGTGTTATCGATATTTCGAAATAGGTGATTGGAAATAGGTGTTTAATATTGAATAAAATGACACCACTGTCGGGGGTGTGTTCATTAGGCGACGCCGACTTGCGCAGCGGGGTGTGTTCATTATTTAACAAGCACTTGTGTCCCTCTGAATTGTCAATTTGGGGCGGCAGGGTAGTCTAGTGGTTAGAGCGTTGGACTGGTAACCGTTGCATGTTCGAATCCACGAGCTGACGAGGTACAAATCAGTTGTTCTGCCCCTGAGCAAGGCAGTCAACCTACTGTTCCTAGGCCGCCATTGTAAATAAGAGCTAATGAGCGTTTCTTTTAAGGAGACAGGCCAGCGGAGCACAAGGAAAGGTGAAGGGGATAACCTAGTCAGTTGTACAACTGAATGTCTTCTGCGTTTAACCCAACCCATCTGAATCAGAGAGGTGAATCGCGTATTGCGCAAGAGACGGAGGCGAAAATTACAATCATTATGCATAACCCATCATTAATCAGTTAAATATAAGTCTAATATTGCATTGAATTTATTTGAAAGAGGTAGGCTAGGACGTCTGTATATCAATCTAGAACAGGATTTTCTCTGTTGGATGCAATTTGAATGGAGTTGATGGAGAGAGAAAGACGGTGCTCGTGAGTGCACTGATTTTAATGCAACGATATTTGAGTGATAGTGTTTTAAATCTCTACAGCTGCAATTTAAAAAAACATCTTTACAATTAAAAAAACAAGGTGACACCACGAAGGCCGAATCGGATTAGATTCTAATTTCTCCATTCGTCCTTCGTGGGGTCACCTTGTTTTTTTAATTGTAAAGATTTTTTTAAACACCCCATAATGACAAAGCAAAAACACGTTTTTAGAAATCTTAGAATTTATAAAAAAATGTAACGCAAATATTCAGACATTTTACTCAGTACTTTGTTGAAGCACCTTTGACAGCGATTACAGCCTTGAGTCTTCTTGGGTATGACACTACAAGCTTGGCACACCTGTATTTGGGGAGTTTCTCCCATTCTCTGGTTGGATAGGGAGCGTCGCTTCACAGCTATTTTCATGTCTCTCCAGAGATGTTCGATCAAGCTCAAGTCCGGGCTCTGGCTGGGCCGCTCAAGAACATTCAGAGAATTGTCCCGAAGCCACTCCTGCGTTGACTTGGCTGTGTGCTTTTTTTATTTATTTTATTTTTATTTCACCTTTATTTACCCAGGTAGGCTAGTTGAGAACACCTTTATTTAACCAGGTAGGCTAGTTGAGAACACCTTTATTTAACCAGGTAGGCTAGTTGAGAACACCTTTATTTACCCAGGTAGGTCAGATGAGAACACCTTTATTTAACCAGGTAGGCTAGTTGAGAACACCTTTATTTAACCAGGTAGGCTAGTTGAGAACACCTTTATTTACCCAGGTAGGCTAGTTGAGAACACCTTTATTTAACCAGGTAGGCTAGTTGAGAACACCTTTATTTAACCAGGTAGGCTAGTTGAGAACACCTTTATTTAACCAGGTAGGCTAGTTGAGAACACCTTTATTTAACCAGGTAGGCTAGTTGAGAACACCTTTATTTAACCAGGTAGGCTAGTTGAGAACACCTTTATTTAACCAGGTAGGCTAGTTGAGAACACCTTTATTTAACCAGGTAGGCTAGTTGAGAACACCTTTATTTAACCAGGTAGGCTAGTTGAGAACACCTTTATTTAACCAGGTAGGCTAGTTGAGAACACCTTTATTTAACCAGGTAGGCTAGTTGAGAACACCTTTATTTAACCAGGTAGGCTAGTTGAGAACACCTTTATTTAACCAGGTAGGCTAGTTGAGAACACCTTTATTTAACCAGGTAGGCTAGTTGAGAACACCTTTATTTACCCAGGTAGGCTAGTTGAGAACACCTTTATTTACCCAGGTAGGCTAGTTGAGAACACCTTTATTTAACCAGGTAGGCTAGTTGAGAACACCTTTATTTAACCAGGTAGGCTAGTTGAGAACACCTTTATTTAACCAGGTAGGCTAGTTGAGAACACCTTTATTTAACCAGGTAGGCTAGTTGAGAACACCTTTATTTACCCAGGTAGGCTAGTTGAGAACACCTTTATTTACCCAGGTAGGCTAGTTGAGAACACCTTTATTTAACCAGGTAGGCTAGTTGAGAACACCTTTATTTAACCAGGTAGGGCTAGCTGAGAACACCTTTATTTAACCAGGTAGGCTAGTTGAGAACACCTTTATTTAACCAGGTAGGCTAGTTGAGAACAAGTTCTCATTTGCAACTGCGACCTGGCCAAGATAAAGCATAGCAGTGTGAGCATACAACAAAGAGTTACACATGGAGTAAACAATTAACAAGTCAATAACACAGTAGAAAACAAAGGGGGGGTCTATATACAATGTGTGCAAAAGGCATGAGGAGGTAGGCAAATAATTACAATTTTGCAGATTAACACTGGAGTGATAAAATATCAGATGGTCATGTACAGGTAGAGATATTGGTGTGCAGAAGAGCAGAAAAGTAAATAAATAAAAACAGTATGGGGATGAGGTAGGTGAAAAGGGTGGGCTATTTACCAATAGACTATATACAGCTGCAGCGATCGGTTAGCTGCTCAGATAGCTGATGTTTGAAGTTGGTGAGGGAGATAAAAGTCTCCAACTTCAGCGATTTTTGCAATTCGTTCCAGTCACAGGCAGCAGAGTACTGGAACGAAAGGCGGCCAAATGAGGTGTTGGCTTTAGGGATGATCAGTGAGATACACCTGCTGGAGCGCGTGCTACGGATGGGTGTTGCCATCGTGACCAGTGAGCTGAGATAAGGTCAGAGCTTTACCTAGCATAGTGCTTGGGGTCGTTGTCCTGTTGGAAGGTAAACCTTCAGCCCAGTCTGAGGTCCTGAGCGCTCTGGAGCAGGTTTTCATCAAGGTTTTCATCAAGGCTCTCTCTGTATTTTTCTCTGTTCATTTTTCCCTCGATCCTGATTAGTCTCCCAGTCCCTGCCGCTGAATAACATCCCCACAGCAATGCTGCCACCACCATGCTTCACTGTGGGGATGGTGCCCAAAAAAGTTAAATCTTGGTTTCATCAGAGCAGAGAATCTTGTTTATCATGGTCAGAGTCCTTTAGGTGTCTTTTGGCATCCTCCAAGCCGGCTGTCATCTGCCTTTTTCCTGAGGAATGGCTTCCTTCTGGCCACTCTAACATAAAGGCTGGATTGGTGGAGTGCTGCAGAGATGGGAGAACCGTCCAGAAAGAACAACCATCTCCACAGAGAAACTCTGGAGCTCTGTAAGAGTGACATCAGGTTCTTGGTCACCTCCCTGACCAAGGCCCTTCTCCCCTGATTGCTCAGCTTTTGGAAGAGTCTTGGTGTTTTCAAACTAATTCCATTTAAGAATGGAGGCCACTGTGTTCTTGGGGACCTTCAATGCTGCAGACATGTTTGTAGCCTTCCCCAGATCTGTGCCTCGACACAATCCTGTCTTAGAGCTCAACGGACAATTCCTTCAACTTCATGCCTTGGTTTTTTGCTCTGACATGCACTGTCAACTGTGGGATGTTATATACACAGGTGTGGCCTTTCCAAATCATTTCCAATCAATTGAATTTACCACAGGTGGATTCCAATCAAGTTGTAGAATGATCAATGGAAACAGGATGCACCTGAGCTCAATTTAGAGTCTCGTAGCAAAGGGTCTGAATGCTTATGTAAATAAGGTATTTTTTAAATAATTTTTTAAATATAAATGTTCAAACTAAATGGTTTTCACTTTGTCATTATGGGGTATTGTGATGTCATTATGGGGTATTGTGATGTCATTATTAAACTCCCAGACCTGGCCTAAAGCATCCTCCAACTCCTGGACAGTCTGTGGTACAACGTGGCGTTGGTGGATGGAGCGAGACATGATGTCCCAGATGTGCTCAATTGGATTCAGGTCTGGGGAACGGGCAGGCCAGTCCATAGCATCAATGCCTTCCTCTTGCAGAAACTGCTGACACACTCCAGCCACATGAGGTCTAGCATTGTCTTGCATTAGGAGGAACCCAGGGCCAACCACACCAGCATATGGTCTCACAAGGAGTCTGAGGATCTCATCTCGGTACCTAATGGCAGTCAGGCTACCTCTGGCGAGCACATGGAGGGCTGTGTGGCCCCCCAAAGAAATGCCACCACACACCATGACTGAACCACCGCCAAACCGGTCATGCTGGAGGATGTTGAAGGCAGCAGAACGTTCTCCACGGCGTCTCCAGACTCTGTCACGTCTGTCACGTGCTCAGTGTGAACCTGCTTTTGCACGCCCAATTTTTCAGTTTTTGATTTGTTAAAAAAGTTTGAAATATCCAATAAATGTCGTTCCACTTCATGATTGTGTCCCACTTGTTGTTGATTCTTCACAAAAAAATACAGTTTTATATCTTTATGTTTGAAGCCTGAAATGTGGCAAAAGGTCGCAAAGTTCAAGAGGGCCGAATACTTTCGCAAGGCACTGTATATGGAGCGTTTAATGCCTAAAATACATTTTAAAAAACATGTTTCCTGTTCTTTCTTCTTCTCTCAGATATAGAACAGACATTTCAGAACAAACTTCCTTTTTTTGGGGGGGGGGGCGCTATCTGTTATTCATTTATATTGGCAGTAATGCCATTCCATGGTCCACCCAATTTATTTATTTTTTGATACCTTAATGCTTAAGGGGTCTAAAAATTCTAAATGAAATAGTTAAATGATCCTCGGTATGACCATCTGAAAACACAGCCCAGCCTTCCCACTGCTGTGAAACTCTGAGAGGGGAAGGAGTAGCAGCAGTTACACCCAGAGAGAGAGGGTAAGGGCAGGGAGCCGTAGGTTCTGGCTGGTCCTTGCTGCCGCGTATGACTGCTTCCCTACAGGTTTGGCCTGATTCAGGGGCCTGCTGCATCAACTCAGTCCCCCAAGGCCAGCTTGTCTCCTCCCAGCTGTGAGGCTGAACCAATGGGCTGCCATGGGACCTGCATCGTGGCAATTATTTTGTTGCGGTTGGCTATTTGAAAATAGAACCCAGTAGAAAATGTATGATTTCATAACGAACTGAAGCTTGCATCCCCTCGTAATAGACAGCCAATCCTTAGGGAGTGACTGTGTATGCTTTTTCATTCTCCGCTATGAGAAGCCAGATGACTCTCGTTCCCCCGAGGTAGAGTAACACTCTGGTGGCTTCACAGAGAGACACCTTTTTTTGGAATAACACATCGCTGGTTTAAAGGGGCCGGCGTGATATATCTGGAGGCAAAGATCTGTAGGCACACTCAGTCCTGTCTGATACACAGCTGTAGGCACACTCAGTCCCGTCTGATACAGCTGTAACGGGCACTCAGTCCCGTCTGATACAGCTGTAACGGGCACTCAGTCCCGTCTGATACAGCTGTAGTGGGCTCTTTCAGTCCCGTCTGATACAGCTGTAACGGGCACTCAGTCCCGTCTGATACAGCTGTAGTGGGCACTCAGTCCCGTCTGATACAGCTGTAGTGGGCTCTTTCAGTCCCGTCTGATACAGCTGTAGTGGGCTCTCAGTCACGTCTGATACAACTGTAGTGGGCTCTCAGTCCCGTCTGGTACAGCTGTAGTGGGCTCTCTCAGTCCCGTCTGATACAGCTGTAGTGGGCTCTCTCAGTCCCGTCTGATACAGCTGTAGTGGGCTCTCAGTCCCGTCTGGTACAGCTGTAGTGGGCTCTCAGTCCTACATCCAAAAACTGACCACACCTTGGATACTTCTCCCGGTAGACTGACCACACCTGGATACTTCTCCCGGTAGACTGACCACACCTTGGATGCTGCTCCCGGTAGACTGACCACACCTTGGATACTTCTCCAAGTAGACTGACCACACCTGGATACTTCTCCCGGTAGACTGACCACACCTGGATACTTCTCCCAGTAGACTGACCACACCTTGGATACTTCTCCCGGTAGACTGACCACACCTTGGATACTTCTCCCGGTAGACTGACCACACCTTGGATTCTTCTCCCGGTAGACTGACCACACCTTGGATACTTCTCCCGGTAAACTGACCACACCTTGGATACTTCTCCCGGTAGACTGACCACACCTTGGATACTTCTCCCGGTAGACTGACCACACCTTGGATACTTCTCCCGGTAGACTGACCACACCTTGGATACTTCTCCCGGTAGACTGACCACACCTTGGATTCTTCTCCCGGTAGACTGACCACACCTTGGATACTTCTCCCGGTAAACTGACCACACCTTGGATACTTCTCCCGGTAGACTGACCACACCTTGGATACTTCTCCCGGTAGACTGACCACACCTTGGATACTTCTCCCGGTAGACTGACCACACCTTGGATACTTCTCCCGGTAGACTGACCACACCTTGGATACTTCTCCCGGTAGACTGACCACACCTTGGATACTTCTCCTGGTGACAGAAGACTCACACCAGGAATAAGATCAATGTAGTCACACCATGGAAGGGATCAGTCTCATCTCTTTCTGTGGTTGTATAGGTAGTACAATGAATCAATATAAATGCTTGGTTGACACATCTGAGACCAAACTTCTTTATTGTTCTATCTAAAACACGATGTAGAAATATCATGTAATTATATATTTTCAAATAAGTGCCATTTTTTTCAGGCCCGCAAATTGATCTTGACAAATAAATGGGTCCAACAGCAATATGTGCGGCCATCCGTTGAATTTCCCGAACCCTGATGTGACCGCGGAGCCCCAAAAGGTGTCCACCCTGGGCATAATTCTCTTCTCTGTGTCCCTGTAGACTTGCAGACCGCGGTCAACAGTCAGTCAGGTAGTGGTTAGACCTGCAGACCGTGGTCAACAGTCAGTCAGGTAGTGGTTAGACCTGCAGACCGTGGTCAAAAGTCAGTCAGGTAGAGGTTAGACCTGCAGACCGCGGTCAACAGTCAGTCAGGTAGTGGTTAGACCTGCAGACCGCGGTCAACAGTCAGTCAGGTAGAGGTTAGACCTGCAGACCACGGTCAACAGTCAGTCAGGTAGAGGTTAGACCTGCAGACCGCGGTCAACAGTCAGTCAGGTAGTGGTTAGACCTGCAGACCGCAGTCAACAGTCAGTCAGGTAGTGGTTAGACCTGCAGACCACGGTCAACAGTCAGTCAGGTAGAGGTTAGACCTGCAGACCACGGTCAACAGTCAGTCAGGTAGAGGTTAAACAGAGGTTAGAAGACCATACCGTCGGCATCTACAGCCTGTTGGTCCTACAGTCCGTGTTGTGTTCTGACTGGTGAGGAGGGCGAGTAGAAGCCCAAGAAATCTTGTCAGGTAGTTTAGTCTCACTCAGTCACTTCTGGGAGTTGAAGTTTGTTTCATTCACAGAAAAATAGAGTAGTCTTCTGAATGAAATACCCAGAAAATGGAAATGTTGACGCCCTTCACTTGATCTGCCCCCACAAACCAAGCTAGCCAACCACAGCACTGCAAAACATGACACAGCCAATCAGACAATGGAATCCTGTAGAGTAGATGGTCCAAGATCACACACAACAAGAGATATGGTCTGTCTGGATGGGTTATATAGAGCTATAGTCTGGCTGGATGGGTTATATAGAGCTATAGTCTGGCTGGATGGGTTATATAGAGCTATAGTCTGGCTGGATGGGTTATATAGAGCTGTGGTCTGGCTGGATGGGTTATATAGAGCTATGGTCTGGCTGGATGGGTTATAGATTACAATGTCTAGTCAAGTAAGTAATCTCTCTCTCTGACCCATTACACTGTCTAGTCTAGTAAGTAACCTCTCTCTCTAACCCATTACACTATCTAGTAAGTAACCTCTCTCTCTAACCCATAACACTGTCTAGTAAGTAACCTCTCTCTCTAACCCATTACACTGTCTAGTAAGTAACCTCTCTCTCTAACCCATTACACTGTCTAGTCTTGTAAGTAACCTCTCTCTCTAACCCATTACACTGTCTAGTCTTGTAAGTAACCTCTCTCTCTAACCCATTACACTGTCTAGTCTAGTAAGTAACCTCTCTCTCTAACCCATTACACTGTCTTGTTGAGTAAGTAACCTCTCTCTCTAACCCATTACACTGTCTAGTCTAGTAAGTAACCTCTCTCTCTAACCCATTACACTGTCTAGTCTAGTAAGTAACCTCTCTCTCTAACCCATTACACTGTCTAGTTGAGTAAGTAACCTCTCTCTCTAACCCATTACACTGTCTAGTCTAGTAAGTAACCTCTCTCTCACTAACCCATTGCACTGTCTAGTAACCTCTCTCTCTAACCCATTACACTGCCTAGTCTAGTAAGTAACCTCTCTCTCTCTAACCCATTACACATTCTAGTCTTTAACTAACCTCTCTCTCTCTCTCTAACCCATTAAACTGTCTAGTCTTGTAAGTAACCTCTCTCTCTAACCCATTACACTGTCTAGTAAGTAACCTCTCTCTCTAAGCCATTACACTGTCTAGTAAGTAATCTCTCTCTCTCGAACCCATTACACATTCTAGTCTTTAACTAACCTCTCTCTCTCTCTCTAACCCATTACTGTCTAGTAAGTAACCTCTCTCGCTAACCCATTACACTGTCTGGTCTAGTAAGTAACCTCTCTCTCTCTAACCCACTACACATTCTAGTCTTTAACTAACCTCTCTCTCTCTCTCTAACCCATTACACTGTCTAGTAAGTAATCTCTCTCTCTCTAACCCATTACACTGTCTAGTCTTGTAAGTAACCTCTCTCTCTAACCCATTACACTGTCTAGTAAGTAACCTCTCTCTCTCATTAACCCATTGCACTGTCTAGTAACCTCTCTCTCTAACCCATTACACTGTCTAGTAAGTAACCTCTCTCTCTAACCCATTACACTGTCTAGTCTTGTATGTAATCTCTCTCTCTAACCCATTACACATTCTAGTCTTTAACTAACCTCTCTCTCTCTCTCTCTAACCCATTAAACTGTCTAGTCTAGTAAGTAACCTCTCTCTCTCACTAACCCATTACACTGTCTAGTAACCTCTCTCTCTAACCCATTACACTGTCTAGTCTTGTAAGTAACCTCTCTCTCTAACCCATTACACTGTCTAGTCTAGTAAGTAACCTCTCTCTCTAACCCATTACACTGTCTAGTTTAGTAAGTAACCTCTCTCTCTAACCCATTACACTGTCTAGTCTAGTAAGTAACCTCTCTCTCTAACCCATTACACTGTCTAGTCTAGTAAGTAACCTCTCTCTCTAACCCATTACACTGTCTAGTCTAGTAAGTAACCTCTCTCTCTATCCCATTACACTGTCTAGTCTAGTAAGTAAACTCTCTCTCTCTAAACCCATTACACTGTCTAGTCTAGTAAGTAACCTCTCTCTCTCTAAACCCATTACACTGTCTAGTAACCTCTCTCTCTAAACCCATTACACTGTCTAGTCTAGTAAGTAACCCCTCTCTCTCTAAACCCATTACACTGTCTAGTCTAGTAAGTAACCTCTCTCTCTAAACCCATTACACTGTCTAGTCTCGTAAGTAACCTCTCTCTCTCTAAACCCATTACACTGTCTAGTCTAGTAAGTAACCTCTCTCTCTAACCCATTACACTGTCTAGTCTAGTAAGTAACCTCTCTCTCTCTAAACCCATTACACTGTCTAGTAACCTCTCTCTCTAAACCCATTACACTGTCTAGTCTAGTAAGTAACCCCTCTCTCTCTAAACCCATTACACTGTCTAGTTCAGTAAGTAACCTCTCTCTCTCTAAACCCATTACACTGTCTTGTAACCTCTCCCTGTGTTTAGCTTTCAGACTCTGACTGCGGCTAGGCTAGCCTTGGCGTCCCCAGACTTCTATGAGCGTAGCAGAGCAGGCTCCTCTCACTCTCTGTCTCTCCGTCTGTTTTAAAACTTGTATCTGCTTGGCAGAGTAGAGCACACTGTCCTACATCTGTCTTGGGAGAAGGAATAAATTACTTGGCCTTGCACCGTACAGACAGCCTGCCTGCGAACCTCTGGTAAAGTATACTGGGTTGTCTCACTTTTATTTAGCTTTCTGGCCGTCTCTGGTCATTAAGTTTACTGTGTTGGAGTGTTGATAAGGCTGCAGTGAGGGGTGTGTTCTGCATTGTGAGGCTTGTATTGATCCTTGTCCTGTCTGGAGCATGTATTCTGTTTTCATGTAAGCGATGAGCATCAACTTTTAGTTTACTGCAATGTTAGTTAAACAGCTTTTAAAAGTCACTTCCTGTTTCTTGCTGGTTAATCGAAGAACTTCAAGTCTTTTTCCTTCTGATGTTGTCAACAAATCCTGTCAGCATTACATCATATCCAACTATTTCGTAAGACTTATATTTTTTTTTTACTTGTTTAAGTTAAAATAGTTGTTACAGCCTTGAAAAAGACTGTTCCAGAGGCAAACTATTGTGGGTTTCATTATTACAGTCTAAAAATGGCCTCATTCAGTGTCTCATCCTCTCCTCTAGGTTCGTTTTTATTTCAGTCAGCTCTGTATTCCTCCCTCCCTCCCCTGTTTGTTTCGAGTTCCTTCCTCCATGTGAGCCTAGTCATCCAGAGGGTCACGTTAATCACAATGTTTTCCTCTCTTTCCCCTCCCCTCTTCTCCCTCTTTCCAGTCCTTTCTTCTCCCTCTTTCCCCTCCTCTCTTCTCCCCTCAGAGTGGATGAAGGGAGGGTTTGTGTCCCAAAGGGCACTTTATTCCCTTCAAAAGTAGTACACTATATAGGGAATATGGTGGCATTTTGGACAAAGAAGGGGTTTTAATGCTTCAATTCCAGGGACTATTTATGACTAAACACTGAGTTAACAGTACTGGCATTCTGTTGAAGGATGGTCTCCTGGGAAGGTTGAGGAAACAGTTGAGATATCCCAGGATCTGTTTACAATATAAACTAGTTTGGAGTAAATAAAACCCAATCCTCAACAGGACTGATTCTCCTCTGCCTCAGCGCTAAAGCTCAACACACTGCTTTTTGGCAGAGACCACTGCTTCATTGAGGCAGGAGCTGACGAAATCAAGTACGTTAAACAGATGAAACCATTCTGCTTGTTCAAGGAATACAGGTCTTTGTTTCTCTAGAAGTTGTTTTCCGATGCAAGATAATTGTAGATCCTGTATTAACTAACAGCTGTTGTCTAGGTGACAGGATGGATGTAGATCTGTATTAGCTAACAGCTGTTGTCTAGGTGACAGGATGGATGTAGATCTGTATTAGCTAACAGCTGTTGTCTAGGTGACAGGATGGATGTAGATCTGTATTAGCTAACAGCTGTTGTCTAGGTGACAGGATGGATGTAGATCCTGTATTAACAGCTGTTGTCTAGGTGACAGGATGGATGTAGATCCTGTATTAACAGCTGTTGTCTAGGTGACAGGATGGATGTAGATCCTGTATTAACAGCTGTTGTCTAGGTGACAGGATGGATGTAGATCCTGTATTAACAGCTGTTGTCTAGGTGACGGGATGGATGTAGATCCTGTATTAACAGCTGTTGTCTAGGTGCGCTATAGCCCTACCGCTGGCCAATCGGATGGCTCAGATGAGCCTGCTGTAATTTAGCAGGCATTAAGGAAAAATACAGCAAGTTGATACTGTGAGATTTCAGAATGTTTAAAACCATGACTAGTTTTTATAGCAGTTTATATCTGTTTATATGACTGATTTCATGTTTAAGTTCTTACTCAACACTGTCAAAGCTTTGTATTCAACACTTTTATAAGCCATAAAATGTGCATTCTTCTTCTTCTACTCAGTGCTACAACAAGAGCTGCAGTAGACCTATATGCAAATAGGCCATTGCTACGCATGGATCTGTGCCATTTACTTTGAACTGGACTATGTTTACAGCATGAGCGGTCATGAGTAGATAAGCTTATTTTGAGATCAAAACAAGAGCTACATCTAGCAATGTGTGCACATGTTGTTCATATCCTTTGCTAGTTAGTGAGTTATTAGCCCAGTTATAGATCATTTGTAGTCAGCAATAGGGGAGTGATTGCTTCATACAAGAGCACAAAACATAAAACACAAGACACATAAAACAAAACTCTTGTATGAAGAAGAAAAAAGCAAGTGAGGTAAAAAGCTTGTTTTGTCTTAAAGGGGCAGTGTTGTATTTTGAGACAGGCTTGAAGCTAAGTAGCCATTTTGTCTGATCACAAAGATGTGATCAATACATGTTAATGATTTAATTCCTGTACTGTTTGTAACTATCCTGGTAGGTTGAGTGACAACCTGAACCAGTTTGCAGGCACGGGTTACAGTTTGAATGATTGATGAAAGTCAGTCAATATTTAAATCACCCAGAAAATATACTGCTCTGTTGATATCACATATATTATCAAGCATTTCACATATTATCCAGATACTGACTGTTAGCACTTGGTGGTCTATAGCAGCTTCCCACCAGAATGGGCTTTAGGTGAGGCAGATGAACCTGTAGCCATATTACTTCCAACAGTATTTAACATGAGATCCTCTCTAAGCTTTACAGGAATGTGGTTCTGAATATAAACAGCAACACCTCTCCCACTGGCAGTTCTGTCTTTTCGGTAGATGTTATAACCATGTATTGCTACCACTGTATCATCAAAGGTGTTATCTAAGTGAGTTTCAGAGATAGCCAGAATATGAATATCATCTGTTACAAGCAAGTTGTTGACTTCATGGACCTTGTTTCTTAGGCTACATATGTTAATATGGGTTATTTTTAGCACTTTTCTGGGTTGCTTGATTGTTTTTAATGTTTTACTGGGAAGCTTATTAGAGGTAGACTTACTCATGTTATTTACATTGGAGTTGATAGTGCAGGGTGAGCTGCATAAAGTGGTCTTCTTACTATTGCACACCGCCTCAGTGCTAACAGTGTAACTCTGGTTCATAGGCGCATGATTACTGCTTACAATAGCTGTAGGATAAACAGAGGAATTCAGTGCATTTAGGGGCACACAAATGATTTACATTGTGTCTGCCAATGCCCCTAAGATCATGTACATTTGATGCAGCATTATGACGACTCATTGTCACAATGGTAGGGATTACCTGACCTGGTCTTGGATCATCGAACAGTCATTGTTTCAACGCAGCGTTGAAATATCCAGGAGCCAAGATGATTTGGATGGACTCTGTCATTCCTGTGGAGTATCTTCTCTTTCCAGAAGGTGTCAAAGTTATTTAGAATATTGACTCCAGCAGAGATACAGTAGTGTTTTAGCCAGATGTGTAACGCCAGCCGTTTGCTGAATCTTTCCCATCTGCGGCCCAACGAAGGTACTGGACCTGATTGGCCGTTTTTTGGAGTCTTTTAATGCTAAAATCAGTTATTTTAAAATCCATTTTCAAATGTTCCGAGCTCCTGATGTCGTTTGACCCCACATGGACCACGACAGCGTCATCTCCCGGCATCTGTCGTAGAACAGTCAGAAGCAGCCTTGTTATGTACTCGTGCTCCTGAATAGCACAAGGTTTGGCCTTGGGAACCGAGATGTTTGTCACCATAGAGCTGCCTAATGACAGCTGTTGATGTTGAATGGGCCGGTCTCTCAGGCAGCTTCACGGTCTGGTGAGGGTGGGAGCTCCGAGGATCTGAACCCGAGGTAGAAGCCACCGGAGAGGGAGACAGAACCGAGGATGAAGATGAAGACGCAGGTACCTCCGGACCCGATCTTGAACGGGAAGCCCCAAGGAAGAAGGCGCCAGAACCTCTGGGTCCAGGGTGGTAAAGCTGTTTCTGGTCTGTGTCAGATCCGGGCTCAACATCTCCATGGAGACCCCCGTTGCCAGAGGATGCGTTCTTCAACTTCCACGGCAAGTGACGTACCTCCATGGCTGGTTGGGTCGAGAACAGCTCCGTTTGCCAGGGAAGGGAGAGACTCCTTCGGGGAAGGAACCCTGCTGAGCACCGGCCAAACTTCCACCAGACCAGAGCGGCGTCCGGCTACTGGGGTAAAAGAAAAAGTATGCGGGCGTGGGTTCCCCAGTAGCTTGTGTAGGATTGCTACTTGCTTGCTAAGATTAGCCACTTTGCTCACATAGTCCTGTGCAAGAAAGTAGTTGCTACATTGAAAGTCAGCGCGGTCCACATTGTCCCGGAACAAAGCGAAATAAACACAGCTCCTGCAGCACTGGAAACGTTCAATAGCGACCTCCATTTGAGACCGGTGAGTCAGACAGGCTTTCACGTCTCTCCCCCTATGCGGAAACTGGCAGGATCCCGGGACAGACAGTAGCGCTCACAACAATTTAGCCCAACAGAGCCGTAGAATCCAAAATAAAATTAATGTATAGGAAAACACGGTCTTCTAAACCGAGGTCTTTAGTTCAGGTTTCAGCATTCAACAACAACAAACACACGTCGTGCTTACACCTTTATTTAACCAGGTAGGCCAGTTGAGAACATCTTTATTTAACCATGTAGGCCAGTTGAGAACACCTTTATTTAAGCAGGTAGGCCAGTTGAGAACAAGTTCTCATTTACAACTGCGACCTGGCCAAGATGAAGCAACGCAGTGAGACACAAACAACACAGAGTTACACATGGGATAAACAAACGTACAGTCAATAACACAATAGAAAAGTCTATACACAGTGTGCAAATGTAGTAAGATTAGGGAGGTACGGCATTAAATTGGCCATAGTGGCGAAATAATTACAATTTAGCATTGACACTGGAGTGATAGATGTGCAGAAGATGAATGAGCAAGTAGTGATACTGGGGTGCAGAGGAGCAAAAAATAACAATATGGGGATGAGGTAGTTGGGCATGCTATTTACAGATGGGCTGTGTACAGGTGCAGTGATCGGTTAGCTGCTCTGACAGCTGATGCTTAAGGATAGTGAAGGAGATATAAACACCACCTTCAGTGATTTTTGCAATTCGTTCCAGTCATTGATAGCAGAGAACTGGAAGGAAAGGAGGCCAAAGAGGTGTTGGCTTTGGAGATAACCAGTGAAATATACCTGATGGATCGTATGCTACAGATGGGTGTTGCTATGGTGACCAGTGAGATATACCTGATGGAGCGTGTGCTACGGGTGGGTGCTGCTATGGTGACCAGTGAGCCAAGGCAGGGCTTTACCTAGTAAAGACTTAGATAACCTGGAGCCAGTGGGTTTGGCGATGAATATGAAGTGAGGGCCAGCCCACGAGAGCATGCAGGTCTCAGTGGTGGGTAGTATATGGAGCTTTGGTGATGAAACGGATGGCACTGTGACAGACTGCATCCAGTTTGTTGAGTAGGCCAGTTCAGAACAAGTTTTCATTTACAGCTGCGACCTGGCCAAGATAAATCTGGAGACTATTTTGTAAATGACATCACCGAAGTCGAGGATCGGTAGGATAGTCCGTTTTACGAGGGTATGTTTGGCAGCATGAGTGAAGGAGGCTTTGTTGAGAAATAGGAAGCCGATTTCTAGATTTAATTTTGGATTGGAGATATTTAATGTGAGTCTGGAAGGAGAGTTTACAGTCTAACCAGACACCTAGGTATTTGTAGTTGTCCATGTATTCTACTGTCTGTCTGACTGGGACTAGAGACCAGAGGCTTGTTATTATGGCGGTATAGCATGTGGAAACGGCACAATTTGGAAAAATGGAAAATTATTCCCTATGTAGTGCACTACTTTTGACCAGAGCCCTATGGGGGGAATAGGGTGCCATTTGTTACGCAGTCTCTATATCAGCTTTACCGGCATCTAAACCCCTCGATCCAATGTTTTACCCACAGCCATGAAGCTGCAATTTATGAACTGTTTTATGAGGTCTTCCTATTGGAAGATGCCTGTTTTCCCCAGAGTAGGATAGAAAAAAAAAACACTGGAATCAGACTATTCTTTAGGGATACCATGGTGCCTTTGTGTCTTCATAAGATTTTTAAAATATTTTTTAAAATCATGTCTTGTCATTGTAATTCATTGACAATGCATGCTGGGATAAAACAATTTCCCAAGTCAGGCTTAATAAAGTAATACTCTACTCTCTCTCTCTACTCTACAGACTAGCCTGACTTTCTCCTGAGCCTCTATGGAGCGCTGGGTTCTCTTCTCTCTATTGCTCCTGGTCTACCTGTATTTGGAGGTGTCTGGAGCTGAAGCTGGGGCCCAGGACCAGAGAGTGCTGACTGGTCAGGGGAGGAGGAGGAGGAGAGGGCCATGGGAACCAGGGGGCCCGGAGTTCACCCAGCCCCAGCGAGGAGAGCTAGAATGGGGGAAGAGGAGGAAGGCAGGAGGGCCTGGGCAGAGGAGAGCCAGGGGGAACAGGGACAACCAGCGATCTCAAACCCCTCTGGGTCTGACGAGGCTGGGGAGCCTTCCAGCCAACGCCGGAGGAGTCGATGGAGGGTCTATTTTCATTGAGTCATACAAGAGTGTTGACGAGAGACAGACTAACTACAATGTCATCCCGGGTTGGTTCACCACCACACCTCTCTTTGTCTTGCTCTCCCTAGCCCTCTCTCTCCCTCTGGCCCTCTCTCTCTCCTTCTGGCCTTCTCTCTCTGTCTGGCCCTCTCTCTCTCTCCCTCTGTCCCTCTCTCTTCCTCTGGCCCTCTCTCTCTCTCTCTCTCTCCCTCTGGCCCTCTCTCTCTCTCTCTCTCTCTCCCTCTTTAATTCTCTCAATTGCTCTATTTGCATTCCATCTGCCTCTCTCCCTGATTTTCTCTCTCTCCCTCTGGCCCTCTCTCTCTGTCTGGCCCTCTCTCTCTCTCTCTCTCTCTCTCTCTGGCCCTCTCTCTCTGTCTGGCCCTCTCTCTCTGTCTGGCCCTCTCTCTCTCTCTCTCTCTCTCTCTCTCCCTCTGGCCCTCTCTCTCTCTCTCCCTCTGGCCCTCTCTCTCTCCCTCTGGCCCTCTCTCTCCCTCTGGCCCTCTCTCTCCCTCTGGCCCTCTCTCTCCCTCTGGCCCTCTCTCTCTCTCCCTCTGTCCCTCTGTCCCTCTCTCTTCCTCTGGCCCTCTCTCTCTCTCTCTCTCTCTCCCTCTGGCCCTCTCTCTCTCTCTCTCTCTCTCTCTCTCCCTCTTTAATTCTCTCAATTGCTCTATTTGCATTCCATCTGCCTCTCTCCCTGATTTTCTCTCTCTCCCTCTGGCCCTCTCTCTCTGTCTGGCCCTCTCTCTCTCTCTCTCTCTCTCTCTCTCTGGCCCTCTCTCTCTGTCTGGCCCTCTCTCTCTGTCTGGCCCTCTCTCTCTCTCTCTCTCTCTCTCTCTCTCTCTCCCTCTGGCCCTCTCTCTCTCCCTCTGGCCCTCTCTCTCTCTCTCCCTCTGGCCCTCTCTCTCTCTCTCCCTCTGGCCCTCTCTCTCCCTCTGGCCCTCTCTCTCCCTCTGGCTCTCTCTCTCTCAATTCAATTTCAATTAAATTCAAGGGCTTTATTGGCATGGGAAACATGTGTTAACATTGCCAAAGCAAGTGAGGTAGACAACATACAAAGTGAATATATAAAGTGAAAAACAACAAAAATTAACAGTAAACATTACACATACAGAAGTTTCAAAACAGTAGAGACATTACAAATGTCATATTATATATATATATACAGTGTTCTAACAATGTACAAATGGCTAAAGGACACAAGATAAAACCACACCAAACCAGTTTGATTAGGTTTGGTGTGTTAGTACAGTTGTAGAACTGAAAAAGGCAGCGGATTATTTCAACAGGGACCAGTGTCCTGTATTAGACTAGTAGGTAATGTACTGAAAAAATGATCTTGTATTTAACACTAGTAGACCTCAGTCAGTGGTTTACAGGGTGCCAGTCTGCCTGTGCTATCATACCAACTCCTTGTAACTCATTGTCATGTTTGACTTGAAATTGACAGCAATGGAGGTGTCAAGGGCACCGACAGATTGATGGAGGTGTCAAGGGCACCGACAGATTGATGGAGGTGTCAAGGGCACCGACAGATTGATGGAGGTGTCAAGGGCACCGACAGATTGATGGAGGTGTCAAGGGCACCGACAGATTAACGGCGGCGCCGGAGTGAAGGGCGATTCTGGCAGCTCCTGGTTGAATGACGGCTCTGGCAGCTCCTGGTTGAATGACGGCTCTGGCAGCTCCTGGCTGAATGACGGCTCTGGCAGCTCCTGGCTGGCTGACGGCTCTGGCAGCTCCTGGCTGGCTGACGGCTCTGGCAGCTTCTGGCTGGTTGACGGCTCTGGAAGCTCCTGGCTGGCGGCTCAGGCGGCTCCTGGCTGGCTGGCGGCTCAGGACAGACTGGCGGCTCTGGCTGCTCAGGACAGACTGGCAGCTCTGGCGGCTCAGGACAGACTGGCGGCCCTGGCGGCTCAGGACAGACGGGAGGCTCTGGCGGCTCAGGACAGACGGGCGGCTCTGGCGGCTCTGGACAGACGGGAGGCTCTGGCGTCTCAGGACAGACGGGAGACTCTGACGGCACTGGGCAGGAGGAAGGCTCTGGCGGCGCTGGACAGGCTGGAGCACCTGTAGTGAGAAGAAGGAGAGACAGCCTGGTGTGGGGGGCTGCCACCGGAGGACTGGTGCGGGGAGGTGGCAGCTGGAATGTACTGCACCGGGCTATACACAAGCACTGGGGACACCGTGCACTACACCGCATAACATGGTGCCTGCGGTGGAGAGGACCAAAGCGCAGCGTCTTTTTAATAAGAAACTGAACACTTCTAAAATACAAAACAACAAAGTGCCAACCGAAACAGTTCTATCTGGTGCAGACACACAAAGACTGAAAATAACCACAAAACACAATGGAAAACAGGCTACCTAAATATGGTTCTCAATCAGGGACAACGATAGACAGCTACCTCTGATTGAGAACCATATCAGGCCAAACACAGAAATAGTAAATATAGAAACACTAACATAGACTGCCCACCCCAACTCACGCCCTGACCATACTAAATAAAGACAAAACAAAGGAATAAAGGACAGAACGTGACAATATCTTAATCGGCGTCAGGTCAATATTTGAAGTAAGCATATGCCAATTAAAACACATGGTTTTCTGAGTAATTTTTCAAATGGACATGTGAAGACCTTAATCGGCATTCCAGCTGTGTACTTGATCTGTGCTAGCATCAGCCAAGCTAGCCTCCCTCTTTAGCGCAAGTGAAGTGAGTTCGGGACAACTGAATGTAGTTTAGTAGAAGTAGTTTTCACATACTGTACCTTTATGCAGTATGTCTGAACTCAGAATAAATATACTTGCCAAAAATAACATGCTTGCTGGGTAAAATGTTTATTTTGATTGGCGATTATCTGCGTTTCTCAGAGTGTCATCAGGTAGCCAGTTTTCAGATGTGTCCATGTAAACATTATTATGTTCTATTGGGGAAAACCCCCTGTGTTCTATTGGGGAAAACCCCCTATGTTCTATTGGGGAAAACCCCCTGTCTTCTATTGGGGAAAACCCCCTGTCTTCTATTGGGGAAAATCCCCTGTGTTCTATTGGGGAAAACCCCTGTGTTCTATTGGGGAAAACCCCTGTGTTCTATTGGGGAAAACCCCTGTGTTCTATTGGGGAAAACCCCCTGTGTTCTATTGGGGAAAACCCCCTGTGTTCTATTGGGGAAAACCCCTCCAGGTAATTTGGTTCTGCTATGGAGGTGTCAAGGGCACCGACAGACTAACGGAGGTGTCAAGGACACCGACAGAGGACCACCATTCGACTGCCAACGAGGCGGTCCACTCGACTACCAACGAGGCGGTCCACTCGACTGGCAACGCGGCGGTCCACTCGACTGGCAACGAGGCGGTCCACTCAACTGGCAACGAGGAGGTCCACTCGACTGGCAACGAGGCGGTCCACTCGACTGGCAACGAGGCGGTCCACTCGACTGCCAACGCGGCGGTCCACTCGACTGCCAACGCGGCGGTCCACTCGACTGCCAACGCGGCGGTCCACTCGACTGCCAACGCGGCGGTCCACTCGACTGCCAACGAGGCGGTCCACCCGACTGCCAACGAGGCGGTCCACCCGACTGCCAATGAGGCGGTCCACTCGACTGCCAACGAGGCGGTCCACTCGACTGCCAACGAGGCGGTCCACTCGACTGCCAACGAGGCGGTCCACTCGACTGCCAACGCGGCGGTCCACTCGACTGCCAACGCGGCGGTCCACTCGACTGCCTCGCGGCGGTCCACTCGACTGCCAACGCGGCGGTCCACTCGACTGCCAACGCGGCGGTCCACTCGACTGCCAACGAGGCGGTCCACCCGACTGCCAAGAGGCGGTCCACTCGACTGCCAACGAGGCGGTCCACTCGACTGCCAACGAGGCGGTCCACTCGACTGCCAACGAGGCGGTCCACTCGACTGCCAACGCGGCGGTCCACTCGACTGGCAACGCGGCGGTCCACTCGACTGGCAACGCGGCGGTCCACTCGACTGCCAACGAGGCGGTCCACTCGACTGCCAACGAGGCGGTCCACTCGACTGCCAACGCGGCGGTCCACTCGACTGGCAACGCGGCGGTCCACTCGACTGGCAACGCGGCGGTCCACTCGACTGCCAACGAGGCGGTCCACTCGACTGCCAACGAGGCGGTCCACTCGACTGCCAACGAGGCGGTCCACTCGACTGCCAACGAGGCGGTCCACTCGACTGCCAACGAGGCGGTCCACTCGACTGGCTCCTGAGTGGCACAGCAGTCTAAGGTACTGCATCTCAGTGCAAGAGGCGTCACTACAATCCCTGGTTTGATTCCAGGCTCTATCTCATGCGGCCGTGATTGGGCGTCTTATAGGGTGACACACAATCGGCCCAGCGTCGTCCTGGTTTGGCCGGTGTAACCGCCATTGTTATTAAGTCTGGACTTCCTAGACGATAACAGTTAGCTGCTGTTGGAGCTCCACTTCCACCACCATCACTCTCTGATAACATGACACGGTCATACCTGGAGGAACCTGACACAGCAAACACTTCCTCCCCAAGCTGGTCACCTGGAAGAACCTGACACAGCAAACACTTCCTCCCCAAGCTGGTCACCTGGAGGAACCTCACACAGCCAACACTTCCTCTCCAAACTGGTCACCTGGAGGAGTATCACACAGCCAACACTTCCTCTCCAAACTGGTCACCTGGAGGAACCTCACAGCAAACACTTCCTCCCCAAGCTGGGCACCTGGAGGAACCTGACACAGCAAACACTTCCTCCCCAAGCTGGTCACCTGGAGGAACCTCACAGCCAACACATTCTCCCCAAGCTGGTCACCTGGTGGAACCTCACAGCAAACACTTCCTCTCCAAGCTGATCACCTGGAGGAACCTCACAGCAAACACTTCCTCCCCAAGCGGGTCACCTGGAGGAACCTGACACAGCCAACACTTCCTCCCCAAGCTGGTCACCTGGAGGAACCTCACACAGCCAACACTTCCTCTCCAAACTGGTCACCTGGAGGAACCTCACACAGCAAGAACTTCCTCTCCAAACTGGTCACATGGAGGAATATCACAAGCTGGTGCTGTGCTCATTTAGCCCGGGGACAAGGTTATGCCTGGAGTCCTAAGATGGTAGTGAAGTCTCAGTTTTAAAGTTTAAAATAAGAATATAATCAAATTCCTAGAATAATGAGAATATAGTACACAAAATAAGTCCATCAGTTATTCCTGATTACTGACCATGCTGCAACTACGGTCCGTACTATCTGGGATCCTTGGGATGTACATAAGACATTGAAGTTGACATTTAATTGTTCAAGGTTGGAAAATGCAGAAATTGCTCTGCCGTTTCAAGTTTGCTAAAATTGGAAAAGTTCACCTAATTTAAGTTGACAAAGCATGAACTCGGTGTAGAGAATCATTATACCATCTAAACTGCTGTGAAATATCTTTAACATTAACCTCCAGGTATCAGGACCTCTGCCCCGACTCTCCCTCCAGGTATCAGCCCCTCTGCCCCTCCAGGTATCAGCCCCTCTGCCCCATCTCTCCCTCCAGGTATCAGCCCCTCTGCCCCATCTCTCCCTCCAGGTATCAGCCCCTCTGCCCCATCTCTCCCTCCAGGTATCAGCCCTGTCTCTCCCTCCAGGTATCAGCCCGTCTGCCCCTCCAGGTATCAGCGCCTCTGCCCCATCTCTCCCTCCAGGTATCAGCCCCTCTGCCCCTCCAGGTATCAGCCCCTCTGCCCCTCCAGGTATCAGCCCCTCTGCCCCATCTCTCCCTCCAGGTATCAGCCCCTCTGCCCCATCTCTCCCTCCAGGTATCAGCCCTGTCTCTCCCTCCAGGTATCAGCCCCTCTGCCCCTCCAGGTATCAGCCCCTCTGCCCCATCTCTCCCTCCAGGTATCAGCCCCTCTGCCCCATCTCTCCCTCCAGGTATCAGCCCCATCTCTCCCTCCAGGTATCAGCCCTGTCTCTCCCTCCAGGTATCAGCCCCTCTGCCGTCCAGGTATCAGCCCCTCTGCCCCATCTCTCCCTCCAGGTATCAGCCCCTCTGCCCCGTCTTTCCCTCCAGGTATCAGCCCCTCTGCCCCTCCAGGTATCAGCCCCTCTGCCCCATCTCTCCCTCCAGGTATCAGCCCCTCTGCCTCATCTCTCCCTCCAGGTATCAGCCCCTCTGCCCCATCTCTCCCCCAGGTATCAGCCCCTCTGCCCCATCTCTCCCTCCAGGTATCAGCCCCTCTGCCCCTCCAGGTATCAGCCCCTCTGCCCCTCCAGGTATCAGCCCCTCTTCCCCGTCTCTCCCCCAGGTATCAGCCCCTCTGCCCCATCTCTCCCTCCAGGTATCAGCCCCTCTGCCCCTCCAGGTATCAGCCCCTCTGCCCCGTCTCTCCCCCAGGTATCAGCCCCTCTGCCCCATCTCTCCCTCCAGGTATCAGCCCCTCTGCCCCTCCAGGTATCAACCCCTCTTCCCCATCTCTCCCCCAGGTATCAGCCCCTCTGCCCCATCTCTCCCTCCAGGTATCAGCCCCTCTGCCCCTCCAGGTATCAGCCCCTCTGCCCCGTCTCTCCCTCCAGGTATCAGCCCCTCTGCCCCTCCAGGTATCAGCCCCTCTGCCCCGTCTCTCCCTCCAGGTATCAGCCCCTCTGCCCCGTCTCTCCCTCCAGGTATCAGCCCCTCTGCCCCATCTCTCCCTCCAGGTATCAACCCCTCTGCCCCTTCAGGTATCAGCCCCTCTGCCCCGTCTCTCCCTCCAGGTATCAGCCCCTCTGCCCCATCTCTCCTTCCAGGTATCAGCCCCTCTGCCCCATCTCTCCCTCCAGGTATCAACCCCTCTGCCCCGTCTCTCCCCCAGGTATCAGCCCCTCTGCCCCGTCTCTCCCCCAGTTATCAACCCCTCTGCCCCATCTCTCCCTCCAGGTATCAGCCCCTCTGCCCCGTCTCTCCCCCAGGTATCAGCCCCTCTGCCCCATCTCTCCCTCCAGATATCAGCCCCTCTGCCCCTCCAGGTATCAGCCCCTCTGCCCCTTCAGGTATCAGCCCCTCTGCCCCGTCTCTCCCTCAAGGTATCAGCCCCTCTGCCCCGTCTCTCCCTCCAGGTATCAGCCCCTCTGCCCCGTCTCTCCCTCCAGGTATCAGCCCCTCTGCCCCGTCTCTCCCTCCAGGTATCAGCCCCTCTGCCCCATCTCTCCCTCCAGGTATCAGCCCCTCTGCCCCGTCTCTCCCTCCAGGTATCAGCCCCTCTGCCCCGTCTCTCCCTCCAGGTATCAGCCCCTCTGCCCCGTCTCTCCCCCAGGTATCAGCCCCTCTGCCCCGTCTCTCCCCCAGGTATCAACCCCTCTGCCCCATCTCTCCCTCCAGGTATCAGCCCCTCTGCCCCGTCTCTCCCCCAGGTATCAGCCCCTCTGCCCCATCTCTCCCTCCAGGTATCAGCCCCTCTGCCCCATCTCTCCCTCCAGGTATCAGCCCCTCTGCCCCATCTCTCCCTCCAGGTATCAGCCCCTCTGCCCCTCCAGGTATCAGCCCCTCTGCGCCTCCAGGTATCAGCCCCTCTGCCCCGTCTCTCCCTCCAGGTATCAGCCCCTCTGCCCCGTCTCTCCCTCCAGGTATCAGCCCATCTGCCCCGTCTCTCCCTCCAGGTATCAGCCCTTCTGCCCCATCTCTCCCTCCAGGTATCAGCCCCTCTGCCCCTCCAGGTATCAGCCCCTCTGCCCCATCTCTCCCTCCAGGTATCAGCCCCTCTGCCCCATCTCTCCCTCCAGGTATCAGCCCCTCTGCCCCATCTCTCCCTCCAGGTATCAGCCCCTCTGCCCCATCTCTCCCTCCAGGTATCAGCCCCTCTGCCCCATCTCTCCCTCCAGGTATCAGCCCCGTCTCTCCCTCCAGGTATCAGCCCCGTCTCTCCCCCAGGTATCAGCCCCTCTGCCCCGTCTCTGCCTCCCTAACTATGGGACAACGTGTGTACCAGAGCATCGACATGTTTCTCTCTCCTCTCTTTGTCTCTCACTTTTCCCCCTTCTGTGTCTTTCCCTCCCCCAGCTAAGAAGGGCATATGTATGCCAAGGCCTCAGCATGTTGGAGTCGTAGAGAAGGAAAGAGGTCTCAACTTATCTGTGCCATTATGCCATGCGTGACAGCATGGGCAGCTCCATTGAGGATTTATTGAACCAGGTCTTGTGCCATGTATTTATTGTGACCACTAGACCACTAGGTAGACCTTACAGTGAAATGCTTACTTACAGAAGACAATGCTCTGATCATTGGCTGACGCCTCCCAACCAATTGGAATCCCCACCCAGCTAACTACTTTAAAATGGTGGCCCTCAATGGCATCACAGACAGAACAAGGAGCCAGATGTTTCAATGGATGTATAAATCTGAAACATCTGGTTGGATTTTCCATTCCCCACCAAATATGGCGAGGAGAGGAAGCACAGTGGCCGGCCGTGGGAGAGTATGGAGCGAGATGGAATTGAGCCGACATTCTGACAATTCTTCTCACAGTTTTCTGTTCCCAAAACTAGGATCCGTTACACACAAAGTTCACAAAGTTTTGTAGAATTGACCCTTTGCCAAAGTTTCAACAGCGACTTTAGTTATTGCACACGCGTACCTCACAGAGAAGGCATTCCTTAACCGACTTGATTGTTTTGTCCTCTATGCTTCATTTGCTCCCATTGGAAACGACAGATATGAATTATCTTGGGTTAGTTATTAATATCTTTGATGGCAATGTTCATGCAACAAAATGTTATTTCCAAGTAGAGATCTCTATACATTTCTATGGTTTGATCAGGCCACCGGTCCCCCAAGCCTTGTGTCACCTAGCATCTCCTAACAAACCTGCCCTTCCCCATCTCTCCCGCAGGTAAAAAGGGCCAGTGTGTGTACCAGGGCATCACCATGTTTGAGCAGGCCGTCTGGTCCCCCAAGCCGTGTGTTACCTGTCTGTGTAGCGGAGGGGAGGTGCTGTGTGACGAGGTCACATGTCCTCCTCATCGATGTCACTTCCCCTACACCCCCTCTGGCGAGTGCTGTCCCGTCTGTATGGACACAGGTAGGTGTTTGTCTGAATGATGTGGTTGTGTTAAAGGGTATCATTATCTAGCTTAACTTAGCTTAAAGGTCCAATACAGTTATTTTTTTTAATCTCAATATCCAATCATTTCTAGGTAACAATTAAGTACCTTACTGTGATATTTTAGACTTTTTTCATTTAAAACAAAGTAAAAAATAAATCAAAATTGCTTCTTTGCAAAGAACAATTTCTCAAACAATAATTTTGCTATGATTTTTGGAGTGGGGGAGGGGAAAACTGAAAACTAGGCATGTCAGTTAGTAACTAATTCTTATTCTTATTTACAAAACTAGCTGTTATTGGCAGAGGTTTGGAACTCTCTTTCTTATTAGTTTATGAACTATTTTATCACCTTTATTAACCAGGTAGGCCAAAACTCCATTCCACCAAAACAGGCTGAAGTTTCAGGCAGCTTTTACACTAAAAGGGCATTAACATAATTTTCACAGTATTATTCAGACTGTTTTCAGCAGCCATCAGACAGCTGAATGCTTCAACTCGACATCTGCACTGACTCTCTGCACCTTAGTACACATGCATAGACAGATACACATATACATTCATGACACACACACACACACACACACACACACACACACACACACACACACACACACACACACACACACACACACACACACACACACACACACACACACACACACAAACACACACACACACACACACACACACATTCATGCTACACACACACACACATTTATGCTACACACACACACACACACACATATTCATGCTACACACACACACATTCATGCTACACACACACACACACACACACACACACACACACACACACACACACACACACACACACACACACACACACACACACACACACACACACACACACACACACACACACACACACACATTCATGCTACACACATCACAACTGCTGCTTCCAGACTCTTATTAAACAGCTCAGTTTATACATAACAACTCATCTGGAATAGCAGTTCATATCTTTTTAAATTATCATTGATGGAGACATGAATTCTCACTGGGCCATTTCTGCTTCCCTCTTTCCCCTCCCTCCCTTCTCCGTCCTCCTCTCTAACACTCTGTGGTTCTGATTGGCTGGGCCAGCTTCCCGTGGTGATGGCCTTGACTTCTCTGGCGATTCCCCAGTAGCCAACGACCCTGACTCTGTGATCCCTGACCTTGACCCAATCCTTGACCCCGTGGTGACCCGCACCAAGGCCGAGATTGAGCTCCTGAATAGAGAGGAGGAGCAGCGCCTCCTCGAGAAGGAAAAGAGGAAGAAACGGAAGGAGGAGGCGGAGAGACAGCGGCGGCGGCAGGAGGAGAAGAGACGGCGGCAGGAGGAGAGGAGGAGGCAGGAGGAGGAGAGGCTGCAAATGGAGAAGGAAGAGAGGAGGCAGGAAGAGGCAAGGAGACTAAAGGAGGAGGTGGCCATGAAGGAGCGGGAGAGGAAGCTGGAGGAGGAGAGGAGAAGACATGAGGAGGAGCTAAAGGAGAAACTGAGGGAACTAGCAGAGCTGGAAGAGGAAGAAGAAGAAGAGGAGGAGGACGAAGAGGAGGAGATGGAGTGGCTGCTGAGAGGAGATGTTTTCCAAATGTTTCCAGATGAGCCGACCGAAGAGGACCTCCATCCTCCTCCCCTAGCCAAGCCCACTGACAGAGAAGAGGAGGATGGAAAAGAGGTGGTGGTACATAGACCTGGGATCACCCTCCCGCTAGGTTGTGATATCTCTGATGTCACTGTGACGTGTGAGAACGCTAAACTGACCAACTTCCCTCCTCTCAACATCCCTGAGCTCAAGTCCCTAAGTCTGGAGGGTAAGTCTGTGTATGTTACCCTTCCCTGAACATTGTTACAGGCATAGACCAATACAGAGATTACAGGTCATCAACTTCTATTTGGTCTCTGTAGCCAGATAGGAATTACATTCACAACCACTCTAAACACAACTACTAAAACAATCCCTTTATTGAGAAGGGAGTAGTGTGTTTGGTAATACCTAATATGGCCACAGGGACTAAAGTTAACAGGTGTAAAAACTGAGGGGGGAATATAAACCTGAGGATAGACATTTTTCCATGCTGCCGTTTTAGGAGGCTTTGCATAATTAGACAATAAAGGCACACTATGAGAGTTTAGGCTTTGGACCATGTTTTGACTTGCAGGACACGTAGTCATGCGGAGTACAACAGTTATTCTAAACACATGCAGTGGCATACCGTAGTTTCGCAAGGTCCCATTTTTGGAGGGGGGGGAAATAACAGTTAACTTCCTGCAGCTCTACACATTTCACCTGAGGGGCTGAGAGAAAATGTTGTAGTTTTAAAACTGAGTGGTTTCCCAAAATATTGTATAAAGTTGCACTTGAAAGTCGCTTGTTATTTACCTACTGCCTCAGACCACTCGTAGAACCTCAGTGTGTTGTTGGATGAACCTGTAAGTATCAGCCCCTCCAGGTATCAGCCCCTCTGCCCCTCCAGGTATCAGCCCCTCTGCCACTCCAGGTATCAGCCCCTCTGCCCCTCCAGGTATCAGCCCCTGGGGCATCGCTAGTGGATTGTTTTACCCTTCCGTTTTATACACAAAAGACCTCTGCTAAACATGCACTACATGACCAAAGGTATGTGGACACCTTCTTGTTGAACATCTCATTACAAAAATCATGGGCATTAATATGGAGTTGGTCCCCTCTTTGCTGCTATAACAGTCTCCACTCTGGGAAGGCTTTCCACTAGATGTAGGAACAATGCTGCTATAACAGTCTCCACTCTTCTGGGAAGGCTTTCCACTAGATGTAGGAACATTGCTGCTATAACAGCCTCCACTCTTCTGGGAAGGCTTTCCACTAGATGTTGGAACATTGCTGCTATAACATCCTCCACTCTTCTGGGAAGGCTTTACACTAGATGTTGGAACATTGCTGCTATAACATCCTCCACTCTTCTGGGAAGGCTTTCCACTAGATGTTGGAACATTGCTGCTATAACATCCTCCACTCTTCTGGGAAGGCTTTCCACTAGGATGTTGGAACATTGCTGAGGGGACTTGCTTCCATTCAGCCACAAAAGCATTATGTGAGGTCGGGCATTGATGTTGGGCGATTAGGCCTGGCTCGCAGTCGGCGTTCCAATTCATCCCAAAGGTGTTCGATGAGTTCGAGATCAGGACTCTGTGCTGGCCAGTTAATTTCTTCCACACTGATCGTAACAAACCATTTCTGTATGGACCTCGCTTTGTGCACGGGGGCATTGTCATGCTGAAACAGGAGAGGGCATTCCCCACACTTTTGCCACACAGTTGGAAGCACAGACTCGTCTAGAATGTCGTTGTATGCTGTAGCGTTAATATTTGCCTTCACTGGAACTAAGGGGCCTAGCCCGAACCATGCAAAAACAGCCCCAGACCATTATTCCTCCTCCACCAAACTTTAGTGCTGCCTGCATTGGGGCAGAAAGCATTCTCTTGGCACCTGCCAAACCCCGATTTGTCCATCGGACTGCCAGATGGTGAAGCGTGAATTATCACTCTAGAGAACGCGTTTCCACTGCTCCAGTGCTCCGATGTGACATCGGGTGCTGTAGGTGTCATGGAGGGCAGAATGTTTGCCCCCGGTGATGCTTTGTGCAGACTACACCACCCTCTGGAGAGCCTTACGGTTGAGGGCAGAGCAGTTGCCATACCAGGCTGTGAAACAGCCCGACAGGATGCTCTCGATTATGCTTTTGTAAAGGTTTGTCATGGTTTTGGGTGACAAGACACATTTCTTCAGCCTCCTGAGGTTGAAGAGGCGCTGTTGTGCATTCCTCACCACACTCTCTGTGTGGACCATTTCGGGAGGTCTGTGATCTGAGGAACTTAACTTTCCATCTTCTCCACCACTGTCCCTTCGATGTGGACACGGGGGTGCGCCCTCTGCTGTTTCCTGAAGTCTACGATCATCGCCTTTGTTTTGTTGACGTTGAGTGAGAGGTTGTTTTCCTGACCGCACACTCCGAGTGCCCTCACCTCCTCCCTGTAGGCTGTCTCGTCGTTGTTGGTGATCAAGCCCACTACTGTAGTGTCGTCTGCAAACTTGATGATTGAGTTGGAGGAATGCATGGCCACGCAGTCATGGGTGAACAAGGAGTACAGGAGAGGGCTCAGAACTCACCCTTATGGGGCCCCAGTGTTGAGGGTCAGCGAAGTGGAGATGGTGTTTCCTACCTTCATCACATGGGGGGGGCCGGGTTGAGGGCTGGGTTGAGACCCAGGGCCTCCAGCTTGATGATGAGCTTGGAGGGTACTATGGTGGGTACTATGTTGTTGAATGCTGAGCTGTAGTCAATGAACAGCATTCTTACATAGGTATTCCTCTTGTCCAGATGGGATAGAGCAGTGTGCAGTGTGATGGCGAATTCGTCGTCTGTGGACTTGTTTGGGCGGTATGCAAACTGAAGTTGGTCTAGGGTGGCAGGTAAGGTGGAGGTGATATGATCCTTGACTAGTCTCTCAGAGCACTTCATGATGACAGAAGTGAGTGCTATGGGGCGGTAGTCATTTAGTTCAGTTATCTTTGACTTCTTGGGTACAAGAACAATGATGGCCATCTTGAAGCATGTTGGGACAGCAGACTGGGATATGGAGTGATTGAATATGTCCGTAAACACACCAACCAGCTGGTCTACGCATGACCTGAGGACATGGCTAGGGATGCCGTCTGGGCTAGCAGCCTTGCGAGGGTTAACACGTTTTAGTGTTTTACTCACGTCGGCCACGGAGAAGGAGAGGGGTGGGCGTGGTCATTGTTAACGGGCCGCGACAGTGGCACTGTAAAATCCTCACAGCGGGCAAAGAAGGTGTTTAGTTTGTTTGGAAGCAAGACGTCGGTGTCCCTGACGTGGCTGGTTTTCTTTTTGTAGTCCATGATTTCCTGTAGACCCTGCCACATACGTCTCGTGTCTGAGCTGTTGAATTGCGACTCCACTTTGTCCCTGTACCGGCATTTCGCCCGTTTGATTACCAGACTAAAACCCAACAGTGAATAACTACACTGTTTATATTCAGCCAGACCTCTTGCCATGGTTAAATGATGTGGTTTGCACTTTCAGTTTTGTGTGAATGACCATCCACAGTTTCTGGTTAGGGTACCTTGATGTCAAGAGGCTGGACATTGGCGAGTAGTATATTCGGGAGCGGTGGGCGATGTGCACGTCTACGGAGCCTGACCAGGAGGCCGCTCTGTCTGCCCCTTCTGCGGCTCTGTTGTTTTGGGTTGGCTACAGGGATCTGATCCATTGTCCTGGGTGGTGGTCTGAACAGAGGATCTGATCCATTGACCTGGGTGGTGGTCTGAACAGAGGATTTGATCCATTGTCCTGGGTGGTGGTCTGAACAGAGGATCTGATCCATTGTCCTGGGTGGTGGTCTGAACAGAGGATCTGATTCAGGAAACTTGTATTCCTGGTGGTAATGTTGGTAAGTTGACGTTGCTCTTATCCAATAGTTCTTCCCTGCTGTATGTAATAAGACTTAAGATTTTTTTGGGTAACAATGTAAGAAATAATCCATTAAAAACTAAATACATAGTTTCTTAAGGACGCGACCATCTCTGTCGGTGTCATCTTGCATATGGAGATTGCATAGCTGTGTGCTCAATTTTATACACCTGTCAGCAACGGGTGTGGCTGAAATAGCTGAATCCACTCATTTTAAGGGGTGTCCACATACTTTTGTATATATAGTGTCATTGTAATCTAAACCCAACCTTCATTTACTCATTGAAACACACTGAGAATCCAAACTCAGTTTTAGACCAGACTGACTCCTATTTTCACTTTGTAGTCAATTTTGACACTAGAATAAATGTTTCTGACCATTTTCAAAAGGATTTAGTTGTGTTTTTTTGAGGGGCAGTTGCTATTTAAGGTCTTGTTGAGCAGCTAGTTAGTATAATCAGTGTTAAATTGGGATTGGACTGAGAACCCACAGGACTGTATATCTCCAGGGAGAAGTTTGGACTGAAAACCTACAGGACTGTAGATCTCCAGGGAGAGGGTTGGACTGAAAACCCACAGGACTGTATATCTCCAGGGAGAGGGTTGGACTGAAAACCCACAGGACTGTAGATCTCAAGTTAGAGGCTTGGACTGAAAACCCACAGGACTGTATATCTCCAGTTAGAGGGTTGGACTGAAAACCCACAGGACTGTAGATCTCCAGGGAGAAGTTTGGACTGAAAACCTACAGGACTGTAGATCTCCAGGAAGAGGGTTGGACTGAAAACCCACAGGACTGTAGATCTCCAGGGAGAGGGTTGGACTGAAAACCCACAGGACTGTAGATCTCCAGGGAGAGGGTTGGACTGAAAACCCACAGGACTGTAGATCCCCAGGGAGAGGTTTGGACTGAAAACCCACAGGACTGTAAGATCTCCAGGGAGAGGGTTGGACAACCCTGATCTAGACGATCTAAGCATTGAGGATAATAATGTGAAGGGATTTCATATGAATGTTTGTGCTGAACCACCAGGTAACTCCATCACAACCATCCCAGTGGGGGCGTTCAACGGCATCCCCAACCTGGAGTCCATCAACCTGGGAAAGAATAAGTTGACAACTGCTGGAATCGCCCCACACACCTTCAAAGTAAGAGTCTTTCCTTCAAAATAAGAGTGCTTAACAAGCATCTCCACACGTCTTGAAAGTATGAATCTCACCTTCATAATACAAGTCTTTCTCTTCTGGCATCAGCCCGCACGCTTTCTACGTAAGAGTCACACCGGCTGCATCAATGCTAGGTATGTTAATAGCACCACCCTGGATCACATGGTGCTACAGAGGGTGGTGCAGACAGCCCAGTACATCACTGGGGCCCAGCTCCCTGCCATCCAGGACCTCTCTTTATCAGGCTGTGTGAAAGGAAGGCCTGGAAAATAATTAAAGACTCCAACCAAGCCATAGACCGTTCTCTCTGCTTGGTGTCAGACTTGCTTATCAAGTCTGACACCAACAGGCTCCTGAACAGCTTCTGTCCCCGAGCCATAAGACTAAATGGTTACCTGGACTATTTGCATTGACCCCCTTATTTTATTAAATAGTTATTCATATGTTTGGCACTGACTCTCTTGAACAGACTCAATGTACACTCACTGGTCTCTAACCACACACTTACATTCTACACTGACTCTCCAACACACACACACACACACACACACACACAAAACGCGCATATTGACCCAGACATGCAAACACTGCTGCTACTCTTTGTTTATTAAGTCATTTTACCCCTACCTACATGTGCATATTGTGTTCAGGACCAAAAGTGAATTGCTTTGCCACATTTTTGCATTAGTGCCTCGTTGCAAACAGGATGCATGTTTTGGAATATTTTTATTCTGTACAGGCTTCCTTCTTTTCACTCTGTTATTTAGGTTAGTATTGTGGAGTAACTACAATGTTGTTGATCCATCCTCAGTTTTCTCCTGTCACAGCCATTAAACTCTAACTGTTTGTCACCTCATGGTGAAATCCCTGAGCAGTTTCCTTCCTCTCTGGCAACTGAGTTAGGAAGGACGCCTGTATCTAGTGACTGGGTGTGTTGATAATAACTTCACCATGCTCAAATGGATATTCAATGTCTGCTTTTTGTATTTTTACCCATCTACCAATCTGTGCTCTTCTTTGCAAGGCATTGGAAAACCTCCCTGTTCTTTGTGGTTGAATCTGTGTTTGAAATACACAGCTCGGCTGAGGGACCTGACAGATAATTGTATGTCTGGGTACAGAGATGAGGTAGTCATTCATTTAAAAAACCATATTCAACACTATTACTGCACAGAGTCTATTCAACTTATTATGGGACTTGTTAAGATAGGTTTTTCCTCCTGAAGTTATTGAGGCCATAACAAAGGGTTTGAAAACTTATTGACCCAAGACATTTAATCTTTTCAGTTTTTATTAATTAGTGCAATTTCAAAAAACACTCCGCTTTCACATTATGGGTTGTTATTGTGTGTAGTCCTGTGACAAAAACATCTCAAATGAATCCCTTTTAAATTCAGGATTTTAACAATGTTTTGTATGCTAAACATTTTTAGGGGAAGATTATATTATTTTATACTAATATGCTCAGAGAAATATTTTGTTAAAGTAATACAAAATATATATATTTCAAAATGATTGGATCTCCTGTTTTCTACATCATACTGCCCTTAAGAGGATCACGACACTGAGCCTTTTTCTAAAATGTTTTATGAGATTGGAAAACACAGAGATCTTAAACCATGGGAGAGATCTTAAACCATGGGAGAGATCTTAGACCATGGGAGAGATCTTAGACCATGGGAGAGATCTTAAACCATGGGAGAGATCTTAAACCATGGGAGAGATCTTAAACCATGGGAGAGATCTTAGACCATGGGAGAGATCTTAGACCATGGGAGAGATCTTAAACCATGGGAGAGATCTTAAACCATGGGAGAGATCTTAAACCATGGGAGAGATCTTAGACCATGGGAGAGATCTTAGACCATGGGAGAGATCTTAGACCATGGGAGAGATCTTAAACCATGGGAGAGATCTTAGACCATGGGAGAGATCTTAGACCATGGGAGAGATCTTAAACCATGGGAGAGATCTTAAACCATGGGAGAGATCTTAGACCAGTCCTCCATACAGAATCTTCACAGATCCTTGATATCCTTTGTCTGCTCTTATGAACTGCACTCTTCCACAACTGAAGGTCAATGTAATTCAAATCCGGAGACTGTTGATTTTGTGGTCAACTAAACATTTCCTTGTGGATTCTGATGTTTGCTTAGGGTTATTATACTGCTGGAAGTTTCAGCCTCCTGGTTGAAACCAACCAGGTTTTTGTCTCTGTTTTATTCCAAGTGCCGTTTAGTATGTTTTACTTCTCTATTTCCAAGGTCCCTTAAGGTGAGAATCTAGAGGCAGTCAGGACGTTTCTATAACAAAAATACAGCTTGATTTTGTTAACAAGAAACTCCCTATCGTGACAGGAGTGCCAACATCGACAGTTTTCTTTCCAAACCACACCCACTCACTGCTACGGGTCACACCCACTTACTGCTATGGGTCACACCCATCCACTGCTACGGGTCACACCCATCCACTGCTACGGGTCACACCCATCCACTGCTACGGGTCACACCCACTCACTGCTACGGGTCACACCCACTCACTGCTACGGGTCACACCCACTCACTGCTACGGGTCACACCCACCCACTGCTACGGGTCACACCCACTCACTGCTACGGGTCACACCCACCCACTGCTACGGGTCACACCCACTCACTGCTACGGGTCACACCCATCCACTGCTACGGGGTCACACCCACTCACTGCTACGGGTCACACCCACTCACTGCTACGGGTCACACCCACCCACTGCTACGGGTCACACCCACCCACTGCTACGGGGTCACACCCACTCACTGCTACGGGTCACACCTACTCACTGCTACGGGTCACACCCACCCACTGCTACGGGTCACACCCACTCACTGCTACGGGTCACACCCATCCACTGCTATGGGTCACACCCATCCACTGCTACGGGTCACACCCACTCACTGCTACGGGTCACACCCATCCACTGCTATGGGTCACACCCACCCACTGCTACGGGTCACACCCACCCACTGCTACAGGTCACACCCACCCACTGCTACATGATACATGTTTATTGATCTACTTTATTAGCCAATACTATTACATGTCAATGATACATGTTTATTGATCTACTTTATTAGGCAATACTATTACATGTCAATGATACATGTTTATTGATCTACTTTATTAGCCAATACTATTACATGTCAATGATACATGTTTCTTGAAGGATCGGACCCCTTTTTTCAATTTTCTCCTAAAATGACACCCAAATCTAACTGCCTGTAGCTCAGGACCTAAAATGACATACCCAAATCTAACTGCCTGTAGCTCAGGACCTAAAATGACATACCCAAATCTAACTGCCTGTAGCTCAGGACCTGAAACAAGGATATGCATTTTCTTGGTACCATTTGAAAGGAAACACTTTCAAGTTTGTGGAAATGTGAAATTAATGTAGGATAATATAACACATTAGATCTGGTAAAAGATAATATAACGAAAAAACCATGCCTTGTTTTGTATTTTTTCTGAACCATCTTTGAAATGCAAGAGAAAGGACGTAATGTATTATTCCAGCCCCTTTGCAATTTAGTCTTTGGCCACTAGAGGGAAGCAGTGTATGTGCAAAGTTTTCAACTGATCCAATGAACCATTGCATATATGTTCAACATGTTGTATCAAGTCTGCCCAAATGTGCCTAATTGGTTTATTAATAACTTTTCAAGTTCATAACTGTGCACTATCCTCAAACAATAGCATGGTATTCTTTCACTGTAATAGCTACTGTAAATTGGATAGTGCAGTTAGATTAACAAGAATTTAAGCTTTCTTCCCATATCAGATATGTCTATGTCCTGGGAAATGTTCTTGTTACTTACAACCTCATGCTAATCTCATTAGCATAGAGGTTAACTTTATTGTCCATTACTATTACATATCAACGAAACAACTGACATTGATCGTCTAGCTTTCGCAACACCCCAGCGCTCGCGCGCACACAGACACACAGACTTTGTTAATGTTTGTTGTTCAGGGCCTGAAGTTCCTGAGCCGTCTTTACCTGGACAACAACCTCCTAGAAAAGGTCCTACCAGACTTCCCATCAACACTACAGGAGCTGAAGATCAACGAGAATCACCTCAAAGGGATCGAAGAGAACAGCTTCCAAGGTAGTACAAAGAAATAACTCATTTGCCTGCTGCTACTTACTGGATAAAAATACAAATTACTTTTCAAACTTCTTTTGGGGGTGTTTCAGGCCATATAGTGCTTCAATCTAAAATACTTTGACAACAGAAACATAATTATAAATAAATAACATAATTGTTATTGGAAGAGTCTGAAAATATAAACAAACTCAGGGAGACGTTTTTATTGGAAAATTTGTACATTTCTGTGTAATTTCTCGAAGGTCTGAGCGACCTGTTGACCTTGGAGTTGGAGGGGAATCTCCTGAGTGAAGGCAACGTGGATCCTTTAGCTTTCAGACCCCTCTCCCAGCTCTCCTACCTCCGTCTGGGCAGAAACCACTTCAGGACAGTCCCCCAGGGCTTGCCCCCATCTCTACTGGTGAGCTTGTATACATTTTATAGAAAAACCTTGGATAAATCTAAGGTTCATTTTGTAGTTCCTCAATGTTTTCGACCACTATGTTTCTTTTGCTACCTCTCTGCAATTTTAGTCATAGACGCAGTGTACATTTTCACTGGGACGCATTTCGATGAAACGGTGATGCAACTGCAACCTTTTTCTTACTTCTTGAGTGTAAGGGGTATTTTCGTATTTGGCACAAAAAAAAACGTACCCATTTGAAACTGCCTATTTCTCAGGCCCAGAAACTAGAATATGCATATAATGGTCAGATTAGGATAGACAACACTATAACGTTTCCAAAACTGTCAAAATATTGTCTGTGAGTATAACAGAACTGATATTGCAGGCAAAAACCTGAGGAAAATCCAACAAGGAAGCGCTGTTTTTCCTGAAAGCTCTCTGTTCCATTGGATGCCTCGCCTCCATTCAAAGGGATATCAACCAGATTCATTTTCCTATGGCTTCCTCAAGGTGTGAACACTCTTTAGACATAGTTTCAGGCTTTTATTTTGAAAAATGAGCGAGAAAGATCCCACCGCGTCAGTGGATGGCTGGGTGCCAGCAGAGTTTTTCATGCGCAACAGCCATTTTCTCTCTCTCTCCTATGGAAGAAGCTACATTCCGGTTGACATATTATCGATTATATATTGTAAAAACAACCTGGGGATTGATTATAAAAAACATTTGACATCTTTTTACGGATACTATTTGGAATTTTCGTCTGCGATATCGTGACTGCTCGTGCCTGTGGATTTCTGAACATAACGCGCCAAACAAATGGGGGTATTTTGGATATAAAAATAATCTTTATGGAACAAAAGGAACATTTATTGTGTAACTGGGAGTCTCGTGAGTGCAAACATCCGAAGATCATCAAAGGTAAGCAATTTAATTTATTGCTTTTCTGACTTTCGTGACCAATCTACTTGGCTGCTAGCTGTTTGTAATATTTTGTCTGCTGTGAGAGATGTCCTTACATAAACACTTGGTATGCTTTCACCGAAATACTTTATTGAAATCTGACATGCCAGGTGGATTAACAACAAGCTAAGCTGTGTTTTGCTATATTGCACTTGTGATTTCATGAAAATTCAATATTTTTAGTAATTTGAATTTGGCGCTCTGCAATTGAGCGGATGATGATGAAAATATTCCCGCTAACGGGATGGGTGCGTCAAGAAGTTTGAAAAAGCATTTTCCACAACTCACTCTCATGCTCTGGTTAAAGGCAAGGCGCCATGCAGGCCAGGAAAGAGTGGCTCTGTCAGACATTTTCTCCTTAAAACCACCACTGAGGTCTGTGGGGAAACAATCTGAACAAACATACCAACGATGGCAAACAGTCAGGGCTGACCACAGACATGGAGGCCTGCTTCAATTAACACCCAGTATAACATGTTCAATAACAACAGCTATGTATGCTGAGTATACACGAGAGGAACGAAGGGTCTCATCAGAGCATCTCTCCCAGAGGAACGAAGGGTCTCATCAGAGCATCTCCATTCTTCATTGTATCATTCTGTTTCTTTGCAGGAGGTTTATCTTGAGAACAACCTGATAGAAGAGATATCTGACTCTGTCTTCAACCAAACCACTAACCTGAACGGGATCTCACTGAGACACAACAGACTGGAGGAGTCCAGGATTGCACCTCTAGCATGGATCAACCACAAGTAAGAAAACAGTAAGATCTCACAAGTCTTCTTTTTTTCTCATCAATAAATCTTACAGGGAATAACATTCCTTTCCTTTCTCTTTCTCTTTCATGTGTTGGCGCTCTCTCTCTCTCTCTCTCTCTCTCTCTCTCTCTCTCGCTCTCTCTCTCTCTCTCTCTCTCTCTCTCTCTCTCTCTATCCACACACACACACGCACACACACACACGCACACGCACACACACACACACACACACACACACACACACACACACACACACACACACACACACACACACACACACACACACACACACACACACACACACACACACACACACACACACACACACACACACACCCCTTCCATCCATCAGGAACCTGGAGTCCATTGACCTGTCCTACAACCGTCTGTACCTGGTCCCATCCTACCTGCCCAAAGCTCTGGTCCACCTGGTCTTGGTAGGGAACCAGATTGAGAGGATCCCAGGTATTTACCATCGAGGACAAGTGTTTTAATGAATACTTCTTAAGTAATATCCTTTGGGAATACTATGTTCATCTTGCTGTATGTCTTAATACAGGGTTTGTGTTCGCCCACATGGTGCCGGGCATAGAGTACCTGTACCTGTCCCACAACAAGCTGGATGGGGAGGGAGTGGAGCCACAGTCCTTCTTGGGCACCTATACCTCCATGACAGAGCTGTGTTTAGACCACAACCAGCTGATAACGGTTCCCCCTGGTATCAACCAGATGAGCACTCTGCACTTCCTGCGCCTCAATAACAACAACATTAGGTATTGGATTGTTACTGTACATTGACGTAAATGTTTATAGATGCACCGTTGCACCATGTGCTATTTCAATAGCTACACTGACTGCAGTAAAAAACAATTGGTTATTTATCCCAAGATTATGAAGTAACGATATTCAAGTGATGGATCATTGGGGCGGCAGGGTGGCCTAGTGGTTAGAGCGTTGGACTAGTAACCGGAAGGTTGCAGGGCTATTATAACCAAGTGGCAGGGCTATAATAACTGAGTGTCAGGGCTATAATAACTGAGTGGCAGGGCTGTAATAACCTAGTGGCAGGGCTGTAATAACCTAGTGGCAGGGCTGTAATAACCTAGTGGCAGGGCTGTAATAACCGAGTGGCAGGGCTGTAATAACCAAGTGGCAGGGCTGTAATAACCGAGTGGCAGGGCTGTAATAACCAAGTGACAGTGCTATAATAACCTAGTGGCAGGGCTATAATGACCTAGTGGCAGGGCTATAATAACCTAGTGACAGGGCTATAATAACCTAGTGGCAGGGCTGTAATAACCTAGTGGCAGGGCTATAATAACCTAGTGGCAGGGCTATAATAACCGAGTGGCAGGGCTGTAATAACCTAGTGGCAGGGCTGTAATAACCTAGTGGCAGGGCTGTAATAACCTAGTGGCAGGGCTATAATAACCTAGTGACAGGGCTATAATAACCTAGTGGCAGGGCTATAATAACCTAGTGGCAGGGCTGTAATAACCTAGTGGCAGGGCTATAATAACCTAGTGGCAGGGCTATAATAACCAAGTGGCAGGGCTGTAATAACCTAGTGACAGGGCTGTAATAACCTAGTGGCAGGGCTCTAATAACCGAATAGTATAACCATATGTGCAGATCTGAACCTTGCGTGCTAACCCTTTCTGATCAGTTTGTAGTTTTGGGAGAGGAACATGATTTGAATATGCCTTCACAGAAGATTTATCAATTCAAGAGTATTGACTTTCTTCTCGACGTCCAATACAGAGCATAGGTAATCACTTCATGCTGTACAACCAATTCACCTTTTCAACATCTTACAGGACGTTTGCAGAGGACGCTTTCTGTGACCCCGAGAACGACGAGGACGCTAACATATTGACGCTGCGTCTGGAGAACAACTACATCGACCCCAGGAAGATCTCTTCCTCCGCCTTCTCCTGCGTACGCTCCTACTCCAGCATCGTCTTGAAACCTCAGTGGACCAAGTAACATGCTTCTTTTTAACGCTGTTATTTTTGACTAAAAGTCCAGGAAAATGTAACTAAATCACCAGCTGTGTTGAAACCTCAGTGGATAAAGTCACATGCTTCTAACATTAACAACAACATAACATAACAAACATACCCCTTAGCACCTTCTCTTTAGGTACTCCTGTAGATCTGAAAGGTGTAAACAATATGGCTACATTTCCACACAGCCAATCAGAAGGCAAGATCACGTAATTACCATATTGGTTCAGCCAATCGCAAAGGAATAAGAAGAATAAATTACGATGATCCTCTCAGATCGAGAGGAAATGCCTGGAAGTCCACGTGGAATTCAGCCTGTGTATTCTGTCTGTTATTCTAGTAAAAACCAAAGAAACTGTCACTGGCCGTGTCCGGAAATCTGTCAAGTACGGATTGTTACAGTATATCAAGAAAATGTCACTAAATCACCAGCCTCCGACTGTGTCTCAATATTACTGAGTGATGCGTACAACCTGCTACGCATGTTAATGTATTGTAAAGTTTAAGGTCTGTGGGAAACATTCTGCTATGAAAATGTAAACAGACTGTATGTATCTTCCATTTCTCAGTGTTTTATTCATCTTTATTAAACTGTTTTTTTTTTTTACCATGGAAGGAAAATGTCTTGGGGATTGAGACACAACTTCTTGGGTTTTTTCCTGAAACCTTACATTTAAAGATTGAAGAGTTTCATCCATTGTAGAGAAACCTCAGTCAATCAAAGGCACTGAGGCTGGATCTGGGTGTAACGTCGGGTGAGTGATGAGTGAGGAGTCAAATGCAGAGAGCGAAGTGAACGGGAAAAACGCTTTAATGTCCTTCAAAACGTAACAGGTCCAAACATGGGTGAATGCCCTGAAACATTGGAGCTAAACAAACCCCAAACCTAGTTACAAACACTGGACAGCGAAACCCCCAAAACCTAGTTACAAACACTGGACAGCGAAACCCCCAAAACCTAGTTACAACCCCAACAAGGAACAGGTGAGAACAATAAGACAGAAACAAACGAAAAGGAAAAAGGGATCGGTGGCAGCTAGTAGACCGGTGACGACGACCGCCGAGCGCCACCCGAACAGGAAGAGGAGTCACCTTCAGTGGCAGCTAGTAGACCGGCGACGACCGCCGAGCGCCACCCGAGCAGGAAGGGGAGCCACCTTCAGTGGCAGCTAGTAGACCGGCGACGACCGCCGAGCGCCACCCGAGCAGGAAGGGGAGCCACCTTCAGTGGCAGCTAGTAGACCGGAGACGACCGCCGAGCGCCACCCGAGCAGGAAGGGGAGCCACCTTCAGTGGTATTCGTGACACTGGGCTGCTTTTGAAATGGCACCCTATACAGTGCACTACTTTAGACCAGGGCCCATACGGGATAGGGTGAAACGAGGTCCTGGTGACGGAGGGTTACAATAAGGACGTAACAGAGATCAAATCAAACTTTATTAGTCACATGCGCCGAATACAAAAAGTGTAGACTTTACTGTGAAATGCTGACTAACAAGCCCTTAACCAACAGTGTAGAACTTACAGTGAAATGCTGACTTACAAGCCCTTAACCAACAGTGCAGTTCAAGAAAGAGTTATATTTAAAAAATAGACTAAAATAAAAGATAATAATAAACAAAATAACAATAACGAGGCTCTATACAGGGGGCACCGGTACCCAGTCAGTGTGGAGGCTCTATACAGGGGGCACCGGTACCCAGTCAGTGTGGAGGCTCTATACAGGGGGCACCGGTACCCAGTCAGTGTGGAGGCTCTATACAGGGGGCATCGGTACACAGTCAGTGTGGAGGCTATATACAGAGGGCACCGGTACCCAGTCAGTGTGGAGGCTCTATACAGGGGGCACCGGTACCCAGTCAGTGTGGAGGCTCTATACAGGGGGCACCGGTACCCAGTCAGTGTGGAGGCTCTATACAGGGGGCACCGGTACCCAGTCAGTGTGGAGGCTCTATACAGGGGGCACCGGTACCCAGTCAGTGTGGAGGCTCTATACAGGGGGCACCGGTACCCAGTCAGTGTGGAGGCTCTATACAGGGGGCACCGGTACCCAGTCAGTGTGGAGGCTCTATACAGGGGGCACCGGTACCCAGTCAGTGTGGAGGCTCTATACAGGGGGCACCGGTACCCAGTCAGTGTGGAGGCTCTATACAGGGGGCACCGGTACCCAGTCAGTGTGGAGGCTCTATACAGGGGGCATCGGTACCCAGTCAGTGTGGAGGCTCTATACAGGGGGCACCGGTACCCAGTCAGTGTGGAGGCTCTATACAGGGGGCATCGGTACCCAGTCAGTGTGGAAGCTCTATACAGGGGGCACCGGTACCCAGTCAGTGTGGAGGCTCTATACAGGGGGCACCGGTACCCAGTCAGTGTGGAGGCTCTATACAGGGGGCACCGGTACCCAGTCAGTGTGGAGGCTCTATACAGGGGGCACCGGTACCCAGTCAGTGTGGAGGCTCTATACAGGGGGCACCGGTACCCAGTCAGTGTGGAGGATCTATACAGGGGGCACCGGTACCCAGTCAGTGTGGAGGCTCTATACAGGGGGCACCGGTACCCAGTCAGTGTGGAGGCTCTATACAGGGGGCACCGGTACCCAGTCAGTGTGGAGGCTCTATACAGGGGGCACCGGTACCCAGTCAGTGTGGAGGCTCTATACAGGGGGCACCGGTACCCAGTCAGTGTGGAGGCTCTATACAGGGGGCACCGGTACCCAGTCAGTGTGGAGGCTATATACAGGGGGCACCGGTACCCAGTCAGTGTGGAGGCTCTATACAGGGGGCACCGGTACCCAGTCAGTGTGGAGGCTCTATACAGGGGGCACCGGTACCCAGTCAGTGTGGAGGCTATATACAGGGGGCACCGGTACCCAGTCAGTGTGGAGGCTATATACAGGGGGCACCGGTACCCAGTCAGTGTGGAGGCTCTATACAGGGGGCACCGGTACCCAGTCAGTGTGGAGGCTCTATACAGGGGGCACCGGTACCCAGTCAGTGTGGAGGCTCTATACAGGGGGCACCGGTACCCAGTCAGTGTGGAGGCTCTATACAGGGGGCACCGGTACCCAGTCAGTGTGGAGGCTCTATACAGGGGGCACCGGTACACAGTCAGTGTGGAGGCTCTATACAGGGGGCACCGGTACCCAGTCAGTGTGGAGGCTCTATACAGGGGGCACCGGTACCCAGTCAGTGTGGAGGCTCTATACAGGGGGCACCGGTACCCAGTCAGTGTGGAGGCTCTATACAGGGGGCACCGGTACCCAGTAAGTGTGGAGGCTATATACAGGGGGCACCGGTACCCAGTCAGTGTGGAGGCTCTATATAGTGGGAACCGGTACCCAGTCAGTGTGGAGGCTCTATACAGGGGGCACCGGTACCCAGTCAGTGTGGAGGCTCTATATAGGGGGCACCGGTACCCAGTCAGTGTGGAGGCTCTATACAGAGGGCACCGGTACCCAGTCAGTGTGAAGGCTCTATATAGGGGGCACCGGTACACAGTCAGTGTGGAGGCTCTATACAGGGGGCACCGGTACCCAGTCAGTGTGGAGGCTCTATACAGGGGGCACCGGTACCCAGTCAGTGTGGAGGCTCTATATAGGGGGCACCGGTACCCAGTCAGTGTGGAGGCTCTATACAGGGGGCACCGGTACCCAGTCAGTGTGCGGGGGTACAGGTTAGTTGAGGTAATTTGTACATGTAGGTGGGGGTGAAGTGACTATGCACAGGTAACAACAGTGAGTAGCAGCAGTGTACAAAAGGGCGGGGGAGGGGGGGTCAATGTAAATAGTCCGGTGGCCATTTGATTAATTGTTCAGCAGTCTTATGGCTTTGGGGGTAGAAGCTGTTGAGGAGCCTTTTGGTTCTAGACTTGGCGCTCCGGTAGATTTGGCATGGGTCTCCAGATCCTCAAACGGTTCTACAGCTGCACCATCGAGAGCATCGAGACCCATGCCAAATCTACCGGAGCGCCAAGTCTAGGACCAAAAGGCTCCTTAACAGCTTCTACCCCCAAGCCTTAAGACTGCTGAACAATTAACCAAATGACCACCTGGACTGTTTACATTGACACCCCCTTATTTGTTTTTACACTGCTGCTACTCGCTGTTTATTATCTGTGCATAGTCACTTTATCCCCACCTACTCGACTAACCTGTACTCCCGCACATTGACTCGGTACCGGTACCCCCTGTATATAGCCTCATTATTGTTATTTTATTGTGTTTTTGTAATTTTTTTGATTAGTTTAATTGGTAAATATTTTTTTCAATCGTCTTGAACTGCATTGTTGGTTAATAAGGGCTTGTCAGTAACCATTTCAAGGTAAGGTCTACACCTGTTGTATTTGTTTCAAGGTAAACCTGTTGTATTCGGCCCATGTAACAAATAAAGTTTGATTTGATTTGACTTAGTTGACCACGGCGGCTGTTGCAGGGCCTTGTTGGAAGTCACTGAGCTCTTCAGCTATTCTACTGCCAATGTTTTTCTATGGGGACTGCATTGCTGTGCTCGATTTGATGCACCTTTCAGCAACGGGTATGGCTGAGAAAGCCAAATCCACTAATTAGAAGGGCTGTCCACATACGTTTGTGTATATATACTATACCAGTCAAAAGTTTGGACACACCTACCCATTCTAGGGTTCTTCTTTATTTTTACTATTTTCTACATTGTAGAATAATAGTGAAGACATCAACACTATGAAATAACACACGGTAACCAAAACAGTGTTAAACAAATGAAAATATATTTTAGTCTTCAAAGTAGCCACTACTTAGCACATTCTTTGCATTCTTCATGAGGAATGCTTTTCCAACAGTCTTGATAGAGTTCCCACATACAGTGGGGCAAAAAAGTATTTAGTCAGCCACCAATTGTGCAAGTTCTCCCACTTAAAAAGATGAGAGAGGCCTGTAATTTTCATCATAGGTACACTTCAACTATGACAGAAAAAATGAGAAAACAAAATCCAGAAAATCACATTGTAGGATTTTTTTGGAATTTATTTGCAAATTATGGTGGACTAAATACTTTTTTGCCCCACTGTATGCTGAGCAGTTGTTGGCTGCTTTTAATTCACTCTGTGGTCCAACTCATCCCAAACCATCTCAATTTGGTTGTGGTTGGGAGATTGTTGAGGCCAGGTCATCTAATGCAGCACTCCATCATTCTCCTTATTGGTCAAATAGCCCTTACACAGTCTAGAGGTGTGTTGGGTCATTGTCCTGTTGAAAAACAATTTATAGTCCCACTAAGCTCAAACCAGATGGGATGGCGTATCGCTGCAAAATGCTGTGGTAGCCATGCTGGTTAAGTGTTCCTTGAATTCTAAATAGATCACAGACAGTGTCACCAGCAGAGAACCGAACAAATTCAGATTTTGATAAACACTTGACACCGAAATGCCTATTTTGACAAAATAAAGTGATACTTTAAACATCTAACAGAATAATTAATTAGATTTGAAAGAAAAAGCCATATCTCAGACTGGCCAATAAAAATAAAATATTAAGGTGGGCAAAAGAACAGAGACACTGGACAGAGGAACTCTGCCTAGAAGGCCAGCATCCAGGAGTCGCCTCTTCACTGTTGATGTTGAGACTGGTGTTTTGTGGGTACTATTTCATAAGCTGCCAAATGAGGCATCTGTTTCTAGACACTCTGATGTACTTGTCCTCTTGCTCAGTTGTGCACCAGGGCACAAGTACTCCTCTTTCTATTCTGGTTAGGGCCAGTTTGCGCAGTTCTGTGAAAGGAGTAGTACACAGCGTTGTGCGAGATCTTCAGTTTCTTGGCAATTTCTTGCATGGAATAGCCTTCCTTTCTCAGATCAAGAATAGACTGACTAGTTTCAGAAGAAAGTTCTTTGTTTGTTGCCATTTTGAGCCTGTAATCGAGCCCACAAATGCTGATGCTCCAGATACTCAACTAGTCTAAAGAAGGCCAGTTTTATTGCTTCTTTAATCAGTACAACAGTTTTCAGCTGTGCTAACATAATTGCAAAAGGGTTTTATAATGATCAATTAGCCTTTTTAAAATGATAAACTTGGATTAGCTAACACAACGTGCCATTGGAACACAGGAGTGATGGTTGCTGATAATGGGCCTATGTAGATATTCCATAAAAAAATCTGCCGTTTCCTGCTACAATAGTCATCTACAACATTAATAATGCCTACATTGTATTTCTGATCAAGTTGATGTTATTTTAATGGACAAAAAAATGAGCTTTTCTTTCAAAAACAAGGACATTTCTAAGTGACCCCAAACGTTTGAACGGTAGTGTACATGTGATATGAGTAATGTAAGACATGTAAACATTATTATGTGCCATTATTTAGAGTGCCATTGTATAAAGCGACAGTGGCATTGTATAAAGTGACCAGCAATCAGCCATGAACCACTGATCACGTCTCTTCCTGTCACATGACTTCTGTTCTGATGATGCAGTAAGTACGTATGAAAATTCACTTTACCGTAAGCTGCCGAGTCATATTTTCCCCTAATTTCAATGAGAACACCATACCTGGGTTCAAATACTATTTGAAATCTTTCAAGTAATTTGAGTATTTTCTTCATCCTGCCTGGGGTGCCAAATGGGCTGGGTTTACAGTTTTGGGACTATTTTATTGGTTTGGTTTCATTAAGCTATCATTAAGCTATTTCAAATAGTATTTGATCCCAGGTCTGGAAGACATACACTGTTTATTGGTGTCCATGGAAATTACTCTAAACTGTCTGTTTCTTGTGCTAAGCTAATTGGACATAATAAGGGTATATCCTGTTTATACTGAATGGAACTCATTTACTAATTGACATCATGGTCATAGAAGAGAATGTAGAATGTTTCAATATAGTAAATATGGTAGTATTGATTCTTGAAAGATTTGAATCCTTTCAATATTTAAGCATGCAGAATGTGAGAGAAGAGTGAAGCAGGCTCTATGCTTGATACCGAATCATCTGGTTGTGTTGTGAATATGCATATTTTGATGCAGGTCAGTTAAGAACAAATCTGTTTTATATGGCCCTAAAGTCTAATGAATCTGAATAATGCAGACAAATCAACTGAAAATTATTGTTAGCGCAAGATCTCAGTCTACAGACTGATCTTCTGTTGGAAAATAATACAAACCAACTCAATATGAGAGAGATGATGCACTGAAACATGAATAAAACCCCCTGTCCATTATAGCTGGGTGTTTCAGCCAAACCCTAACCTAGTTGGGCCCTCTGGGTTTCACCCTTCAGACTGCAGTGTGCTGTGGCAAGCAAATATCAGATGCCACAAGCATTTTAAGCACTGAAGGAAACATGCACTTAGACCTATTCTGTGCTTTTTGTTGAGTATGAGTAGGGAGATTTCTGGTAATTCCAACGTAATTCAATGGTTATTTTGGCCATGACTCATTCCTAAAACAGAACTCAAAGTGAAACTGGGAAGTGAGAATGCAATCCCAGCTGCTGCTAAAGAGTGTAAATAAGAGACGCATTAACTGAGGAATGGGCCATTTTAGAGAATCATTAACTAACTGAGCTATGGGCCATTTTAGAGAATCATTAACTAACTGAGCTATGGGGCCATTTTAGAGAATCATTAACTAGCTGAGCTATGGGGCCATTTTAGAGAATCAATAACTAACTGAGCTATGGGCCATTTTAGAGAATCATTAACTAACTGAGCTATGGGGCCATTTTAGAGAATCATTAACTAGCTTAGCCATGGGGCCATTTTATAGACACATTAAGTAGCTTAGCTATGGAGCCATTTTATAGACACATTAACTTACTTAGCTATGGGGCCATTTTATAGACACATTAACTAGCCAACCATGGGGCCATTTTAGAGACACATTAACTAGCTAAGCCATGGGGGCATTTTAGAGACACATTAACTAGCTAAGCCATGGGGCCATTTTAGAGACACATTAATTAGCTAGCTAAGCCATGGGGCCATTTTAGAGACACATTAATTAGCTAGCTAAGCCATGGGGCCAATTTAGAGATACATTAATTATTTGGGATAGGGGGCAGCATTTTCACTTTTGGATGAATAGCATGCCCAGAGTGAACTGCCTCCTACTCAGTCCCAGATGCTAATATATGCATATTATTAGTAGTATTGGATAGAAAACATTCTAAAGTTTCTAAAACTGTTTGAATGAGGTCTGTGACTATAACAGAACTCATATGGCCGGCAAAAACCTGCCAATCCAAACAGGATTTGGGAAATCTGAGGTTTGTCGTTCTCAGCCCCTATCAAATTCACAGTGGGATATGGGTCATTTTGCACTTCCTAAGGCTTCCACTAGATGTCAACCGTCTTTAGAATGTTGTTTCAGGCTTCTACTGTGAAGGGGGGCCGGATGGGAGCTGTTTGACTAAGGGGTCTGCCTGCAGCCTCGTTCTCAGTCACGCGGTTTCACATGAGAGGTATCTCTCGTTCCATTGCTTTTCTACAGACAATGGAATTCTCCGGTTGGATCATTATTGAACATTTATGATAAAAACATCCTAAAAATGAATTCTATACTTATTTTGACATGTTTCTTCGACCTGTAATATAACTTTTTGAACTTTCCGTCCTACTGGACCTGAACTCGATTTTGGTTTGTTTGCCAAACGCCCTAACAAAAGAAGCTATTGTACATAAATGGACATAAATGACGGACATTATCGAACAAAACACGCATTTATTGTGGAACTGCGATTCCTGGGAGTGCATTCTGATGAAGATCATCAAAGGTAAGTGAATACTGGGCTTTAGGTGAGGCAGGTGAACCTGTAACTTTATTACTTCAACAGCCATTTAACAGGAGGTCCTCTCGTAGCTTTATAGGAAAATGACTCTGAGCATAAAAGGCAACACCTCCACCATTGGCATTCCCGTATCTTGTGAAGATGTTTTTTTAGGACCTTTTTTAGGACCTCCATTCAGACACATTATCTAGTAATTTAACATCATAGTATCTTTTCACATTTATTCCATAACTACATACTGCTTAAAATGTGTTCTTGGATCACGCTATCGCTATGTTACATTCTCTCTGCTGACTTAGTGTTATTGGCGGTTGCTACATCCCCTGCCAAAATAACAATGACTCATTGTTTCCTCTCTAATTTAGGGAGTAGGGAGACAGCAGGTCAAAGTGGAGTAACTGACTGTAGTTAACCTACTGGTCATTATTTATTCTCTAATGTAAGGAGACAGCAGGTCATATAGTGGAGTATCTCACTGTAGTTAACCTACTGGTCATTATTTATTATCTAATGTAAGGAGACAGCAGGTCAAAGTGGAGTTGCTGACTGTAGTTAACTTACTGGTCATTATTTACTATCTAATGTAAGGAGACAGCAGGTCAAAGTGGTGTAACTGACTGTATTTAACTTACTGGTCATTATTTATTCTCTAATAAAGGGAGACAGCAGGTCTTAGTGGAGTAACTGACTGTATAACCTACCTATGATCTGGGTGGGATAAAACAAACCCTTTGGCTTTCTGTCTGTCATTATCTGGATAATATGTGTGAAATGCTTGATAATGTATTTGATATAAACAGAGCAGTATATTTTCTGGGAGACCTAAATATTGACTTGCTTTCATCAAGCTGCTCACTCAAGAAAAAGCTTCAAACTGGAACCATTTTTTAAATATATTTTTTTTCCACCTTTATTTAACCAGGTAGGCCAGTTGAGAAAAAGTTCTCATTTACAACTGCGACCTGCCCAAGATAAAGTAAAGCAGTGCGACAAAAACAACAGAGTTACACATGGAATAAACAAACATACAGTCAATAACAAATCAAATCAAATCAAATTTATTTATATAGCCCTTCGTACATCAGCTGATATCTCAAAGTGCTGTACAGAAACCCAGCCTAAAACCCCAAACAGCAAGCAATGCAGGTGTTAGGAAAAACTCCCTAGAAAGGCCAATACCTAGGAAGAAACCTAGAGAGGAACCAGGCTATGTGGGGTGGCCAGTCCTCTTCTGGCTGTGCCGGGTGGAGATTATAACAGAACATGGCCAAGATGTTCAAATGTTCATAAATGACCAGCATGGTCGAATAATAATAAGGCAGAACAGTTGAAACTGGAGCAGCAGCACAGTCAGGTGGAAGTTGAAACTGGAGCAGCAGCATGGCCAGGTGGACTGGGGACAGCAAGGAGTCATCATGTCAGGTAGTCCTGGGGCATGGTCCTAGGGCTCAGGTCAGTTGAAACTGGAACAGCAGCATGGCCAGGTGGACTGGGGACAGCAAGGAGTCATGTCAGGTAGTCCTGGGGCATGGTCCTAGGGCTCAGGTCCTCCGAGAGAGAGAAAGAAAGAGAGAAGGAGAGAATTAGAGAATGCACACTTAGATTCACACAGGACACCGAATAGGACAGGAGAAGTACTCCAGATATAACACAATAGAAAAGTCTATATACAGTGTGTGCAAATGAGGTAAGATAAGGCAAGGCAAGGCAATAAATAGGCCATGGTGGCGAAATAATTACAATTTAGCAATTAAACACTGGAGTGATAGATGTGCAGAAGATGAATGTGCAAGTAGAGATACTGGGGTGCCAAGGAGCAAAATAAATAAATAGCAGTGTGGGGATGAGGTAGATTGGATGGGCTGTTTACAGATGGGCTATGTTCAGGTGCAGTGATCTGTGAGTTGCTCTGACAGCTGGTGCTTAAAGTTAGAGAGGGAGATATGAGTCTCCAGTTATTTTTTGCAATTAGTTCCCGTCATTACCAACAGAGAAGTGGAAGGAAAGGCGGCCAAAGGAGGAATTGGCTTTCGGGGTGACCAGTGAAATAACTGCTGGAGCGCGTACTACAGGTGGGTGCTGCTATGGTGACCAGTGAACAGAGATGGGTGGGGCTTAATTTTTTTTTTAAAGGTGGGGCTTTAATTTTTTAGGAACAGTGGGTTAACTGCCTGTTCAGGGGGAGAATGACAGATTTGTACCTTGTCAGCTCGGGGATTTGAACTTGCAACCTTTCGGTTACTAGTCCAACGCTCTAACCACTAGGCTACCCTGCCAAAGACTTCTAGATGACCTGGAGCCAGTGGGATTGGCGACGAATATGAAGCAAGGGCAAGCCAACGAGAGCATACAGGTCGCAGTGGTGGGTAGTATATGGGGCTTTGGTGACAAAGCGGATGGCACTGTGATAGACTGCATCCAATTTGTTGAGTAGAAGTACGGGCAACGCAGACGACACCATTCTGTATACTTCTGGCCCTTTTTTGGACACTGTGTTTAACTAACTTCCAGATGAGCTTCAATGCTTTACAACACTCCTTCCGTGGCCTCCAACTACTCTTAAATGCAAGTAAAACTAAATGCATTTTCTTCAACCGATCAGAAAAGAGTCAGCCCGAGAATTGAACCCTGTGGCACCCCCATAGACTGCCAGAGGTCCGGACAACAGGCCCTCCGATTTGACATAATGAACTCTGTCTGAGAAGTAGTTGGTGAACCAGGCGAGGCAGTCATTAGAGAAACCAAGGCTGTTGAGTCTGCCGATAAGAATGTGGTGATTGACAAAGTCGAAAGCCATGGCCAGGTCGATGAATACGGCTGCACAAGTATTGTCTTTTGTCGATGGCGGTTAGGATATCTTTTAGGACCTTAAGCGTGGCTGAGGTCCACCCAAACCAGATTGCATAGCGGAGAAGGTACGGTGGGATTCAAATTGGTCGATGATCTGTTTAACTTGGCTTTCAAAGACCTTAGATAGGCAGGGTAGGATAGATATAGGTCTGTAGCAATTTGGGTCTAGAGTGTCTCCCCCTTTGAAGAGGGGGATGACCACGGCAGCTTTCTAATCTTTGGGAATCTCAGACGATACGAAAGAGAGTTTGAACAGGCTAGTAATAGGGGTTGCAACAATTGCGGAGGATAATCTTAGAAAGAGAGGGTCCACATTGTCTAGCCTAGCTGATTTGTAAGGGTCCAGATTTTGCAGCTCTTTCAGAACATCAGCTATCTGGATTTGGTTGAAGGATATGGGGAGGCTTGGGGAGGCTTGGGCAAGTTACTATGGGGGGTGCAGAGCTGTTGACCGGGGTTGGGGTAGCCAGGTGGAAAGCATGGCCAGCCATAGAGAAATGCTTATTGAAATTCTCAATTATTGTGAATTATCGGTGGTGAAAGTGTTTCCTAGCTTCAGTGCAGTGGGCAGCTGGGAGGAGATGCTCTTATTCTCCATGGACTTTACAGTGTCCCAAAATGTTTTGGAATTAGTGCCACAGGATGCAAATTTCTGTTTGAAAAAGCTTGCCTTTGCTTTCCGAACTGACTGTGTATATTGGTGTCTGACTTCCTGACTTCCCTGAAAAGTTGCATATCGCTGGGACTATGCGATGCTAGTATGCCACAGGATGTTTTTGTGCTGGTCAAGGGCAGTCAAGTCTGGAGTGAACCAAGAGCTAAATCTGTTCTTAGTTCTACATTTTTTGAAAGGGGCATGCTTATTTAAGATGGTGAGGAAAGCACTTTTAAAGAACAACCAGGCATCCTCTACTGATGGGATGAGGTCAGTATCCTTCCAGGATACCCGGGCCAGGTCGATTACAAAGGCCTGCTCACAGAAGTGTTTTAGGGAGCGTTTGACAGTGATGAGTGGAGGTCATTTGACCGCAGACCCATAAAGGACACAGGCAATGAGGCAGTGATTGCTGAGATCCTGGTTGAAAACAGCAGAGGTGTATTTAGAGGGAAAGTTGTTCAGGATGATAGCTATGAGGGTGCCCATGTTTACAGATTTGGGGCTGTACCTGGTAGATTCCTTGATAATTTGTGTGAGATTGAGGGCATCTAGTTTAGAAAGTAGGACGGCCGGGTTGTTAAACCTGCTATGGCAACCTGCTATGACGTTTCGCTAGCTGAACCCCTCGACAACATCCGGTGAAATGGCAGAGCGCCAAATTCAAATTCAATTACTATAAATATTAAACTTTCATGAAATCACACAGACAAAACACCAAATTAAAGCTACACTTGTTAAGCCAACGTGTCAGATTTCAAAAAGGCTTTACAGGGAAAAAAAACATGCGATTATCTGAGGATAGCACACCACCAAACAAACACATGACATTCATATTTCAACCCGCCAGGCGCGACACAAAACGCAGAAATAACGATATAATTCATGCCTTACCTTTGAAGATCTTCTTTTGTTGGCACTCCAATATGTCCCATAAACATCACAAACGGTCCTTTTGTTCAATTAATTCCGTCGTAATATCTCCAAAATGTCAATTTATTTGGCGCGTTTGATCCCGAAAAACACCGGTTCCAACTCGCGCAACATGACTACAAAATAACTAATAAGTTACCTGTAAACTTGTTCCAAACATTTCAAACAACTTTCCTAATACAACTTTAGGTATTTTTTTATGTAAATAATCGATACAATTTAAGACGGGATAAACTGCGTTCAATAGCGGATAAAAACAAAGTGGAGAAAGCTGTCAGGTCGCATGCCCCCAACACTTCACTTGACCCTCGTTCTGAACAGCCCTACTTCTTCATTTCTCAAAAGAAAAACATCAACCAATTTCTAAAGACTGTTGACATCCAGTGGAAGCAATAGGAACTGCAAGCAAGAGCCACAGAAATCTAGATCCCCATAGAAAACACATTGAAAAGAGTAACCTCAATTTGATTTCTCCTGGATGGATTTTTCTCAGGTTTTCGCCTGCCATATCAGTTCTGTTATACTCAGACATTATTCAAACAGTTTTAGAAACTTTAGACTGTTTTCTATCTAAATCTACCAATTATATGCATATCCTAGCTTCTGGGCCTGAGTAGCAGACAATTTACTTTGGGCACACTTTTGAAAAATGTTGTAATTGGGGATGGAAATTTCAGATTTTTTTTGTGGCCTTCCTAAGCCAGGACTCAGACACGGCTAGGACATCAGGGTTGGCGGAGTGTGCTAAAGCAGTGAATAAAACAAACTTAGGGAGGAGGCTTCTGATGTTAACACGCATGAACCCAAAGCTTTTACGGTTACATAAGTCAACAAATGAGAATGCCTGGGGACACACAGGGCCTGGGTTAACCTCTACATCACCAGAGGAACAGAGGAGAAGTAGATGAGGGTACGGCTAAAGGCTATAAGAACTGGTCGTCTAGTGCGTTGGGAACAGAGAATAAATGGAGCAGATTTCTGGGCGTGGTAGAATAGATTCAGAGCATAATGTGCAGACAAGGGTATGGTAGGGTGCGAGTATAGTGGAGGTAAACCTAGGCATTGAGTGACGATGAGAGAGGGGATAGACCCCCCCCATCAATCTCCATCCTCAGCATCATCTCCATTGAGAAAAAAACGGTTCCTTTTATTATGCAACAACCCCCACCAGTCTTCTTGATCCCCATTCAGCAGAATGTATAATATTTAACAGAAGTGGGCCACCTATGATATTTATAGGAAAGGAGGGTTGGGGAGCACGGGACTGGGACCTACTGGTATGTAGGTTGGTTCTATATAAAGTCACCTTTTTGGCCCCGGTTCGAGCACTGATGAGAACCACATAATCAGCAGCGGTTAACAATGTGTGTATGAGAGTGTGTGAGAGGTCTTTATTCAGCAACTGCAACAGAGGTCCATTCAGAGAGTTAGTGTTTCTCTCTGTGATGTGTGAGAGGTCTTTATTCAGATCCTGATCCTACACAGCCTGACTCCTGATCCTGCACACCCTGACTCCTGATCCTGCACACCCTGACTCCTGATCCTGATCCTACACACCCTGACTCCTGATCCTGATCCAGCACACCCTGACTCCTGATCCTGATCCAGCACACCCTGACTCCTGATCCTGCATACCCTGACTCCTGATCCTGCACACCCTGACTCCTGATCCTGCACACCCTGACTCCTGATCCTGATCCTGCACACCCTGACTCCTGATCCTGCATACCCTGACTCCTGATCCTGCACACCCTGACTCCTGATCATGCACACCCTGACTCCTGATCCTGCACACCCGACTCCTGATCATGCACACCCTGATCCTGGTCCTGCACACCCTGACTCCTGATCCTGCACACCCTGATCCTGATCCTGCACACCCTGATCCTGATCCTGCACACCCTGATCCTGATCCTGCACACCCTGATCCTGATCCTGCACACTAAAAGGGATCAATTAAGTAATACATTTAATTAGGGAAAACAGCCACTGACTGACTGGTGCAGACAGTTTTTGAATTTATCTACTTGATTTAATGCTTTCTCACCTCACAAATGTTTGAATATATAGTATATTGAGATTTTTCCCTCAATTTACAACCTGGTCTCATAGACTAGACGTAACATAGTACATGTAAATCCGGGACACTGAAATTATGTATGATAGTATGATATGTTACATTTGGTGTGGTTACATAAGATAGATGCGGGGTGGATAGGTGGGCGTAGAGCACGAACGTCTAGCCACCCAAAAGTTGTGTGTTCAAATCTCATCATCGTCAACTTTAGCAACTCTGTAACAATTTGCAACTTTTTAGCTACTTTACAACTACAGTACTTAGCATGTTAGCTAACCCTACAGGTACTTGGGAGTATGACTAGAATGTACACTGTGCTTCTCTCAGCACATATCAAAGCTGCAGGCTAAAGTTAAATATAGACTTGGTTGCCTCTATCTATCCTCCTTCACCCCAGCTGCCAAACTAACCCTGATTCAGATGACCATCCTACCCAGGCTAGAGTACGGAGACGTAATTTATAGATCAGTAGGTAAGGGTGCTCTCGAGCGGCTAGACGTTATTTACCATTTGACCATCAGATTTGTCACCAATGCTCCTTATATGACACGTCACTGCACTCTATACTCCTCATCTCTGTATACCCATTGCAAGACCCACTGGTTGATGCTTATTTATAAAACCCTCTTAGACCTCACTCCCTCCTGAGATATCTACTGCAGCCCTCATCCTTCACATACAATACCCACTCTGCCAGTCACATCCTGTTAAAGGTCCCCAAAGCACACACATCCCTGGGTTGCTCCTCTTTTCAGTTCTCTGCAGCTAGCGACTGGAACGAGCTGCAACAAACACTCAAACTGGACAGTTTTATCTCAATCTCTTTATTCAAAGACTCAATCATGGACATCTTACTGACAATTGTGGCTGCTTTGTGTGATGTATCGTTGTCTCTACCTTATTGCCCTTTGTGCTGTTGTCTGTGCACAATAATGTTTGGACCATGTTTTGTGCTGCTACCATGTTGTGTTGCTAACATGTCGTTATGTTTTGTTGCTACCAAAAAAAAAATGTTGTTAACGGACTTGCTTAGTTAAATAAAAATTTAAAAAATAAAAATTCCCCTAACCCTAACCTTAACCCTTTAACCTACTGATCAAACATTTTAGAACACCTACTCATTCAAGGGTTTTTCTATATTTTTACTATTTTCTACATTGTAGAATAATACTGAAGACATCAAAGTATGAAGTAACCCGTATTGAATCAATGTGTAACCAAAAAAGTGTTAAAGAAATTATTCAAATAGCCACGCTTTGCCTTAATGACAGCTTTGCACACTCTTGGCATTCTCTCAACCAGCTTCATATTGTAGTCACCTGGAATGCATTTTGGGCTAAGACCATAACAGGGCAAGAACAGCTACAATAAGCAAAGAAACATGACTGTACATCTTTACTTTAAGATACGTAAAATATGGAATACAGAAAATGTGAAAGAACTTTGAAAGTTTCTTCAAGTGCAGTCGCAAAAACCATCAAGCGTGATGATGAAACTGGCTCCTATGAGGACTGCCACAGGAAAGGAACACCCAGAGGTCCTCAGACCACCAGAAATTGCAGCCCAAATAAATTATTCACAGGGTTCAAGTAACAGACACATTTCAACATCAACTGTTCAGAGGAGACTGTGTGAATCAGGCCTTCATGGTCGAATTGCTGCAAAGAAACCACTACTAAAGGACACCAATAATAAGAAGAGGCTTGCTTGGACAAGAAACACGAGCAATGGACAAGAGACCGGTGTAAATTTGTCCAAATTGGAGATTTCTGGTTCCAACCACTATGTCTTTGTGAGACACGGTGTGGGTGAATGGATGATCTCTGCATGTGTATTTCCCACCGTACAGCATGGAGGAGGTGGTGTGATGGTGTTGGGGACTCTTTGCTGGTGACACTGTCTGTGATTTATTTCGAATTCAAGGTACACCTAACCAGCATGGCTACCACAGCATTCTGTAGCGATACGCCATCCCATCTAGTTTGGGCTTAGGTAGACTATCATTTGTTTTTCAACAGGACAATGACCCAACACACCTCCAGGCTGTGTAAGGGCTATTTGACCAAGAAGGAGAGTGATGGAGTGCTGCATCAGATGACCTGGGCTCCACAATCCCCCGACCTCAACCAAATTGAGATGGTTTGGGATGAGTCGGACCGCAGAGTGAATTAAAAGCAGCTAACAAGTCCCCAGCATATGTGGGACCTCCTTCAAGACTGTCGGAAAAGCATTCCAGGTGAAGTTGGTTGAGAGAATTCCAAGAGAGTGCAAAGCTGTAATCAAGGCAAAGAGTGTCTACTTTGAAGAGTCTCAAATATAAAATATGTTTTGATTTGTCTAACACTTTTTTGGTTACTGCATGATTCCATATGGGTTATTTCACAGTTATGATGTCTTCACTATTATTCTACAATGTAGAAAATAGTACAAATAAAGAAAAAGTAGGTGTTCTAATACTTTTGACTGGTAGTGTAACTCCTAACCTTAACCTCCTAACTCCTAACCTTAACCTTAACCCTACCCTCTAGCCTAGCTAATGTTAGCCACCTAGTTAACGTTAGCATTAGCCACCTAACTAACCTTAGCATTAGCCACCTAACGTTATTCATAACAAATTGGAATTCGTAACATATCATACAAAATGGGTGATGGACATCCACAAATTAATACATACCATACGAAACGTAACATATCATAGCAATTGGAGTGTCCCAGATTTACAAGCACCATTTACATGCACTATGTCTACCCCTGAGTCCAGGTTGCAATTTAAACACGCCTCTGGGGGGTGTTTGCCAAGCACAAAAGTGGAACTATAAAAATCAAGATCAATATAAAATGTATGCTTGCACAAAATACAATAATATGTTTTTAATCCACTTAACTTGTTACCAAATAGTCTTTGGGTATTGAAAAGTCCTTTATATGATTCTAAAAAGATTTTGTAGATTTTATAGCATTTGTCTGTGATGTTAAATATTTTCCAATGACTCTGAATCACCACCGTCAAGTATTTGTGGGTAGAAACAGCATTGGGTTGCAGAATGGAGCAATTCCTGACCATGATCACACACAACCCAACCACAGTTCTGCTCCTTTTCTCTCTGCTGGAAAGTCTGAGAAATGCTACATAGCTAGTTTTGAACACACACAGAGAAGATCATGAATATAATCCTCTCTGTGTGTGTTCAGGCATCAGTTGTTTTATTCTCTTCTCACACTCCCACAATCCTCAGCGGAACCCTCAGGTCAGGGTTATTCACTCATATTCAACGGTGGGCCAGATGTCAAATTAAAAAAAAGAATAAACATTTTCCACATCTAATTATTCTTCAGAGGAGAATAAAAAATAAATAAATAAAAAGCAACGGACACACACCATATAAAGCCCTTTTCTTAAAATGTAATGTTGCTCAACGTAATCTGATTATTAAAAGAAAAAGGTTCACCACTTAAAAGATCCATAAAAATTATGTCATTTTAAAGTCGCCTGAAAACTAAAGCGGTTCAATAAATAACACATGAAGATATGACAAACCAATCTGAAGGAAGCTTTCATTTCCCTAAGTCATGAGCTGGCATCAGTTTAGATCACAGTTTGAGAGGATCATAAATGAAACTCAAATCAAATCAAACCAAATTGTATTTGTCACATGCCCCGAATACAACCTTACTGTGAAAGGCTTAACACAACAGGTGTAGACCTTACTGTGAAAGGCTTAATATAACAGGTGTAGACCTTACTGTGAAAGGCTTAATATAACAGGTGTAGACCTTACTGTGAAAGGCTTAACACAACAGGTGTAGACCTTACTGTGAAAGGCTTAATATAACAGGTGTAGACCTTACTGTGAAAGGCATAATATAACAGGTGTAGACCTTACTGTGAAAGGCTTAATATAACAGGTGTAGACCTTACTATGAAAGGCTTAATATAACAGGTGTAGACCTTACTGTGAAAGGCTTTCTGACATGCCCTTAACCAACAATGCAGTTCAAGAAACAGTTTTATATTAAATATTTACTAAATAAACAAAAGTAAAAAATCGAATAAATCAAAAAGTAACACAAGAAAAGTACATAACAATAAGGAGGCTCTGTACAGGGGGTACCGGTTAGTAATGGGACTATATACAGGGGGTACCGGTTAGTAATGAGACTATATACAGGGGGTGCCGGTTAGTAATGAGACTATATACAGGGGGTACCGGTTAGTAATGAGACTATATACAGGGGGTACCGGTTAGTAATGGGACTATATACAGGGGGTACCGGTTAGTAATGGGACTATATACAGGGGGTACCGGTTAGTAATGGGACTATATACAGGGGGTACCGGTTAGTAATGAGACTATATACAGGGGGTACCGGTTAGTAATGGGACTATATACAGGGGGTACCGGTTAGTAATGAGACTATATACAGGGGGTACCGGTTAGTAATGGGACTATATACAGGGGGTACCGGTTAGTAATGAGACTATATACAGGGGGTGCCGGTTAGTAATGGGACTATATACAGGGGGTACCGGTTAGTAATGAGACTATATACAGGGGGTGCCGGTTAGTAATGAGACTATATACAGGGGGTGCCGGTTAGTAATGAGACTATATACAGGGGGTACCGGTTAGTAATGAGACTATATACAGGGGGTACCGGTTAGTAATGGGACTATATACAGGGGGTACCGGTTAGTAATGAGACTATATACAGGGGGTACCGGTTAGTAATGGGACTATATACAGGGGGTACCGGTTAGTAATGGGACTATATACAGGGGGTACCGGTTAGTAATGGGACTATATACAGGGGGTACCGGTTAGTAATGGGACTATATACAGGGGGTACCGGTTAGTAATGAGACTATATACAGGGGGTACCGGTTAGTAATGAGACTATATACAGGGGGTACCGGTTAGTAATGGGACTATATACAGGGGGTACCGGTTAGTAATGAGACTATATACAGGGGGTACCGGTTAGTAATGGGACTATATACAGGGGGTACCGGTTAGTAATGAGACTATATACAGGGGGTACCGGTTAGTAATGGGACTATATACAGGGGGTACCGGTTAGTAATGGGACTATATACAGGGGGTGCCGGTTAGTAATGAGACTATATACAGGGGGTACCGGTTAGTAATGGGACTATATACAGGGGGTACCGGTTAGTAATGAGACTATACAGGGGGTACCGGTTAGTAATGGGACTATATACAGGGGGTACCGGTTAGTAATGGGACTATATACAGGGGGTACCGGTTAGTAATGGGACTATATACAGGGGGTACCGGTTAGTAATGGGACTATATACAGGGGGTACCGGTTAGTAATGGGACTATATACAGGGGGTACCGGTTAGTAATGGGACTATATACAGGGGGTACCGGTTAGTAATGGGACTATATACAGGGGGTACCGGTTAGTAATGGGACTATATACAGGGGGTACCGGTTAGTAATGAGACTATATATAGGGGGTACCGGTTAGTAATGAGACTATATACAGGGGGTACCGGTTAGTAATGGGACTATATACAGGGGGTACCGGTTAGTAATGAGACTATATACAGGGGGTACCGGTTAGTAATGGGACTATATACAGGGGGTACCGGTTAGTAATGAGACTATATACAGGGGGTACCGGTTAGTAATGGGACTATATACAGGGGGTACCGGTTAGTAATGGGACTATATACAGGGGGTGCCGGTTAGTAATGAGACTATATACAGGGGGTACCGGTTAGTAATGGGACTATATACAGGGGGTACCGGTTAGTAATGAGACTATATACAGGGGGTACCGGTTAGTAATGGAGACTTTATACAGGGGGTACCGGTTAGTAATGGGACTATATACAGGGGGTGCCGGTTAGTAATGAGACTATATACAGGGGGGTACCGGTTAGTAATGGGACTATATACAGGGGGGTACCGGTTAGTAATGGGACTATATACAGGGGGTACCGGTTAGTATGGGACTATATACAGGGGCTACCGGTAGTAATGGGACTATATACAGGGGGTACCGGTTTAGTAATGGGACTATATACAGGGGGTACCGGTTAGTAATGGGACTATATACAGGGGGTACCGGTTAGTAATGGACTATATACAGGGGGGTACCGGTTAGTAATGGGACTATATACAGGGGGTACCGGTTAGTAATGGGACTATATACAGGGGGTACCGGTTAGTAATGGGACTATATACAGGGGGTACCGGTTAGTAATGAGACTATATACAGGGGGTACCGGTTAGTAATGAGACTATATACAGGGGGGTACCGGTTAGTAATGGGACTATATACAGGGGGTACCGGTTAGTAATGAGACTATATACAGGGGGTACCGGTTAGTAATGGGACTATATACAGGGGGTACCGGTTAGTAATGGGACTATATACAGGGGGTACCGGTTAGTAATGGGACTATATACAGGGGGTACCGGTTAGTAATGGGACTATATACAGGGGGTACCGGTTAGTAATGGGACTATATACAGGGGGTACCGGTTAGTAATGGGACTATATACAGGGGGTACCGGTTAGTAATGAGACTATATACAGGGGGTACCGGTTAGTAATGGGACTATATACAGGGGGTACCGGTTAGTAATGGGACTATATACAGGGGGTACCGGTTAGTAATGGGACTATATACAGGGGGTACCGGTTAGTAATGGGACTATATACAGGGGGTACCGGTTAGTAATGGGACTATATACAGGGGGTACCGGTTTAGTAATGGGACTATATACAGGGGGTACCGGTTAGTAATAGGGACTATATACAGGGGGTACCGGTTAGTAATGGGACTATATACAGGGGGTACCGGTTTAGTAATGAGACTATATATAGGGGGTACCGGTTAGTAATGAGACTATATACAGGGGGTACCGGTTAGTAATGGGACTATATACAGGGGGTACCGGTTAGTAATGAGACTATATACAGGGGGTACCGGTTAGTAATGGGACTATATACAGGGGTACCGGTTAGTAATGAGACTATATACAGGGGGTACCGGTTAGTAATGGGACTATATACAGGGGGTACCGGTTAGTAATGGGACTATATACAGGGGTGCCGGTTTAGTAATGAGACTATATACAGGGGGTACCGGTTAGTAATGGGACTATATACAGGGGGTACCGGTTAGTAATGAGACTATATACAGGGGGTACCGGTTAGTAATGAGACTTTATACAGGGGGTACCGGTTAGTAATGGGACTATATACAGGGGGTGCCGGTTAGTAATGAGACTATATACAGGGGGTACCGGTTAGTAATGGGACTATATACAGGGGGTACCGGTTAGTAATGGGACTATATACAGGGGGTACCGGTTAGTAATGGGACTATATACAGGGGCTACCGGTTAGTAATGGGACTATATACAGGGGGTACCGGTTAGTAATGGGACTATATACAGGGGGTACCGGTTAGTAATGGGACTATATACAGGGGGTACCGGTTAGTAATGGGACTATATACAGGGGGTACCGGTTAGTAATGAGACTATATACAGGGGGTACCGGTTAGTAATGAGACTATATACAGGGGGTACCGGTTAGTAATGAGACTATATACAGGGGGTACCGGTTAGTAATGGGACTATACAGGGGGTACCGGTTAGTAATGGGACTATATACAGGGGGTACCGGTTAGTAATGAGACTATATACAGGGGGTACCGGTTAGTAATGGGACTATATACAGGGGGTACCGGTTAGTAATGGGACTATATACAGGGGGTACCGGTTAGTAATGGGACTATATACAGGGGGTACCGGTTAGTAATGAGACTATATACAGGGGGTACCGGTTAGTAATGAGACTATATACAGGGGGTACCGGTTAGTAATGGGACTATATACAGGGGGTACCGGTTAGTAATGGGACTATATACAGGGGGTACCGGTTAGTAATGGGACTATATACAGGGGGTACCGGTTAGTAATGAGACTATATACAGGGATTCAGGGTAAAGTACCGGGTTGTACCCAGTCAGTGACAGTGACTAAGGTTCAGGGTAAAGTACTGGGTTGTAGCCGGCTAGTGACAGTGACTAAGGTTCAGGTTAGAGTACCGGGTGGTTGCCGGCTAGAAACAATGACTAAGGTTCTAAGGTTCAGGGTAAAGAACTGGGTGGTAGCCGGCTAGTGACATTGACTATGGTTCAGGGTAAAGTCCTGGGTGGTAGCCGGCTAGAAACAATGACTAAGGTTCAGGGTAAAGAACTGGGTGGTAGTCGGCTAGTGACAGTGACTAAGGTTCAGGGTAGAGTACCGGGTGGTAGTCGACTAGTGACTGTCTCTAAGGTTCAGGGTAGTGTACCGGGCTGTAGTCGACTAGTGACATTGACTAAGGTTCAGGGTAGTGTGCCGGGTGGTTGCCGGCTAGTGACAGTCTCTAAGGTTCAGGGTAGTGTCCTGGGTTGTAGTTGACTAGTGACAGTGAGTAGGGTTCAGGGTAAAGAACCGGGTTGTACCCAGTCAGTGACAGGGACTATGGTTCAGGGTAAAGTCCCGGGTGGTAGTCGGCTAGTGACAGTGACTAAGGTTCAGGGTAGTGTACCGGGTGGTAGTCGGCTACTGACAGTGACTAAGGTTCAGGGTAGTGTGCCGGGTGGCAGTCGGCTAGTGACAGTGACTAAGGTTCAGGGTAGTGTGCCGGGTGGTAGTCGGCTACTGACAGTGACTAAGGTTCAGGGTAGTGTACCGGGTGGTTGCCGGCTAGTGACAGGGACTAAGGTTCAGGGTAGTGTACCGGGTGGTAGTCGGCTACTGACAGTCTCTAAGGTTCAGGGAACATTGAACATTTGAACATCTTGGCCATGTTCTGTTATAATCTCCACCCGGCACAGCCAGAAGAGGACTGGCCACCCCACATAGCCTGGTTCCTCTCTAGGTTTCTTCCTAGGTTTTGGCCTTTCTAAGGAGTTATTCCTAGCCACCGTGCTTCTACACCTGCATTGCTTGCTGTTTGGGGTTTTAGGCTGGGTTTCTGTACAGCACTTTGAGATATCAGCTGATGTATGAAGGGCTATATAAATACATTTGATTTGATTTGTTTCAATTATCCTACATCATAGTACATTTTATGGCAATGTAGTACAGTAGCTACATGAGTCTGGATGGTGAATAATTGGTATGACAGAGTCATATGTTGAAGACCTACTACTGCTTGAGATGCAGCTGGAGGCAAGGGTCTGTTCACTTCTTATTTTACATGATACCTCTCTATGATTTTAGTGGTAAACACAGATTCAATCTTTACTGCCACGTGGAGATACACAGCTGGTAGATTGGATTTTACATTTCAACTGTGTTTCCTGACATCTTGTATCCACAGGGTTGCTCTCCGTGCCTGAGAACGTCCCGACCTCCAGAACAACGACCTCACTGAGATTAAGGAGGACGACTTCAAAAGACAAGCTCTATGTAAGAAACACTAACACGTCTCCTACTATGAACAAACTCTACATAAGAAACATAAACATCTCTCCTACTTTGATCAACACTGTAAATTCCTTCACTGTTTCCTCTCAGTTTGGACTAGAGCTTGCCCACTGTGCACAAACTGGTTGAATCAACGTTGTCTCATCGTAATTTGTCAAAGTATTGTGATGTTGAATCTGCAAAAATTAATCAGTGTTGAAATTAGGGTAAAACTTCAACTTAAATACAATGACTTAACCTGACTAACGGGTTAGTTTTATTTAATTGAACCTTTCTAGGCAACTCCGTTAAGAACAAATTATTATTTACAATGACGGCCTACCAAAAGGCAAAAGGCCTCCTGTGGAGATGGGGGCTGGGATAAAAAATTAATAAATAAATAAAATAAATATAGGACAAACACACATCATGACAATATAGACAACAACACTACATAAAGAGAGACCATTGACAACAACACTACATAAAGAGAGACCTATGACAACAACACTACATAAAGAGAGACCTATGACAACAACACTACATAAAGAGAGACCTATGACAACACTACATAGAGACCTATGACAACACTACATAGAGACCTATGACAACACTACATAGAGACCTATGACAACACTACATAGAGACCTATGACAACACTACATAGAGACCTATGACAACAACACTACATAAAGAGAGACCTATGACAACAACACTACATAACGAGAGACCTATGACAACACTACATAGAGACCTATGACAACAACACTACATAGAGAGAGACTTATGACAACACTACATAAAGAGAGACCTATGACAACACTACATAAAGAGAGACCTATGACAACAACACTACATAGAGACCCATGACAACACTACATAGAGAGAGACCTAAGATGGCAACACTACATAAAGAGAGACCTATGACAACAACACTACATAGAGAGAGACCTAAGATGGCAACACTACATAAAGAGAGACCTATGACAACAACACTACATGGAGACCTAAGACAAAACTACATAGCGACCTATGACAACATACATAGAGACCTATGACAGCAACACTACATAAAGAGAGACCTATGACAACAACACTACATAGAGACCTAAGACAAAACTACATAAAGAAACCTAAGACGACAACACTACATAGAGACCCAAGACAGCAACACTATATAGAGAGAGACCTATGACAACACTACATAGAGACCTATGACAACACTACATAGCGACCTATGACAACACTACATAGCGACCTATGACAACATACATAGAGACCTATGACAGCAACACTACATAAAGAGAGACCTATGACAACAACACTACATAGAGACCTCAGACAACAACACCACATAGAGACCTATGACAACACTACATAAAGAGAGACCTATGACAACAACACCACATAAAGAGAGACCTAAGACAACATCACTACATAAAGAGAGACCTAAGACAACAACACTACATAAAGAGAGACCTAAGACAACATCATAGCAAGGCAGCAACACATGACAACACAGAATGGTCGGAACACAACATGACAACAACACGGTAGCAACACAACATGGCAGGAGCACAACATGGTAGCAGCACAAAATATGGTACAGACAACAGCACAAAGGGCAAGAAGGTAGAGACAACAATACATCACGCGAAGCAGCTGTCCATGATTGAGTCTTTGAATGAAGAGAGAATGAAGAATTGCTACATTAATCTTATTTCAATGTAGTCATCAAAACGATGTATTACAATGGCTGTTGTCACACAATCTCATCTCAGCACCTCCTCCCAGCTGTCCACTGCACTGAGGCTAGGAAACACAGTCACAACCGATAAATCTACAATATTTGAGAACTTCAATGAGCATTTTTCTACGGCTGTCCATGCTTTCCACCTGGCTACCCCTATATCAGCCAACAGCCCTGCGCTCCCCACAGCAACTCGCCCAAACCTCCCCCACTTCTCCTTCTCCTTCACCCAAATCCAGACAGCTGATGTTCTGAAAGAGCTGCAAAATCTGGACCCCTACAAATCAGCCAGGCTAGACAATCTGGACACTCTCTTTGTAAAATTATCTGCTGAAATTGTTGCAAGCCCTATTACTAGCCTGTTCAACCTCTCTTTCGTATCGTCTGAGATTCACAAAGATTGGAAGGCTGCCACGGTCATCCCCCTCTTCAAAGGGGGAGACACTCTAGACCCAAACTGCTACAGACATATATCTATTCTACCCTGCCTTTCTAAGGTCTTTGAAAGCCAAGTTAACAAATAGATTACTGACCATTTCGAATCTCACCGTACTTTCTCCGCTATGCAATCTGGTTTCAGAGCTGGTCATGGGTGCACCTCAGCCACGCTCAAGGTCCTAAACGATATCATAACCGCCATCAATAAGAGACATTACTGTGCAGCCGTATTCATCGACCTGGCTAAGGCTTTCGACTCTGTCAATAACCACATCCTCATCGGCAGACTCAACGGCCTTGGTTTCTCTAATGACTGCCTCGCCAGGTTCACCAACTACTTTTCAGATAGAGTTCAGTGTGTCAAATCGGAGGGCCTGTTGTCCGGACCTCTAGCAGTCTCTATGGGGGTGCCACAGGGTTCAATTCTCGGGCCGACTCTCTTCTCTGTATACATCAATGATGTCGCTCTTGCTGCTGGTGATTTTCTGATCCACCTCTACGCAAATGACACCATTCTGTATACTTCTGGCCCTTCCTTGGACACTGTGCTATCTAACCTCCAAACGAGCTTCAATGCCATACAACACTCCTTCCTTGGCCTCCAACTGCTCTTAAAAGCAAGTCAAACTAAATGCATGCTCTTCAACCGATCGCTGCCTGCACCTGCCCGCCCATCCAGCATCACTACTCTGGACGGTTCTGACTTAGAATATGTGGACAACTACAAATACCTAAATGTCTGGTTAGACTGTAAACTCTCCTTCTAGACTCACATTAAATATCTCCAATCCAAAATTAAATCTAGAATCGGCTTCCTATTTCGCAACAAAGCATCCTTCACTCATGCTGCCTAACATACTCTCGTAAAACTGACCATCCTACCGATCCTCGACCTCGGCGATGTCATTTACAAAATGGCCTCCAACACTCTACTCAACAAAATGGATGCAGTCTATCACAGTGCCATCCGTTTTGTCACCAAAGCCCCATATACTACCCACCACTGTGACCTGTATGCTCTCGTTGGCTGGCCCTCGCTTCATACTCGTCGCCAAACCCACTGGCTCCAGGTCATCTACAAGTCTCTGCTAGGTAAAGCCCCGCATTATCTTAGCTCACTGGTCACCATAGCAGCACCCACCCATAGCACGCGCTCCAGCAGGTATATCTCACTGGTCACCCCCAAAGCCAATTCTTCCTTTGGCCGTCTTTCCTTCCAGTTCTCTGCTGCCAATGACTGGAACAAACTGCAAAAATCTCTGAAGCTGGAGACTCTTACCTCTCTCACCAGATCACTGCACCTGTACATAGCTCATCTGTAAATAGCCCATCCAATCTACCTCATCCCCATACTGTATTTATTTACTTATTTATCTTGTTCCTTTGCACCCAAGTATCTCAACCTGCACATTCATCCCCTGCACATCTACCATTCCAGTGTTTAATTGCTATATTGTAATTACTACCCCACCATGGCCTATTTATTGCCTTACCTCCCTAACATTATCTCATTTGAATATTCTCTATATAGATTTTTCTACTGTATTGTTGATTGTATGTTTGTTTATTCCATGTGTAACTCTGTGTTGTTGTTTGTGTCGCACTGCTTTGCTTTATCTTGGCCAGGTCGCAGTTGTAAATGAGAACTTGTTCTCAAACAGCCTACCTGGTTAAATAGAGGTGAAAAGAAAATACTTCTACATCTGCATTGCTTGCTGTTTGGGGTTTTAGGCTGGGTTTCTGTACAGCACTTTGAGATATCAGCTGATGTACGAAGGGTTTTGTAAATACATTTGATTGATTGATAATTGTTGTTTAGGGGATTAAACATGAACTGTAAGTTTTGAAAGGTGTCTAGTCAAGCTGTTCACGACGTCATCTGACAGCTGTACCCTGTTGACCTGATTGCCTTAATGTTATGGGTGAAAAAGTCTGCGTTTACACAGGCAGCCCAATTTGTTTTTCCCAAAAGCATCTTAATGCAAAGGTCATTATTAGAATAATTTTGGTGAACCGGGCCCAGATCTTTTGCCAATAAATTATCACAATTGGGCTGCCTGTGTAAACGCAGACTTTTTCACCCGAGTCCGAATCACCTTCAGACACCCATTTCCCCCATAGGGCTCTATGAAACACGGTGTCCATATTAGGACAGAATCAGAACTTCCATGGTTGTGTCCTGATATGGACACTGTTCTACATGACCCAGTCTAACACTGTAACAGCTGAGGGAGAGATGTGTGGACAACAGAGAAAACAAACCACTAACATCTGTTCATCAGACGGAGACCTTTGATTGTGCTTTGCGGTCACAGCTTGCAGTCAACCACACGAAGGAATGCCTGAGCCAAGTAGTGCTTTATCGAAAGTCTCCTTTTTGACGGAATGAAAAACTGAACCAGCGTTGTTCACCTGTAGATCCATCGGCCTATATGCTCTGTAAAACACCCTGACGAAGGCTATATGATTAAACGGTAATTGTAAAGGTAGGTCAGACCACCTTGTTGCCTAACAAAAAGAAACATGACTCTGGATGTTGCTTCACCCGGACTTTGAAAATAAAGACGGCCCCTTTTAGTTTATCACCAAAGTTTTTTCCTAAACAAAGTCCGTCATCCTCCAGGGGTTGCTGAATATCTTTCCCATGATGTTGCTGGTGAGCAACAAGATCTCTAAAAGCTGTTGCCTGTCCTACAACCAGCTGACCCAGATACCTGCCAACCTGCCCCGGGACGTCCTGGAGCTGCTGTTGCCTGTCCTACAACCAGCTGACCCAGATACCTGCCAACCTGCCCCGGGACGTCCTGGAGCTGCTGTTGCCTGTCCTACAACCAGCTGACCCAGATACCTGCCAACCTGCCCCGGGACGTCCTGGAGCTGCTGTTGCCTGTCCTACAACCAGCTGACCCAGATACCTGCCAACCTGCCCCGGGACGTCCTGGAGCTGCTGTTGCCTGTCCTACAACCAGCTGACCCAGATACCTGCCAACCTGCCCCGGGACGTCCTGGAGCTGCTGTTGCCTGTCCTACAACCAGCTGACCCAGATACCTGCCAACCTGCCCCGGGACGTCCTGGAGCTGCTGTTGCCTGTCCTACAACCAGCTGACCCAGATACCTGCCAACCTGCCCCGGGACGTCCTGGAGCTGCTGTTGCCTGTCCTACAACCAGCTGACCCAGATACCTGCCAACCTGCCCCGGGACGTCCTGGAGCTGCTGTTGCCTGTCCTACAACCAGCTGACCCAGATACCTGCCAACCTGCCCCGGGACGTCCTGGAGCTGCTGTTGCCTGTCCTACAACCAGCTGACCCAGATACCTGCCAACCTGCCCCGGGACGTCCTGGAGCTGCCGGTCCATGACAACAAGATCAGCAAGGTCCAGAAGGAGGCCTTCAAAGGGATCAAACCACTGCATGTTCTGGGTACGGTCCACAAGCTAGTGATCACTGGTGACTCCTGGTCTAGTGACAGAAACCAAAGTTATAGGCAAGAGTCTCTCGGGAAGTGACACACTACAGTACATGGTGTGGTTCTAGGGCTGGGCGATACGGCCTTATGGTTGATTCACAATATGCAGTACTTTTTAGGTTACAGCCTTATTCTAAAATGGATTAAATAGTTTCCCCCCCCCCCTCATTAATCTAAAACACAATAATGACCAAGCGAAAACAGGTTTCTAGAAATGTTTGCGAATTTATGAAAACATTTACATAAGTATTCAGACCTTTTACTCAGTACTGTGTTGAAGCACCTATGGCAGTGATTACAGCCTCTAGTCTTCTTGGGTATGATGCTACAAGTTTGGCACACCTCTATTTGGGGAGTTTCTCCCATTCTTCTCTGCAGATCCTCTCAAACTCTGTCAGATTGGATGGGGAGCATCGCTGCACAGCTATTTTCAGGTCTCTCCAGAGATGTTTGATTGGGTTCAAGTCCGGGCTCTGGCTGGGCCACTCATGGACATTCAGAGACTTGTCCTGGAAAATCGAATATACTTTTTTGGTTACTACATGATTCCATATGTGCTGGGTAACAACAGGAGGAGGTAACATCCACATGCATGATCAAGCACACAAACATACGTAAACACACACACACACACACACACACACACACACACACACACACACACACACACACACACACACACACACACACACACACACACACACACACACACACACACACACACACACACACACACACACACACACACACACACGTCTGTCCAATATCCTCCCTGGTCTCATCACAGCTGAGATGCTGGACGACAGACTGAGTGACAATCTGTTTCAATGTCTTGTATTGTTGCACCATATTGTATGTCCCACCGTCAGGGATGTTGAGTGGTCTGTTTCCTGGCACGGTGGTCCATCTCTAAGGACTGGATAGGGGGAAGCAACATGGCAGACAGTTTCTAGCCCCAGCCTATCAGATGGCAAGGGGAAGCTTGGACCATATTCCTGATGTCTATCCTATATCCTGTCAGATCTAAGGGGGTAGGGACTGGACTATCACCATCACAAGCATCCTATAGCGCCTCCTGGTGGTGGACTTCAGTAACAACTATGTCCTCAGCACCATTTCCTCAGCACATGGGATTTATTTTTTATTTTTTATCTCTTCTCAATGAGTCGACCCTGATTTTACTTCAATACCTTTTTGTGTGTTTTTACCTTTATTGTAACATTTAGTGTTTGGTCCCCTTGTATATTTATTTCTTAACACTTCACAAATCTGTTAGATAAATAAGACTAGTGGTGCTAAGTACCTAAAATTACAGAACATATTCCAGTCCGTGTGATAAAACAATCTTGAAGTTTGGATTCTGATTGGTCAGACCAGTTGAATTGTTCGGTTCTAGTCACTGGTACATCCTGTTTGATAAGAGGATAGGAGCAAGATGGCGTCGTGGTCGGATTTGCCAAACGGAGGGCAGAGGAGGGCTTTGTATGCATCGCTGAAGTAAGAGTAGCAGTGATCGAGTGTATTACCCCCGCGCGTAGTGTAATCAATGTGCTGATAGAATTTAGGTAGCCTTGTTCTCAAATTTGCTTTGTTAAAATCCCCAGCTACAATAGATGCAGCCTCAGGATATATGGTTTCCAGTTTACATAGAGTTCAGTAAAGTTCCTTGAGGGCCATCTTGGTGTCTGCTTGAGGGGGAATGTACACCACTGTGACGATAACTCACAATAATTCTCTTGGAAGGTAATATGGACGGCATTTGATTGTGAGGAACTCTAGGTCGGGTGAGCAGAAGGACTTGAGTTCTTGTATGTTGTTATGATTACACCATAAAGCCCCTTCCTCTTGTCAGACAGGTGTCTGTCAGCACGATTCATGGAGAAGCCCGGTGGCTGAACCGATTCCGACAACATATCCAGAGAGAGCCATGTTTCCATGAAACAACGAATGTTGCAATCTCTGATGTCTCTCTGGAAGGCAACCCTTGCTCGAATTTTGTCTACCTTGATGTCAAGAGACTGGACATTGGCGAGTAGTATACTCGGGAGCGGTGGGCGATGTGCACGTCTACGGAGCCTGACCACGAGGCCACTCCGTCTGCCCCTTCTGCGGCGGCATTGTCTTGGGTCGGCTTCTGGTATTAGATCCTATGTCCTAGGTGGTGGTCCAAACAGAGGATCCATTCGGGAAAGTTGTATTCCGTATTTCCTCCAATAGTTCTTCCCGGTTGTACATAATTAGACTTAAGATTTCCTGGGGTAACAATGTAAGAAATAATACATGCAATAGTTCTTCCCGGCTGTAAAAACAAAATACTGCATAGTTTCCTAAGGACTCGAAGCGAGGTGAACATCTCTGTTGACACCATCTTTGCCCTATTTCACCTGTAGGCTCAAATCTGAGTAAGTGGAAACACCGGTACTGTTTGCCCCCAGAGAGTTAGTTTTTGTTTTGTTGATGAAACTGAGGAGAGGAGACTCCAGCATCGTGGTGATCGTTTATTATTGTTTTGTTTCATTGATGAAACTGAGGAGAGGAGCCTCCAGCATCGTGGTGATCATTTATTATTGTTTGGTTTCATTGATGAAATGGAGAAGAGGAGCCTCCAGCATCGTGGTGATGAAACGGAAGAGCCTCCAACATGGTGGTGATCGCAGTACATACTCTGTTCTATCGGGCTACAATGTCAGAAAGGGCAAAAAAAGCTTCTTGTTTTGAAGTAACTTTTCCGGTTTTCCGGTGTTGTAATATCGTAAACAGACATGGCAGTTTCAGTACAGATTCCAGCTGTAAGAAAACGTTGTTTTCCTTATGAAACCTGTGGATTGCGATTACTTAATGTCTTTGACTACAGAATGATAGGTTCAGTAGGAAGATACTGTAGGAAACGGAGAGGACAGTAGTAGTCTCATATCACCTGTAGATGGTGCCAATGAACCAAACTAAACTTTCTTTGCCTATGTTCTGGCTCAACACCTCGGTTTCTGGGACCAATCAGACGGTCTAGAATGTGTTTCCATTCTAGAAATCATAGGGGAGGTACTCAGATCCAGACTCATTGGGGAGAAAAGTAGTATTTTGGTAGGGAATAGGGTGCAATTTGGTAGGGAATAGGGTGCCATTTGGTAGGGAATAGGGTGCCATTTGGTAGGGAATAGGGTGCCATTTGGGAGGATATAGGGTGCCATTTGGTAGGGAATAGGGTGCCATTTGGTAGGGAATAGGGTGCCATTTGTTAGGGAATAGGGTGCCATTTGTTAGGGAATAGGGTGCCATTTGTTAGGGAATAGGGTGCCATTTATTAGGGAATAGGGTGCCATTTGGTAGGGAATAGGTTGCCATTTGGTAGGGAATAGGGTGCCATTTGGTAGGGAATAGGGTGCCATTTGGTAGGGAATAGGGTGCCATTTGGTAGGGAAGAGGGTGCCATTTGGTAGGGAATAGGGTGCCATTTGGTAGGGAATAGGGTGCCCTTTGTTAGGGAATAAGGTGCCATTTGGTAGGGAATAGGGTGCCATTTGGTAGGGAATAGGGTGCCCTTTGTTAGGGAATAGGGTGCCATTTGGTAGGGAATAGGGTGCCATTTGGTAGGGAATAGGGTGCCATTTGGTAGGGAATAGGGTGCCATTTGGTAGGGAATAGGGTGCCATTTGGTAGGGAATAGGGTGCCATTTGGGAGGGAATGGGGTGCCATTTGCTGGGGAATAGGGTGCCATTTGGGAGGGAATAGGGTGCCATTTGGGAGGGAATATGGTGCCATTTGCTGGGGAATAGGGTGCCATTTGGGAGGGAATAGGGTGCCATTTGGGAGGGAATAGGGTGCCATTTGCTGGGGAATAGGGTGCCATTTGGGAGGGAATAGGGTGCCATTTGGGAGGGAATATGGTGCCATTTGGGGGGAATAGGGTGCCATTTGGGAGGGAATAGGGTGCCATTTGGGAGGGAATAGGGTGCCATTTGGGAGGGAATAGGGTGCCATTTGGGAGGGAATATGGTGCCATTTGGGGGGAATAGGGTGCCATTTGGGAGGGAATAGGGTGCCATTTGGGAGGGAATAGGGTGCCATTTGGGAGGGAATAGGGTGCCATTTGGGAGGGAATAGGGTGCCATTTGGGAGGGAATAGGGTGCCATTTGGGAGGGAATAGGGTGCCATTTGGGAGGGAATATGGTGCCATTTGGGGGGAATAGGGTGCCATTTGGGGGGAATAGGGTGCCATTTGGGAGGGAATAGGGTGCCATTTGGGAGGGAATAGGGTGCCCTTTGGGAGGGAATAGGGTGCCATTTGGGGGGAATAGGGTGCCATTTGGGAGGGAATAGGGTGCCATTTGGGAGGGAATAGGGTGCCATTTGGGAGGGAATAGGGTGCCATTTGGGGGGAATAGGGTGCCATTTGGGAGGGAATAGGGTGCCATTTGGGAGGGAATAGGGTGCCATTTGGGAGGGAATAGGGTGCCATTTGGGAGGGAATAGGGTGCCATTTGGGAGGGAATAGGGTGCCATTTGGGAGGGAATAGGGTGCCCTTTGGGAGGGAATAGGGTGCCATTTGGGGGGAATAGGGTGCCATTTGGGAGGGAATAGGGTGCCATTTGGGAGGGAATAGGGTGCCATTTGGGAGGGAATAGGGTGCCATTTGGGGGGAATAGGGTGCCATTTGGGAGGGAATAGGGTGCCATTTGGGAGGGAATAGGGTGCCATTTGGGACACAGCCTATGAGAAGAGAGCTCTGTGATGGAGGAAATCCTGTTTGGTTTATATTACTGCTCTTTTAAATTGGTTTTCCAGTCTGATTACGTTCACCTTGTCACACTGCCTGTGTGTGTGTGTGTGCCTGCGTGTTTGTGTATGTGTGTTTTTGTGTGTGTGTGTGTGTGTGTGTATGTGTCTGCGTGTGTCTACAGAATAATATTTTGTCATGTTGCCCCGATTTCTGTGGTACTTTGTCTCGTCTGAACAATGCACTCCAGTCCCCAAACAGATCATCTCTACTTTATTTGCATCTGGACTAATGCTGGCTGGAACAATCCATGTTGGCATGTAATTACTACTTATCCATCCAGTACTGTGCGTTAAAACTTCATCGATTGCAGATAGCACAGCCACAACTGTGGACACTTGAAGAACATTGAAGTGTCCCTCAGGGCCGTCCCTCAGGTCCCGTCCCTCAGGGCCCGTCGTTCAGGGCCCGTCCCTCAGGGCCCGTCCCTCAGGGCCCGTCGCTCAGGGCCCGTCGCTCAGGGCCCGTCGTTCAGGGCCCGTCGTTCAGGGCCTGCCCCTCAGGGCCCGTCGCTCAGGGCCCGTCGCTCAGGGCCCGTCCCTCAGGGCCCGTCGCTCAGGGCCCGTCCCTCAGGGACTCTCTCTCCTCAGGGCCTGTCCCTCAGGGCCCGTCGCTCAGGGCCCATCCCTCAGGGCCCATCCCTCAGGGACTCTCTCTCCTCAGGGCCCGTCGTTCAGGGCCCGTCGCTCAGGGCCCGTCACTCAGGGCCCGTCCCTCAGGTCCCGTCGCTCAGGGCCCGTCCCTCAGGGCCCGTCACTCAGGGCCCGTCGCTCAGGGCCCGTCCCTCAGGGCCCGTCCCTCAGGGACTCTCTCTCCTCAGGGCACGTCCCGTTTGGTTTTTCAGGGAATGAAGTCATTCCAAACCCTCTCTAATTAAACCACATGGAAATAACAATAATAGATATTTAATTGTTAGATTAAGCATTTCACTGTTAGTCTACACCTGTTGTTTACAAAGCATGTGACAAATAACATCAGATTTAATCTCACACAAACCTCTCCTGTAAATAAAAATCACATTGACCTATTGATCTGGTGAAAATATACCTCTTGATTAGAGGAAAACTCTGACTGTGTCTGAAAACATCGGACTACTGATTACACTGGGTAATCTACTGGTATAGACCAGGATTAAACTGGTCTGTCTAGGACTTAAAACTTAAAACCACTTTACAGATCAGCCAAAAACTATCCAGGAAGAACAAAGAGTCCTCCTCAGTCAAAAGTGCCAGTACTTGTCTTGAGTAATAGACAAAATGTACAATACTTAAAGGAGAAATACAGCTGTAGAGCATCCTGGTCACCAGAGACCAGGGAGACGTGCCAGGGAGACGTGCCAGGGAGACGTGCCAGGGAGACGTGCCAGGGAGACGTGCCAGTTTGTCACAGAGAAACAAGCTCTGAAGACTGACTTGAGAAGCTTTCTGGCAAAGTTGCGGCATAGTTGGAGAGTGGGAACAATACATCAGCCTCCTCACATCTCTCTTTCCCTCTCTCTCCTCACATCTCTCTTTCCCTCTCTCCTCACATCTCTCTTTCCATCTCTCTTTCCCTCTCTCATTACATCTCTCTTTCCCTCTCTTCTTTACATCTCTCTTTCCCTCTCTCTCCTCACATCTCTCTTTCCTTCTCTCCCCTCACATCTCTCTTTCCCTCTCTCCTCACAACTCTCTTTCCCTCTCTCCTCACATCCCTCTTTCATTCTCTCCTCACATCCCTCTTTCATTCTCTCCCCTCACATATCTCTTTCCCTCTCTCCTCACATCTCTCTTTCCCTCTCTCTCCTCACATCTCTCTTTCCATCTCTCTTTCCCTCTCTCATTACATCTCTCTTTCACTCTCTTCTTTACATCTCTCTTTCCCTCTCTCTCCTCACATCTCTCTTTCCTTCTCTCCCCTCACATCTCTCTTTCCCTCTCTCTCCTCACATCTCTCTTTCCCTCTCTCTCCTCACATCTCTCTTTCCCTCTCTCTCCTCACATCTCTCTTTCCCTCTCTCCTCTCCTCACATCTCTTTCCCTTTCTTTCCTCACATCTATTTCCCTTTCTCTCTTCACATTTCTTTCACCCTCTCTCCTCACATCTCTTTCCCTCTCTCTCTCTCCTCCCTCTCTTTCTCCCTCTCTCTCCTCACATCTCTTTCCCCCTCTCTCCTCCCTCTCTTTCCCTCTCTATCCTCCCTCTTTCCCTCTCACTCCTCCCTCTTTCCCTCTCTCTCCTCACATCTATTTCCCCCTCTCTCCTCCCTCTCTTTCCCTCTCTCTCCTCACATATATTTCCCTTTCTCTACTCACATCTCTTTCCCTCTCTCTCCTCCCTCTCTTTCCCTCTCTGTCCTCACATCTCTTTCCCCCTCTCTCCTCCCTCTCTTTCCCTCTCTCTCCTCACATATATTTCCCTTTCTCTCCTCACATCTCTTTCCCTCTCTCTCCTCCCTCTCTTTCCCTCTCGCTCCTCACATCTCTTTCCCTCTCTCCCCTCTCTCTCTTTCCCCCTCTCTCCTCACATCTCTTTCCCCCTCTCTCCTCACATCTCTTTCCCTCTCTCTCCTCCCTCTCTCTCTCTCCTCCCTCTCATCCCTCTCTCTCTCTTCACATTTCTCTTTCTTTCTCCTCACATCTCTTCCCCCCCTCTCTCCCATGAGGGGGAAAGAGAGATGGAAGAAAGAGTGACGTGAGGATGGAGAGAAAGTTGTGGTTGTGCTAAAGTGCTCAGTGGTGTAAAGTACTTAAGTAAAAATACTTTAAAGTACTACTTGGGGTATCTGTACTTACAATTTTTACTTTTACTTCACAACATTCCTGAAGAAAATGATGTACTTTTTACTCGTTACATTTTGAATGCTGGACAGAACACGACAGAGCAGAGCAGGACAGAAAATAGTCCAATTCGCACACTTTTCAAGAGAACATCCCTGGTCATCCCTACTGCCACTGATCTGGAGGACTCACTAAACAGAGAACATCCCTGGTCATCCCTACTGCCACTGATCTGGTGGAATCACTAAACACACATGTTTTGTGTTTAAATTATGTCTGATTGATGGAGTGTGACCCTGGCTATCCGTAAATAAATAAAAAACAAGAAAATTGTGCCATCTGGTTTACTTAATATAAGGAATTTTTAATTATTCGTACTTTTACTTTTGATACTTAAGTATATTTTAGTAACTACATTTACTTTTGATAAAGTATATTGATTAAGTATATCTAAAACAAACTACTTTTAGACTTTTACTCAATTTGTATTTTAATGGGTGACTTTTACTTGAGTCATTTTCTATTAAGGTATCTTTACTTTTACTCAAGTATGGGTTTTAGTACTTTTTCAACCACTGCTTGTACTTTAAAGTATTTTTACTTAAGTACTTTATACCACTGCGTTTTTGTGAGTGAGATATGGTTGTCCTTGTTTCATAGAGCTATTGGACGTCTTTCAGCGATGATCCTATCGGTCGATTCATTGCTAAATATACAAGCAGACACATTTTTTCCATTCTCTGAAAGACTACAACTTGTGTTGGGCGGTGCTTCATGCTCTGGCCCACATCTCTCCCCAAAGGCGGGCTTTTGTTTTACGTTCTACTTCGGGATCGGTGTTCCTTCCACGGGACGGTTGAGCTAACGTAGGCTAATGCGATTAGCATGAGGTTGTAAGTAACAAGAACATTTCCCAGGACATAGACATATCTGATATTGGCAGAAAGCTAAAATTCTTGTTAATCTAACTGCACTGTCCAATTTACAGTAGCTATTACAGTGAAAGACTACCATGCTATTTTTTGAGGAGAGTGCAAAATTTTGAACATGAAAAGTTATTAATAAACAAATAAGCACATTTGGGCAGACTTGATACAACATTTTGAACAGAAATGCCATCATCTTTGAAATGCAAGAGAAAGGCCATAATGTATTATTCCAGCCCATGTGCAATTTTGGCCACTAGATGGCATCAGTGTATGTGAAAAGTTTTAGACTGATCCAATGAACCATTGCACACAAAAATACAAAGAACGGTTGATTTATTCTTCGTATTATCTTTTACCAGATCTATTGTGTTACATTCCTTTCACATTTCCATAAACTTCAAAGTGTTTCCTTTCAAATGGCACCAAGAATATGCATATCCTTGCTTTTCAGGTCCTGAGCTGAAGGCAGTTAGATTTGGGTATGTCATTTTAGGAGAAAATTTAAAAATAAGTGGCTAATCCTTAAGAGGATGAAGGACACAAACAACAAACCTTTTGGCAAAACTGAAAGCACTGATCAGATGCAATGGCTTCAAGTGATTCCTCTCATCAACATGAATTTGACGAGCATCTATTAGCTACATCGTGACATTAAACCTGAATATAACAAAGAGGATTTGAAACAAATAGTTGGATTTAGCTAACATTATTTATTTATTCGTTATTTTACTGTGTAAGTTGACTGAGAACACGTTCTCATTTACAGCAACGACCTGGGGAATAGTTACAGGGGAGAGGAAGGGGATGAATGAGCCAATTGTAAGCCCCACTACAGCCGATGCAAGCACCAAGAGGGCAACTTAAGTTTATCTACTGAAAACATATTGTGTATTGGTGGCTAACATACTACTGTGTTAGTGGGGGATAATCAATAATGTTCTCTTTGCTAACTATGCAGCTAGCTAGGTAGGTAGCTAGCTAAACAACTACTAGTAGCCATATCTATGACTAAAAATAGAATATGTTGTACAATCAGAACTTTTGTATCTCGATTGTAAAACCTCTTCTCTTTTTAGTCGTAGATATGGCTACTAAACAGCAAGCTACAACCAGCCACCTAATGCTAGGTTTACCTGCGGACATTAACACATGAATGAAGCCTGGCACCTGCTAACTTGTTTTGCACCACAACTCACATTTGTAACTTGTTTGCAAATGTGTAACGTCAGCAACTGTAAATAATTTTACTGGCTAGCTATGTAACATAAGCCACTGTAAATCATTTTTACTAGCTAGCTTTGTAGGGTTGACATTGGTTATGATTATGACCGGGGATGCATTTTAATCTCACAAAATAATATACATGACACAAGATAGGATTCCAAACAGATGTAAATAACATTGCATATCCAGCTAGCTAGCTAGCTAAATTTACCAGCAAACAGTGAGGGGAAACAACAATATAAAATTAAAATCTCTAAATCTGAAGCTGGTATTACGTAAAAAAATATTTGCCTAAGCATGCTGTAGCTAAATATTGTCTGCCTACTTACTGTACCTAGGTACATCTACAGTGGGGCAAAAAAGTATTTAGTCAGCCACCAATTGTGCAAGTTCTCCCACTTAAAAAGATGAGAGAGGCCTGTAATGTACATCTATATGCCTATACTCATGTAAGCATGTTCAAGCATTTCGCTACATCTGCTAAAAATGTGTATATGAACCAAAAATGTGATTTGATCTGAACTAGTCTACCCTAATGTTGATGTTATGCTGGCATGGTTCAACTGTTGTTCAAACTGTACAATGGTATAATTTAAAAAAAGAATTATTATAGACAATAACATGTGGTGCCTGGGCTTCTTCCTGGAGACGATTCTATATGGGGAGAAACATAATTAATTTGCCTACGTGTGTCATTGTAGCAGAACTGTATCTCGTGATCTCTATCCCTCTTGAGGGATTAGACATTATGCTGAATTTCAAGCTGATGCCTCATGAGGAGCTGAATGGCAGTTTGGTCATGCGAACACTCCTCCCACAGCTTTACAAGTATTTCCTGAACTTACTGTATGTTTCTTTGGAATGGCAGTTTCATCATGACCACCTCTCGAATCATCTGCTGATCACCAGTTCTCTTCGCTGTATAATGTGATTTAACCAATTACAGCCTCAAGTCTTCTTGGGTTTGAAGCTATGAGCTTGGCACACCTGTATTTGGGGAGTTTCTCCCATTCTTCTCTGCAGATCCTCTCAAGCTCTGTCAGGTTGGGGAGTGTTGCTCCACAGCTATTTTCAGGTCTCTCCAGAGATGTTCAATCAGGTTCAAGTCTGGGCTCTGGCTGGACCACTCAAGGACATTCAGATACTTGTCCCTAAGCAACTCCTGCATTGTCTTGGCTGTGTGTTTAGGGTCAGTGTCCGGTGAACCTTCGCCCCAGTCTGAGGTCCTGGGCACTCTGGAGCAGTTTTTCATCAAAGATCTCCTTGTACTTTTCTAAGTTAATCTTTCCCTCGATCCTGACTAGTCTCCTGGTGCCAGGTTTCCTCCAGATGTGATGCTTGGCATTTGGGCCAAAGAGTTAAATCGTGGTTTCATCAGAACAGAGAATCTTGTTTCTCATGATCTGAGAGTCCTTTCGGTGCCTTTTGGCAAAGTCCAAGCGGGCTGTCATGTGCTTTTTACTGAGGAGTGACCTCTGTCTGGCCACTCTACCATAAAGGCCTGATTGGTGGTGGAGTGCTGCAGAGATGGTTGTCCTTCTGTAAGGTTCTCCCATATCCACAGAATAACTTTAGAGCTCTGTCAGAGTGACCATTGGGTTCTTGGTCACCTCCCTGACCAAGGCCCTTCTCCCTCGAGTGCTCAGTTTGGCCGGGCGGCCAGCTCTAGGAAGAGTCTTGGTGGTTCCAAACTTCTTCCATTATAGAATGATGGAGGTCACTGTGTTCTTGGGGTCTTTCAATGCTGCAGAAATATTTTGGTACCCTTCCCCAGATCTGTGTCTCAGGGTTCTACGGACAATTCCTTCGACCTCATGGCTTGGTTTTTTCCTCTGACATGCACTGTCAACTGTGGGACCTTATATAGACAGGTGTGTGCCTTTCCAAATCATGTCTAATCAATTGAATTTGCCACAGGTGGACTCCAATCAAGTTGTAGAAACATCTCAAGGATGATCAATGGAAGCAGGATGCACCTGAGCTCAATATCGAGACTCATAGCAAAGGGTCTGAATACTTATGTAAATAAGTATGTAATTACATTTTGTGTTTTTGTTCATTTTCATAAATGTATAAAAAAAATGTTTCGCTTTGTCATTATTTGTGTGTAGATTGCTGATTGATTTATTTTGACTCCATTTTAGAATAAGGCTGTAACGTAACAATGTGGAAAAAGTCAACGGGTCTGAATCATTTCCGAAGTCAATGTATAAACGGAAGCAAAATCAAACCTTGTGGAATGCCACATGTGATGTGTATTTTCTCTCTGTTCTCCAAGGTTGACAAAAAACTCTTGACCGATTAAATAGGTCCTAAACCAATTTAGAACTGGACCAGAGAAGCCAACCCACCTCTCCGGTCTGTCCAGAAGGACATCACGGTCAACAGTGTTGAATGCAGCACTTAAATCTAAGAGTACAAGGACAGAGAGCTGTTTGGCATCTGTGTTGGCCATTAGATACTTCACCACTTTAACTAAGACTGTCGCTGTGCTGTGTCGGGCACGAAAAAAACAGATTGGAATAACAATTAAAATAACAGCTGGCCGAATTTTTGTTTAAGAATGGAAGGTTGGAGATTGACCGAAATTGCTAAAAAAGTGGAGAATCTAGATTACTTTCCTTCAGAAGGTGTTTCATCGTAACAGTTTTTTAGTGCAGTGAGGAAACTGTGAACAGGGAGGGATTAAAAATAGCACTTCTTCAGATATGCAATTAAAAACTGTTTTGAAGAAGGTGGTGGGGGATAGGATGGAGAAGGCAGGTAGAAGGTGGTGAGGATAGGATGGAGGTAGAAGGTGGTGGGGGATAGGATGGAGAAGGCAGGTAGAAGGTGGTGAGGATAGGATGGAGAAGGCAGGTAGAAGGTGGTGAGGATAGGATGGAGAAGGCAGGTAGAAGGTGGTGAGGATAGGATGGAGGTAGAAGGTGGTGGGGATAGGATGGAGAAGGCAGGTAGAAGGTGGTGAGGATAGGATGGAGGTAGAAGGTGGTGGGAGATAGGATGGAGAAGTCAGGTAGAAGGTGGTGGGGGATAGGATGGAGAAGGCAGGTAGAAGGTGGTGAGGATAGGATGGAGAAGGCAGGTAGAAGGTGGTGGGGGATAGGATGGAGAAGGCAGGTAGAAGGTGGTGGGGATAGGATGGAGAAGGCAGGTAGAAGGTGGTGAGGATAGGATGGAGAAGGCAGGTAGAAGGTGGTGAGGATAGGATGGAGAAGGCAGGTAGAAGGCTTAAGTTGTGATATCACTTTCCTGAGCATGTCTGTGTCAACCAAGGAAAATAAATACGTAGTGCCTTTGTGTGGTAGGCTAGGGCTCATATCATTAAACTTCTCATCAGGTCTTGACTGATACCCAGCCTTGTGTTGGTTGTCTCTGAAATATGCCACATTTAGATGTGGAGGAAAGTTCACATAGGTTTACAGGGGTTAGGATTCATCAGGTAATCAATGGTTGAGAAGAGCACTCTCCAATTATTCTGATTATTAGTGATCAATTTTGTCAAATGAGCCCATTTGGCATTTCTAATTGCCCTGTTATATATGCCATGATGCTCTCGTAGAAAATCTTAGATTTTCTCCACTTTCACTCTGCCTTTCTGCAATTTGTCATGAATCTATTAAATGCCCCCTACAGCTGAGAGCATTAGTAAAAATAAAGGCCCCCCCACCCTTTCCCCTTTTCAGATAGAGTATGAAAAGCTGTAGTTAAGGGGGGTGGTCTTCAATAAGAGCAGCACCACAGTCTGAAGACAGCAATGTTTCAGTGAGAAACATGCAATTAACTTCGCGCTCAGTAATGAGCCAGAGGCATAGCACCCTACAAACCCTGGATGGGAGACCAGATGCTGCTGGAAGTGGTGTTGGAGGGCACTCCAACAAAAAAAAAACAAAAAAAAATCCCAATGCAGTTTTTGTATTTATTTTTTATTTCACCTTTATTTAACCAGGTAGGCTAGTTGAGAACAAGTTCTCATTTGCAACTGGCCCAACCAACGAGAGCATACAGGTCGCAATGGTGGGTAGTGTATGGGGCTTTGGTGACAAAACGGATGGCACTGTGATAGAATGCATCCAGTTTGTTAAGTAGAGTGTTGGAGGCTATTTTATAGATGACATCACCGAAGTCGAGGATCGGTACGATGGTCAGTTTTACGAGGGTATGTTTGGCAGCATGAGTGAAGGATGCTTTGTTGCGGTATAGGAAGCCGATTCTAGATTTAATTTTGGATTGGAGATGCTTAATGTGAGTCTGGAAGGAGAGTTTACAATCGAACCAGACACCCAGGTATTTGTAGTTGTCCATGTATTCTAAGTCAGAGCCGTCCAGAGTAGTGATGCTGGACGGGCGAGCAGGTGCGGGCAGTGATCAATTGAATAGCATGCATTTAGTTTTACTTGCGTTTAAGAGCAGTTGGAGGCCACGGAAGGAGAGTTGTATGGCATTGAAGCTCATCTGGAGGTTAGTTATCACAGTGTCCAAGAAGGGGCCAGAAGTATACAGAATGGTGTCGTCTGCGTAGAGGTGGATCAGAGAATCACCAGCAGCAAGATCAACATTGTTGATGTATACAGAAAAGAGAGTCGGCCCGAGAATTGAACCCTGTGGCACACCCATAGAGACTGTTAGAGGTCCGGGCAACAGGCCCTCCGATTTGACACACTGAACTCTATCAGAGAAGTAGTTGGTAAACCAGGCGAGGCAATCATTTGAGAAACCAAGGCTGTCGAGTCTGCCAATAAGAATGTTGTGATTGACAGAGTCGAAAGCCTTGGCCAGGTCGATGAATACGGCTGCACAGTAATGTCTCTTATCGATGGCGGTTATGATGTCGTTTAGAACCTTGATCGTGGATGAGGTGCACCCATGACCAGCTCTGAAACCAGATTGCATAGCAGAGAAGGAATGGTGGGATTCGAAATGGTCAGTAATCTGTTTGTTAACTTGGCTTTCGAAGACCTTAGAAAGACAGGGTAGGATAGATATAGGTCTGTAGCAGTTTGGGTCTAGAGTGTCACCCCCTTTGAAGAGGGGGATGACCGCGGCAGCTTTCCAATCTTTGAGAATCTCAGACGATACGAAAGAGAGGTTGAACAGGCTAGTAATAGGGGTTGCAACCCCTAGTAATAGGGGTTGCAACAATTTCGGCAGATCATTTTAGAAAGAGAGGGTCCACATTGTCTAGCCCGGCGGATTTGTAGGGGTCCAGGTTTTGCAGCTCTTTCAGAACATCAGCTATCTGTATTTGAGTAAAGAAGAAATGGTGGGGGCTTTGGTGGGTTGCTGTGGAGGGTCCCGGGCAGTTGACCGGGGTAGGGGTAGCCATGTGGAAAACATGGCCAGCTGTAGAGAAATGCTTATTGAAATTCTCAATTATAGTGGATTTATCGGTGGTGACAGTGTTTCCTAGCCTCAGAGAAGTGGACTTTACAGTGTCCCAGAACTTTTTTGAGTTAGTACTACAGGATGCAAATTTCTGTTTGAAAAAGCTTGCCTTAGCTTTTATAACTACCTGTGTATATTTGTTCCTAACTTCCCTGAAAAGTTGCATAACACATATTTGATGCTAATGCAGAACGCCACAGGATGTTTTTGTGCTGGTCAAGGGCAGACAGGTCTGGAGTGAACCAAGCACTATATCTATTCCTAGTTTTACATTATTTTGAGAGGGGCATGCTTATTTAAGATGGTGAGGAAGGCACTTTTAAAGAATAGCCAGGCATTATCTACTGACGGGATGAGGTCAATGTCATTCCAGGATACCCCGGCCAGGTCGATTAGAAAGGCCTGCTCGCAGAAGTGTTTCAGGGAGCGTTTGACAGTGATGAGGGGTGGTCGCTTGGTCGCAGACCCATTACGGATGCAGGCAATGAGGCAGTGATCACTGAGATCTTGATTGAAAACAGCAGAGGTGTATTTGGAGGGCGAAATAGTTAGACATCTATGAGGGTGCCCGTGTTTACTGATTTGGGGTTGTACCTGGTAGGTTCATTGATAATTTGTGTGAAATTGAGGGCATCAAGCTTAGTTTGTAGGATGGCCGGGGTGTTAAGCATGTCCCAGTTTAGGTCACCTAGTAGCACGAGCTCAGAAGATAGATGGGGGGCAATCAATTCACATATGGTATCGAGGGCACAGCTAGGGGCAGAGGGAGGTCTACAGCAAGCGGCAACAGTGAGAGACTTGTTTCTGGACAGGTGAATTTTTAGAAGTAGAAGCTCAAATTGTTTGGTTACAGACTTAGATAGTAATACAGAACTCTGCAGGCTATCTTTGCAGTAGATTGAAACACCGCCCCCTTTGGTAGTTCTATCTTGGCAGAAAACGCTATAGTTAGCAATGGAGATTTCAGGGTTTTATGTGGTTTTCCTAAGCCAGGATTCAGACATGGCTAAGACATCTCAGTTGGCAGAGTGTGCTAAAGCAGTGAGTAAAACAAACTTAGGGAGTAGGCTTCTAATGTTTCCATGCATGAAACCAAGGCTTTTACGTTTACAGAAGTCAACAAATGAGAGCACCTGGGGAGTGGGAGTGGAGCTAGGCACTGCAGAACCTGGATTAATCTCCACATCACCAGAGGAACAGAGGAGAAGTAGGATAAGGGTACGGCTAAAGACGATACGAACTGGCCGTCTAGCACGTTCAGAACAGAGAGTAAAAGGAGCAGGTTTCTGGGCACGATAGCATAGATTCAAGGCATAGTGTACAGACAAAGGTAAGGTAGGATGTGAGTACATTGGAGGTAAACCTAGGCATTGAGTAATGAAGAGAGAGATATAGTCTCTAGAGATGTTTAAACCAGGTGATGTCATCGCATATGTAGGAGGTGGAACAACATGGTTGGTTAAGGCATATTGAGCAGGGCTAGAGCCTCTACAGTGAAATAAGACAGTAATCACTAACCAGGACAGTAATGGACAAGGCATATTGATATTAGAGAGAGGCATGCGTAGCCAAGTGAACATATGGGTCCAGTGAGTGGTTGGGCTGGCTGGGGACATGGCGATTCAGACAGTTAGCAGGCTAACAAGCTAACAGTTAGTAGGCCAGGGCTAAACAAGCTAGCAACTAGTAGACTGGGGCAAGCTAGCAGTTAGCAGGCCGGGTTAGCAAGCAAGAAGTTAGCATGGGCTAGCAGTTACAGACAGTGCAGGTCAGCTAGCAGATAGCAGGCCAGGTTAGCAAGCAAGCAGTTAGCATGGGCTAGCAGTTACAGACCGGGCAGGTCAGCTAGCAGTTAGCAGGCCAGGTTAGCAAGCAAGCAGTTAGCATGGGCTAGCAGTTACAGACCGGGCAGGTCAGCTAGCGGTTAGCAGGCCGGGGCTGGCAGCCTGCAGCAGTGATTGGGGACATTGCCCTGTGTGAAGTCCTGTCTTCGGATGGGATATTAAACAGGTGTCCTGACTCTCTGTGAAAACTTAAGATCCAATGGCACTTATTGTGAGAGTAGGGGTGTTAACCCCGGTGTCCTGGCTAAATTCCCAATCTAGCCCTCATACCATCATGGTCAGCTAATCATCCCCAGCTTCCAATTGGATCATTCATCCCCCTCCTCTCCCCTGTAACTATTCCCCAGGTCGTTGCTGTAAATGAGAATGTGTTTTCAGTCAACTTACCTGGTAAAATAAGGTCTAGATAAATAAAATACATTCACGAGAAATGCTCTAACATTGTGATTGTTCTAACATTTAAACGCGCCATATTCAATGAGTGTTGGCCACTCTGCCCCAGTGGCCTCTGCCTTGAGGTAAACAATGGAAAAACAACCAAATGATTAACGTTACAACCATGTTTTCTGACAGTCTCCAATCCATCAGAACGGTAGGAGATAACAGTTTGTATAAACTCACTAGAAGGCGGAGTTAAAGGAACATAAATTAGGTCACAATAATCATAGTGACATAGTGACATAGTGACATAGTGACATAGTGACATAGTGACATAGTGACTAGCAGCAGCAGCTGAGTGGAGAGGAGGTGTTTCCCTCTGTCTAAACCTGCAACCAAGGGGTTAAAGTCTGTTCCATAAACTCTCCCGTGCTTCAAGAATATCCTTGTGCAGGCTTTAAATACTGATTTGACCAATCACATTTTACACACAGCCTGCCACTGAGAAAATAACTTACTACTACTACTACTAGCCCATAGCTTGCACTGCCTCCTCACACTTTACCACAGCTTCCAGCTAGGTAACACACCACAGCACAGACACGATGGGAACTGTGAGAATGTTACTCTTCTCCGTTATACTGTCACCGTGGGTGCTCTCCTTGACTGGGAAACACTTTAACCAGGATTCAACGCTCCGACTGAAACAACAGGATGTATTGTTCGATAGAGAAGTGTATCTGGAAGCAAGGAGGTCTAAGGTAAGATGTATTTTTTTTATATCAGTATTCTTTTCCAGTATTGAAAATAATGCAAAGAGTGATCAAAGCTGTCATTAATGCAAAGGATGGCTACTTTGAAGAATCTTCAACATAAAACACATTTTGATTTGTTTAAACACTTTTTTTGGTTACTACATGATTCCATATGTATTATTTGGTAGTTTTGATGTCTTCACTATTATTCTACAATGTAGGAAATAGTGAAAATAAAGAAAAACCCTGGAATGACTGGTACTGTGTGTATATATATATATATATATATATACTATGTAATTAGAGGCAAATAATTACATAACCAGTTGCTTGTTTTATACTTTGAAAACAAATAATCTACTTTCCTTTGAACATTCTATTTTTTTAGTTGTATGCAAAGGTTGTCTTATTCATGCATTATTTAACAATGCCTCAGCAATAACAACTGGTCTATATTATTATGTCAGTAGCAAATCAAACCATAGCCATTGGCCTCAGTCCCACTTCACTGTAACAGTCCGATTTGGATGACAGTCCGAGTCTAATTTCTCTATCCCCTAGTCTAATTCCTGCGGGGTGAAATCTGTGCCATCAATGACTGATTTGAAAGCGGTTGGCTGGGCTGTCTGTCCAGAGCTCCAGACTCATAGTGGTTGTGATTAGTCAGCACAGTAGGGTTCCACTGCCCCAGTAGAATGGAGGTTCCACTGCCCCAGTAGAATGGAGGTTCCACTGCCCCAGTAGAATGGAGGTTCCACTGCCCCAGTAGAATGGAGGTTCCACTGCTCTAGTAAAATGGAGGTTCCACTGCCCTAGTATAATGGAGGTTCCACTGCCCTAGTAGAATGGAGGTTCCACTGCTCTAGTAGAATGGAGGTTCCACTGCCCCAGTAGAATGGAGGTTCCACTGCCCTAGTAGAATGGAGGTTCCACTGCTCTAGTAGAATGGAGGTTCCACTGCCCCAGTAGAATGGAGGTTCCACTGCCCCAGTAGAATGGAGGTTCCACTGCCCTAGTAGAATGGAGGTTCCACTGCTCTAGTAGAATGGAGGTTCCACTGCCCTAGTAGAATGGAGGTTCCAATGCCCCAGTAGAATGGAGGTTCCACTGCCCTAGTAGAATGGAGGTTCCACTGCCCTAGTAGAATGGAGGTCCACTGCCCTAGTAGAATGGAGGTCCACTGCCCTAGTAGAATGGAGAGTTGTTCCTTTAAATCAAGACCAAAAAGCACATTTTAGCTTTCATGAATTTTTACAATATAGCCAATATTCCTTAGCAGCTGGAAAGTGCTGAGTTCTGCCTCAAGGGCTCATGACAATCAGGCTGGTTCCAGTCTGCTGAGCTCCTTTCCAAACAACATGCCTGGTTTAGCTGCCAAGGGGCCAGGATTCAGGGCTCACTCAGCAAACAGTTAACATTCCTAAAACTTTGGGTAACATTCCAATGGAGTCCAAATGTAGTTTGGTTGCTGCGGGAGTCTCCAACTGAGTTGAGGTATGGAGCAGTGAACCCCTATCCAAACAGCAGTCCTGTCTCTGAAGCCAAGGGGCCCTGCTTTTCCCCTTGCTAAGAGGCCAGCGCTCAATTCTCACCCAGCAAACAGTTAACGTTCCTGTAATGTTAGATTATGTTGGAGTAAGGTACTGTAGGTAACCAATGGAGTCCCAATGGAGCAGAAGCAGTCTAGGAACTCACAGCAGCCCTGGTCTGGCAGCCAAGAAAACAGTGAATGTTTCTACAATGTTAGGCAACGATATCAAATCAAATCAAATTTATTTATATAGCCCTTCGTACATCAGCTGATATCTCAAAGTGCTGTACAGAAACCCAGCCTAAAACCCCAAACAGCAAGCAATGCAGGTGTAGAAGCACGGTGGCTAGGAAAAACTCCCTAGAAAGGCCAATACCTAGGAAGAAACCTAGAGAGGAACCAGGCTATGTGGGGTGGCCAGTCCTCTTCTGGCTGTGCCGGGTGGAGATTATAACAGAACATGGCCAAGATGTTCAAATGTTCATAAATGACCAGCATGGTCGAATAATAATAAGGCAGAACAGTTGAAACTGGAGCAGCAGCACAGTCAGGTGGAAGTTGAAACTGGAGCAGCAGCATGGCCAGGTGGACTGGGGACAGCAAGGAGTCATCATGTCAGGTAGTCCTGGGGCATGGTCCTAGGGCTCAGGTCAGTTGAAACTGGAACAGCAGCATGGCCAGGTGGACTGGGGACAGCAAGGAGTCATCATGTCAGGTAGTCCTGGGGCATGGTCCTAGGGCTCAGGTCCTCCGAGAGAGAGAAAGAAAGAGAGAAGGAGAGAATTAGAGAACGATCTAATGGAGTCCCCATGGAGCAGAACTGAGATTCCAGTCTGGAGAACTCCCATCCAAACAGTTGCCATGGGGCCCTCCTCCTCCTGCCAAGGAGCCCTCTTCCTCCTCCTGCCAAGGGGCCTTCTTCCTCCTCCTGCCAAGGGGCCCTCCTCCTCTTCCCGCCAAGGGGCCCTCCTCCTCCTCCCGCCAAGGGGCCTTCTTCCTCCTGCTGCCAAGGGGCCCTCCTCCTCCTCCCGTCAAGGGGCCCTCCTCCTGCCAAGGGGCCCTCCTCCTCCTCCCACCAAGGGGCCCTCCTCCTCCTCCCGCCAAGGGGCCCTCCTCCCGCCAAGGGGCCCTCCTCCTCCTCCCGCCAAGGGGCCCTCCTCCCGCCAAGGGGCCCTCCTCCTCCTCCTGCCAAGGGGCCTTCTTCCTCCTCCCGCCAAGGGGCCCTCCTCCTCCTCCCCCCAAGGGGCCCTCCTCCTCCTGCCAAGGGGCCCCTCTCCTTCTGCCAAGGGGGCCTCCTCCTTCTGCCAAGGGGCCAAAAAAGCTCAGGGCTTGAATGTTCCATGGACGTTAGGTAGGCTTAAATTCCAAGGCTCATCCCTGGTTCTGAATCCAAAGAAGGGGCCAAAGATCAGGGCTCACCCAGAACACAGTGAATAGTGAATAGTTATGCACGCTCAAGTTTTCTGTTGTTTTTATCTTATTTCTTGTTTGTTTCACAAGAAAAACAATTTTGCATCATCAAAGTGCCAGGCATGTTGTGTAAATCAAATTATACGAAGCCCCCTCAATTTTAATTCCAGGTTGTAGGGCATCAAAATAGAAAAAATGCCAAGGGGGGTGAATACTTTTGCATGCCACTGTATGGGTAAGAGATTCTGGACTGCCATTATGCTGCAACTGAAATGCCCAGCAATGGAATAATAGAGACTTCTGGAATAAGAAACTAAACAGCTTTTAGTTAGTTTTACTAAAAGAAGTGAAGAGTGTATACTCTTGAAAGACACCAAAGTCAAACAATGCTAACAAAACCTCAAAGTTGATGTTTCTGCCAGATGGCTAGAGAAGCTGGAAGATCACAGTACATCTGTGCTCTCCAAAATACAACAACAAACTATGACAGAAACAATCAGATCTTCAGGGAAGCCAATATAAAGTACTTGGTGCTACAGTTTCTCCCACCATATGACCAACTGAACTGAGAAGTTGCGTGCACAGGTATACCATATGTCAAAATTACAGTAACATCCCGAAAATTCCCAGGTTTTACAGAAATCCCGGTTGAAAGATGTCCGAAATAAGGAGGGATTAGGATATCCGGGATTGTGGACTTCAGAAAGAGGAGGACCGAGCAAGCCCCCATTCTCATCGACAAGCCCCCATTCTCATCGACAAGCCCCCATTCTCATCGACAAGCCCCCATTCTCATTGACAAGCCCACATTCTCATTGACAAGCCCCCATTCTCATTGACAAGCCCCCATTCTCATCGACAATCCCCCATTCTCATCTACAAGGCTGTAGTGGAGAAGGTTGCCTCTACATTGACCCTGTACCAGAACCCCCTGTATATAGCCTCCACATTGACTCTGTACCGTAATACCCTGTATATAGCCTCCACATTGACTCTGTACCAGAACCCCCTGTATATAGCCTCCACATTGACTCTTTGGAGTCTAGTTTTCATAAGTGTGTTGGTCTGTTCCCATCTAGAGAGAGGTAGCAGGTCTGTTCCCACCCAGAGAGAGGTAGCAGGTATTTTCCCACCCAGAGAGAGGTAGCAGGTCTGTTCCCACCCAGAGAGAGGTAGCAGGTCTTTTCCCACCCAGAGAGAGGTAGCAGGTCTTTTCCCACCCAGAGAGAGGTAGCAGGTCTGTTCCCATCTAGAGAGAGGTAGCAGGTCTGTTCCCACCCAGAGAGAGGTAGCAGGTCTGTTCCCACCCAGAGAGAGGTAGCAGGTCTGTTCCCACCCAGAGAGAGGTAGCAGGTCTGTTCCCACCCAGAGAGAGGTAGCAGGTCTGTTCCCACCCAGAGAGAGGTAGCAGGTCTGTTCCCACCCAGAGAGAGGTAGCAGGTCTGTTCCCACCCAGAGAGAGGTAGAAGCCCTGTGGCTGGGGGAGGACTGTGACTCCAGCATGGTCTGCAGCAGGGGGATTGAACTATTTCCCTACCAAGTGTGGACCCTGCTGGTTTTCTGTTCTGTCTGATAATGAATTTCACACACCTGGTGTCACAGGTCTAAATCAGTCCCTGATTAGAGGGAAACAATGGAGAAAAAAAGCAGTGGACCTGTCTGAGGTCCAGAGTTGAATTTGACGGGTCTGCAGTATTTATCCTAACAGTGTTTTTCTACAGTATTAATCCTAAATGTTACTCTACAGTATTAATCCTAAATGTTACTCTACAGTATTAATCCTAAATGTTACTCTACAGTATTAATCCTAAATGTTACTCTACAGTGTTAATCCTAACAGTGTGACTCTACAGTGTTAATCCTAACAGTGTGACTCTATCCTCCACTAGAGAGAGGCAGCAGCGTTGTGGCTGGGAGAGGACTATGACTCCAGAATGGTCTTCCTGCCTGCTGATGAACCAGACGATGCCCCAGCCTCAGGTAAGATAGCTACTTTAGCTTTCTTGTTCCTCCCTCCCTGCCTCTTCCTCCCTCCCCTTCTCCCTCTGTCCATACTGGTCTCTCTCTGCCTCTTCATCCCTCTCTGCCTCTTCATTCCTCCTCTTCTCTCTCCATCCATACTGGTCTCTCCCTTTGACTCTCCCTCTCTCCCCGCCTCACTATCCATCTCCCTCTCTCCCTGCCTCTCTCCCTGTCTTTGACTCCCTGTCTCCCCATGCCTCTCCCTCTCTACCTGCCTCAGTCTTTGACTCCTTGTCTATCCATGCCTCTCCCTCTCTACCTGCCTCAGTCTTTGACTCCCTGTCTATCCATGCCTCTCCCTGCCTCTTCCTCTCCCAGACTCACTCTCTTTCTCCTTCCCTCTTCCTCTCCCAGACTCACTCTCTTTCCTGATGTACTGCCTAGCTGTGTGGGGTAGCAAAGGGAACACACAACAGCACTAAATGGAAGCTGTCATGCACCACGTCTGCCTGTGTGTGTGTCTGCATGTCTGTCTGCCTGGCTTGTCTATCTTTCTGTCTGCTGTGTTTGTGGGTTTCCTGTCGGCCTGGGAGAAGACCAGACGCGCGCGCGCGCACACACACACACACACACACACACCAACGAAAGCAACCTTTGCAACTACAATAGCCTAAAAGTGCTATCTGCATGGCACAAGTAATTGTTCCAACAATTGTTTACAGACAGATTATTTAACTTATTGTTGGTCAGAAGTTTACGTACACTAAGTTGACTGTGCCTTTAAACAGCTTGGAAAATTCCCGAAAATGATGTCATGGCTTTAGAAGCTTCTGATAGGCTAATTGACATCATTTGAGTCAATTGGAGGTGTACCTGTGGATGTATTTCAAGGCCTATCTTCAAATTCAGTGCCTCTTTGCTTGACATCATGGGAAAATCAAAAGAAATCAGCCAAGACCTCAGAAAAAATTGTAGACTTCCACAAGTCTGGTTCATCCTTGGTAGCAATTTCCAAAATACTGAAGGTACCAATTTCATCTGTACAAACAATAGTACGCAAGTATAAACACCATGGAACCTCAAGACATCAGTCAGAAAGTTAAAGCTTGGTCGCAAATGGGTCTTCCAAATGGACAATGACCCCAAGCATACTTCCAAAGTTGTGGCAAAATATCTTAAGGACAACAAAGTCAAGGTCCTTGAGTGGCCATCACAAAGCCCTGACCTCAATCACATAGAACATTTGTGGTCAGAACTGAAAAAGCGTGTGCGAGCAAGGAGGCCTACAAACCTGACTCAGTTACACCAGCTCTGTCAGGAGGAATGAGCCAAAATTCACCCATCTTATTGTGGGAAGCTTGTGGAAGGCTACCCGAAACGTTTGACCCATGTTAAACAATTTAAAGGCAATGCTACCAAATACTAATTGAGTGTATGTAAACTTCTGACACACAGGGAATGTGATGAAATAAATAAAAGCTGAAATAAATAATTCTCCCTACTATTATTTTGACATTTCACATTCTTAAAATATAGTGGTGATCCTAACTGACCTAAGACAGGGAATATTTACTATGAATAAATGTCTGGACTTGTGAAAAACTGAGTTTAAATGTATTTGGCTAATGTGTATGTAAACTTCCAACTTCAACTGTAGGTTGGACATCTGTAAGATTCAAGACCCTTTAATGACACAAAAATCTGTCAGTCAGTCAATCCACCCATGACATCCATCCATCCATCCATCATGTGTGTTCTGTGTCTCCAGAGCTGCCCACATGCCTGCTGTGTGTGTGTTTGACCGGCTCTGTGTACTGTGAGGAAGTTGTTCCTGAGATGACTGCTGTGCCAACCCTGCCCAAGGAGACTGCCTACCTCTACGCCCGATATAACAAGATCAACAAGATCACCAATAAAGACTTCGCAGATATCGGTGAGTCGGGGTTGAAACATACAGGAAGTTAATAGATATGAAGTTCACTGATTTCACCAAATGTCCTGGTTGGAGGATTCTCTCCTTGCTTATTTTCACCTGAAGCCAGATATCTTATATATATCATATATCTGGGACATATCTATCTATATATCATATATCTGGGAAATACAGGATTTCTAGAAACCTGGAATGTAAAACTACTGGAACATGCCCTACATATATAATACTACTGAACATGTCCTACATATATAATACTACTGGAACATGCCCTACATATATAATACTACTGGAACATGCCCTACATATATAATACTACTGAACATGCCCTACATATATAATACTACTGGAACATGCCCTACATATATAATACTACTGGAACATGCCCTACATATATAATACTACTGGAACATGCCCTACATATATAATACTACTGGAACATGCCCTACATATATAATACTACTGGAACATGCCCTACATATATAATACTACTGGAACATGCCCTACATATATAATACTACTGGAACATGCCCTACATATATAATACTACTGGAACATGCCCTACATATATAATACTACTGGAACATGCCCTACATATATAATACTACTGGAACATGCCCTACATATATAATACTACTGGAACATGCCCTACATATATAATACTACTGGAACATGTCCTACATATATAATACTACTGGAACATGCCCTACATATATAATACTACTGGAACATGTCCTACATATATAATACTACTGGAACATGTCCTACATATATAATACTACTGGAACATGCCCTACATATATAATACTACTGGAACATGCCCTACATATATAATACTACTGGACATGCCCTACATATATAATACTACTGGAACATGCCCTACATATATAATACTACTGGAACATGCCCTACATATATAATACTACTGGAACATGCCCTACATATATAATACTACTGGAACATGCCCTACATATATAATACTACTGGAACATGCCCTACATATATAATACTACTGGAACATGCCCTACATATATAATACTACTGGAACATGCCCTACATATATAATACTACTGGAACATGCCCTACATATATAATACTACTGGAACATGCCCTACATATGTAATACTACTGAACATGCCCTACATATATAATACTACTGGAACATGCCCTACATATATAATACTACTGAACATGCCCTACATATATAATACTACTGGAACATGCCCTACATATATAATACTACTGGAACATGCCCTACATATATAATACTACTGGAACATGCCCTACATATATAATACTACTGGAACATGTCCTACATATATAATACTACTGGAACATGCCCTACATATATAATACTACTGGAACATGCCCTACATATATAATACTACTGGAACATGCCCTACATATACAGAGGAAAATTAATTCAGGGATGAAAGAAAGATAACAGATGGACATTTTCTTGGCCTTGCGGAGGGTCTGTAGACATCTAAATGCTTCCTTTAGTTGGGCATATGTTTGTGTTTGTGGATGTTATGTGGGCCCCTCGAGGCCTGGCCCTGGCCCTTTACTGACATAAGTAGAGGCACATCTGGATTTAAAGCTGGCGAGACGGAATGTCTGGCAAACTCTCTCGGTCTCAATCCCGGTTTTAGATTAACAGAAGTTTAAACTCCCAGAAGGGTAGTTCTGAATCATCCATATTTCTGTGTGTACATTAGAAAAATAGTCAAAATATTGCATAACTTACTTTATTTACAGATAAACCATTCCTATCAGAGCATGAGGGCTATAGCTTAGCAGTGCCTTGTGTTAGATAAAACAGCATTTTCACAATTTTACAACCTCTGATCGACAATTAAGGTCTATTCTTCTCCAATCTATTCTATGCCAGAGACTCTGAAGAGGATCAACCTGACGGAGAACCTGATCTCTGAACTTATGTTCTATTCTGATTCGAGAATTAGAGTATGTTCTTTGTCCTACGTTCTATTCCATTTTATCTCCAGTGACTCTGAAGAGAATCGACCTGACGGGAAACCTGATCTCTGAGATCCAGGACGGAGCATTCTCCAAGCTTAACCTATTGGAGGAACTCAATTTGGCTGAGAACCATCTGGTCAAGCTGCCCATGCTGCCCGGCAAGCTCACAACCTTCAACGCCAACCACAATCAGCTCAAAACCAAAGGGGTCAAGGCCAACGCCTTCAAGGTATGTTTCAGTGTATTATACTCCCATGTGGTGTATAATAAAAGACACTCAACAACAACGTTTCCATCCCACTGGAATCTTTGTCAGGTAAGACAGTGCAAGACGTTGCGGGATTGTGTAGCTAGCTACAATGTAAGCCACCTTGGGCGACTGTGGCTCGTCAGGCGTTTCCAGGACTACCCTCTTAACATACCCTAGCATGTTGGAAGGATGGAGTTGTAAAAAGGAATGAGATCCTTGTATACTGACTATTAAAAGAGGATATTTCAAGATGGATCATCATCAGCATATATTTAGAATATAATATATCTGGCGGCAGCGTGGCCTAGTGGTTGGAGCGTTGGAGCTGTAACCGGAAGGTTGCAAGTTCAAATCCCCGAGCTGACAAGGTACAATTCTGTCGATCTGCCCTTGAACAGGCAGTTAACCCACTGTTCCTAGGCCGTCATTGAAAATAAGAATTAGTTCTTAACTGACTTGCCTCGTTAAATAAAAATATAATAAGGTTGGTGATTTGTGCTCTGTCTTTTGGTGCAGAAACTGAGGCAGCTGGTTAACCTGTTCCTCGGAGACAATGAGCTGGAGGCTGTGCCAGTGATCCCTGAGAGCGTCCGCATGATTCACCTACAGGTCAGTACCACACACTAGACTCAGACTAGACACTACAGAATGAGTTCAAAATGGCATGCATAGGAGTCTGAGTTTATCCTGACAGGGGTAGCGAAGTTTCAGAAACGTTTTCAAAGTTTCCCAGAAATCTGAGCTCTGATGAACTGCTTGTCCTGACCAGGAAAAAGTATTGAAATGGTCAAATAGCTCTGCTGTCTTTATGTTGGTCAAAAAGCACTGCTCTCTGAGTGCGGTCTGGGGCCTGAGTTTCTCCTGACTAGGATAGCTCTAATGTCTGGGGCCTGAGTTTCTCCTGCTCATACATGATCAAGAAAAACTCCTAGAGCAGGGACTACCCTTACCCAGAGATGGGCAACTGATGGCCCAGAACTCTGAATTTACTGTTGAGAGTAGAGGCTACTGGTAAAATGCATTTAGTTAATAAGAGTTAAAGCTGCAATGTGTCACTTTTTGGTCGACTCGACCAAATTCGCATAGATATGTGTTTTATAGATCTGTCATTCTCATTGAAAGCAAGTTTAAGAAGTGGTAGATCTGTTTTATGTGCAGTATTTCTATGCTTCCCATCCTCAAGTTTAGTTTTTACTTTTGGTTTTGTCCACCAGCTTGAAATAGAATCAAATACAAATATTTTTGTTTATGGAAAATATATTTCACAGTTGTTTAGATGGTACAATAATTCTCTACACTGATTTTGTCACATAAACGGAAATTTTTGCAACCAGGAAATGGCGGAGCTATTTCTGCATATTGCACCTTTAAGTACTTTAACAGCACAAATCACTTGACTGCATGTGTGTGTATGGATGTGCGTATGCAGACCCTCGAACCACTGCGGTCCCACATGATTCATTACCCCATCCAAGTTGCCCATCCCTGTCCTAGAGTAATAGTTATCCTGCTCTTCATCTCTCTTTTCTCTACCATACAGAACAACAACATCACTGATGTCACCTCCGACACGTTCTGTAATGGCAACAACACGTACTACATCAGACCCAACCTGATAGAGGTGAGGTTGGATGGGAACCCAGTGCTGCTGTCCAAGTCCCCCGACAGCTTCACCTGCCTCAAGTCTCTCCCCGTCGGAAAGTACCGCTAAACAGAAGACTCCCTGGGGAAAGGGATTTCGCTAACTTTTCCAAAATTCCCAGGTTTTCCAGAAATCCTAGTTTCTTGAATGAGTAGGGAATAAACAGGGAATCCGGAATACTCCAAACAGGATTTCTGTATAACTAGGGGATTTAGGAAAAGTTTTCCAATGTTAATGGACTTCCTGGTTATTAAATAACATTACAGTAGTAAAACAGACAGCTTCTACAGGGCTTTCAGCCAGACAGACACATACTGAATAGATTCAACGCAATTCCCTAATCTACTTGACCTAGACAAGACCATCTGATATGACTGGTCGTCTACACAATACATTCCATTTCTGTCTGAACGTTTCTTCTGTAAAAGATTGTGCCCAGGTCTTTCTCAGTGTCTTTCAGAAGGCTAGTGGATTGGGACTGAAAAGTTAGCGTGTCCCATTAGCAAGCTACGTCAGGCTTCCTCTCTGTGTGGTTTCTGATTTAATTTCCTTTACATTTAGACTGGTCTTGAACATAAACTTGAACACATGAGCTAAATGGTCTGAAGCCTTTGTAAATACACCTTTTATTCAATGTCTGCTTCTGCATAATGTATGAATTATGACTTCTTCAAAATGTTGAGTCAAGCTTTTGGCTTTCTGAATTCTGTGAATTACCTTCATGTAAACTAGTTCTTAAGTAGAAGTTGACAGTAAATGTGTCTTTGAAATACGTTGCCTGTAGTAATGTGAACCTAATGGGTCTCAACATTGTAAGCTTTGATATTGAAATGGTGGAATCAGAGATGGTATGATCCTTTTCTAAAGTCCTTTTAAAAAAGGATCCTTAGGAATTATTACCTGTGGTTATTACCTGTGATTACTACCTGTGGTTACTACCTGTGGTTACTACCTGTGGTTACTACCTGTGGTTACTACCTGTGGTTATTGCCTGTGATTACTACCTGTGGTTATTACCTGTGATTACTGCCTGTGGTTACTGCCTGTGGTTATTGCCTGTGATTACTACCTGTGGTTATTACCTGTGGTTATTGCCTGTGATTACTACCTGTGGTTACTACCTGTGGTTATTGCCTGTGATTACTACCTGTGGTTATTACCTGTGATTACTGCCTGTGGTTACTGCCTGTGGTTATTACCTGTGGTTATTACCTGTGATTATAACCTGTGATTATTACCTGTGGTTATTACCTGTGGTTATTGCCTGTGGTTATTACCTGTGATTATAACCTGTGGTTATTACCTGTGGTTATTACCTGTGATTATAACCTGTGATTATTACCTGTGGTTATTACCTGTGGTTACTACCTGTGGTTATTGCCTGTGATTATAACCTGTGATTATAACCTGTGGTTATTACCTGTGGTTATTACCTGTGGTTATTGCCTGTGGTTACTACCTGTGATTACTACCTGTGATTATTACCTGTGGTTATTACCTGTGGTTATTACCTGTGATTATTACCTGTGGTTATTACCTGTGATTATTACCTGTGATTATTACCTGTGGTTATTACCTGTGATTATTACCTGTGATTACTACCTGTGATTATTACCTGTGGTTATTACCTGTGATTATTACCTGTGATTATTACCTGTGGTTATTACCTGTGATTATAACCTGTGATTATTACCTGTGGTTATTACCTGTGGTTATTGCCTGTGGTTATTACCTGTGATTATAACCTGTGGTTATTACCTGTGGTTATTACCTGTGATTATAACCTGTGATTATTACCTGTGGTTATTACCTGTGGTTACTACCTGTGGTTATTGCCTGTGATTATAACCTGTGATTATTACCTGTGATTATTACCTGTGGTTACTACCTGTGATTATTACCTGTGATTATTACCTGTGATTATTACCTGTGGTTACTACCTGTGATTATTAGCTGTGATTATTACCTGTGGTTACTACCTGTGATTATTACCTGTGGTTACTACCTGTGATTATTACCTGTGATTATTACCTGTGGTTACTACCTGTGATTATTACCTGTGGTTACTACCTGTGATTATTACCTGTGGTTACTACCTGTGATTATTACCTGTGGTTACTACCTGTGGTTACTACCTGTGATTATTACCTGTGGTTACTACCTGTGGTTATTACCTGTGGTTACTACCTGTGGTTATTACCTGTGGTTACTACCTGTGGTTATTACCTGTGGTTATTACCTGTGATTATTACCTGTGATTATTACCTGTGGCTACTACCTGTGATTATTACCTGTGGTTATTACCTGTGATTATTACCTGTGGTTACTACCTGTGATTACTACCTGTGGTTACTACCTGTGATTATTACCTGTGGTTACTACCTGTGATTACTACCTGTGATTATTACCTGTGATTATTACCTGTGGTTACTACCTGTGATTACTACCTGTGATTATTACCTGTGGTTACTACCTGTGATTATTACCTGTGGTTATTACCTGTGGTTACTACCTGTGGTTACTACCTGTGATTATTACCTGTGGTTACTACCTGTGGTTACTACCTGTGATTATTACCTGTGATTACTACCTGTGGTTACTACCTGTGATTATTACCTGTGGTTACTACCTGTGATTATTACCTGTGGTTACTACCTGTGGTTACTACCTGTGATTATTACCTGTGGTTACTACCTGTGGTTATTACCTGTGGTTACTACCTGTGGTTATTACCTGTGGTTACTACCTGTGGTTATTACCTGTGGTTATTACCTGTGATTATTACCTGTGATTATTACCTGTGGTTACTACCTGTGATTATTACCTGTGGTTATTACCTGTGATTATTACCTGTGGTTACTACCTGTGATTACTACCTGTGGTTACTACCTGTGATTATTACCTGTGGTTACTACCTGTGATTACTACCTGTGATTATTACCTGTGATTATTACCTGTGGTTACTACCTGTGATTACTACCTGTGATTATTACCTGTGGTTACTACCTGTGATTATTACCTGTGGTTATTACCTGTGGTTACTACCTGTGGTTACTACCTGTGATTATTACCTGTGGTTACTACCTGTGGTTACTACCTGTGATTATTACCTGTGATTACTACCTGTGGTTACTACCTGTGGTTACTACCTGTGATTATTACCTGTGGTTACTACCTGTGATTACTACCTGTGATTATTACCTGTGATTATTACCTGTGGTTACTACCTGTGATTACTACCTGTGATTATTACCTGTGGTTATTACCTGTGATTACTACATGTGATTATTACCTGTGGTTATTACCTGTGATTATTACCTGTGATTATTACCTGTGGTTACTACCTGTGATTACTACCTGTGATTACTACCTGTGGTTACTACCTGTGATTATTACCTGTGGTTACTACCTGTGGTTACTACCTGTGGTTATTACCTGTGATTATTACCTGTGGTTACTACCTGTGGTTATTACCTGTGGTTATTACCTGTGGTTACTACCTGTGGTTATTACCTGTGATTATTACCTGTGGTTACTACCTGTGGTTACTACCTGTGGTTACTACCTGTGGTTACTACCTGTGATTATTACCTGTGGTTACTACCTGTGGTTATTACCTGTGGTTACTACCTGTGATTATTACCTGTGGTTACTACCTGTGGTTACTACCTGTGGTTATTACCTGTGGTTACTACCTGTGATTATTACCTGTGGTTACTACCTGTGGTTATTACCTGTGGTTACTACCTGTGATTATTACCTGTGATTATTACCTGTGGTTACTACCTGTGGTTATTACCTGTGGTTACTACCTGTGATTATTACCTGTGGTTACTACCTGTGGTTATTACCTGTGGTTATTACCTGTACAGTAAAACCCCCAAATTGTATTTGACCGTGGCTGTGTCTTTATATATTTTAATATAATTAAAATACTTTTTTAAAAATTAAACCCTGCATGAACGACAACCAAACAAAAACCCATTTTGTTTTTCTGAGTGTAATTTGTAAACAACAACAACCATTTACATTGACACGGTATAGAGAAGTGATTAAGAGCAAGGGATAGTTTGTTATCGTGGAGAAAGCTATGAACTGCAAGGAAAGCAAATATCTACGGTTTTAATAGTTTACCACACATTCAAATAGTGAAGACCTGGGTGAATAATGTTCCTTTAGGCCAGCCAACTTGGCAGACCACTACACACTCCAAGTAAACAGGAGAATGGTTTCCAATCCATATTGCTCCTGCAGGTTGATTTCCTTTCTTGATATAAAACATGCTTTCAGATCTCCCCCCTCTAATACAGACACACAACTCACAATGATCTACAGCTCCCCACCCCTCTAACAATCAGAAGCTCAATACAAACTTCTGTATCCTACTAGGCAAACTATTTCCACTGATATACAGTATAACAGCACATCACCAGATATATGCTTTTCTAACCGGGTATAATAATACGAGTATGTTTATACTGTTTAGCCTGATTCTCCAACAAGAATGTGATATCTGGCAAAATATATCACACTGAGCTACTGCTCATCTGTAAGCTTGACAGGTTGGCTAGGCTATAAGAGGGTAGGCTTGGGTATATGAGGTTGGCTACGCTATAGGAGGTAGGCTAGGGTATAGGAGGTAGGCTAGGGTATAGGAGGTAGGCTAGGTTAAAAGAGGGTAGGATAGATTATAAGAGGTTGGCTAGGTTATAAGAGGTTGGCTAGGTTATAAGAGGTTGGCTAGGTTATAAGAGGTTGGCTAGGTTATAAGAGGTTGGCTAGGTTATAAGAGGTTGGCTAGGTTATAAGAGGGTAGGCTAGGTTATAAGAGGTTGGCTACGCGTATAGGAGGTTGGCTAGGTTATAAGAGGGTAGGCTAGGGTATAGGAGGTTGGCTAGGTTATAAGAGGGTAGCCTCTTATAGCCTCGTATAGCCTAGCCTACCTCTTATAACCTGGCCTACCTCTTATAACCTAGCCTACCTCTTATAGCCTAGCCTACCTCTTATAGCCAAGCATACCTCCTATAACCCAGTCTACCTTGTATAGCACAGCCTACCTCCTATAGCCTAGCCTACCTCTTATAGCCTCTTATAGCGTAGCCTACCTCTTATTACCTAGCCTACCTCCTACAGCCTAGCCTACCTCTTATAGCCTCTTATAGCATAGCCTACCTCTTATAGCCCAGCCTACCTCCTATAGCCTAGCCTACCTCCTATAGCCTCTTATACCCTAGCCTACCTCCGATACCCTGGCATACCTCTTATATACTCTTATAGCCTATACTACCTCGTATAGCCTAGCCTACCTCCTATAGCCTAGCCTACCTCTTATAGCCTCTTATATCCTAGCCTACCTCTTATAGCCTAGCCTAAGTCTTATAACCTCTTATTGCTTTGCCTACCTCTTTTAGCCACTTATATCCTGGCCTACCACTTATAGCCTAGCCAAACTATTATAGCCTGGCCTACCACTTATAGCCTAGCCAAACTCTTATAACCTGGCCTACCACTTATAGCCTAGCCAAACTCTTATAGCCTGGCCTACCACTTATAGCCTAGCCAACCTCTTATATCCTAGCCTACCTCTTATAGCCTAGCCTAAGTCTTATAACCTCTTATTGCTTTGCCTACCTCTTTTAGCCACTTATATCCTGGCCTACCTCTTATAGCCTAACCAACCTCCTATAGCCTAATAAACCTCTTATAACCTAGCCTACCTCTTATAGCCTAATAAACCTCTTATAACCTAGCCTACCTCCTATAGCCTAGCCTACCTCTTATAGCCTCTTATACCCTAGCCTATCTCCTATACCCTAGCATACCTCTTATATACTCTTATAGCCTATCCTACCTCGTATAGCCTAGCCTACCGCCTATAGCCTAGCCTACCTCTAATAGCTTCTTATAACCTAGTCTACCTCCTATAACCTCCTATAGCCTAGCCTACCTCCTATAGCCTCTTATACCCTAGCCTACCTCCGATACCCTGGCATACCTCTTATATACTCTTATAGCCTATACTACCTCGTATAGCCTAGCCTACCTCCTATAGCCTAGCCTACCTCTTATAGCCTCTTATATCCTAGCCTACCTCTTATAGCCTAGCCTAAGTCTTATAACCTCTTATTGCTTTGCCTACCTCTTTTAGCCACTTATATCCTGGCCTACCACTTATAGCCTAGCCAAACTATTATAGCCTGGCCTACCACTTATAGCCTAGCCAAACTCTTATAACCTGGCCTACCACTTATAGCCTAGCCAAACTCTTATAGCCTGGCCTACCACTTATAGCCTAGCCAACCTCTTATATCCTAGCCTACCTCTTATAGCCTAGCCTAAGTCTTATAACCTCTTATTGCTTTGCCTACCTCTTTTAGCCACTTATATCCTGGCCTACCTCTTATAGCCTAACCAACCTCCTATAGCCTAATAAACCTCTTATAACCTAGCCTACCTCTTATAGCCTAATAAACCTCTTATAACCTAGCCTACCTCCTATAGCCTAGCCTACCTCTTATAGCCTCTTATACCCTAGCCTATCTCCTATACCCTAGCATACCTCTTATATACTCTTATAGCCTATCCTACCTCGTATAGCCTAGCCTACCGCCTATAGCCTAGCCTACCTCTAATAGCTTCTTATAACCTAGTCTACCTCCTATAACCTCTTATAGCCTAGCCTACCTCTTATAGCCTTTTATACCCTAGCATACCTCTTATAGTCTATTATAGCCTAGTCTACCCTTATACCTTGCCTACCTTATAGCCTCTTATAGCCAACCTCTTATAGCCTAGCCAACTCTTTTAACCAAGGCAACCTCTTATAGGCCAGCCTACCTCCTATAGCCTAGCCTACCTCTTATAGCCTCTTATACCCTAGCCTTCCTCCTATACCCTAGCATACCTCTTATATACTCTTATAGCCTATCCTACCTCATATAACCTAGCCTACCTCTTATAGCTTCTTATAACCTAGCCTACCTCCTATAACCTCTTATAGCCTAGCCTACCTCCTACAGCCTAGCCTACCTCTTATAGCCTTTTATACCCTAGCATACCTCTTATAGTCTCTTATAGCCTAGTCGACCCTTATACCTTGCCTACCTTATAGCCTCTTATAGCCTAGCCAACCTCTTATAGCCTAGCCAACTCTTTTAACCAAGACATCCTCTTATAGCCTAGTCAACCTCTTATAACCTAGCCAACTCTCTTTTAACCAAGGCAACCTCTTATAGCCTAGCCAACTTCTTATAGCCTAGCCTACCTCTTATAGCCTAGCCTATGTCTTATAACCTCTTATTGCTTTGCCTACCTCTTATAGCCTCTTATAGCCTCATATAGCCTAGGAGGTAGGCTGGGCTATAAGAGGTAGGCTAGGCTATGAGAGGTAGGCTGGGCTATAAGAGGTAGGCTAGGCTATGAGAGGTAGGCTAGGTTATAAGAGGTAGGCCAGGTTATAAGAGGTAGGCTAGGTTATAAGAGGTATGCTAGGTTACAAGAGGTTGGCTAGGTTACAAGAGGTTGGCTAGGTTACAAGAGGTTGGCTAGGTTACAAGAGGTTGGCTAGGTTACAAGAGATTGGCTAGGTTACAAGAGATTGGCTAGGTTACAAGAGGTTGGCTAGGTTACAAGAGGTTGGCTAGGTTACAAGAGGTTGGCTAGGCTATAAGAGGTTGGCTAGGCTATAAGAGGTTGGCTAGGCTATAAGAGGTAGGCTAGGTTATACAAGATTTGTTAGGCTATAAGAGGTTGGTTAGGCTATAAGAAGTAGGCTAGGCTATTAGAGGTTGGCAAAGCTATAAGAGGTTGGTAAAGCTATAAGAGGTTGGCAAAGCTAAAAGAGGTTGGCTAAGCTATAAGAGGTTGGCTAGGATATAAGAGGTTGGCCAAGCTATAAGAGTTTGGCTAGGCTATAAGTGGTAGGCCAGGATATAAGTGGCTAAAAGAGGTAGGCTAGGCTATATGAGATTATAAGAGGTAGGCAAAGCAATAAGAGGTTATAAGACGTAGGCTAGGCTATAAGAGGTAGGCTAGACTATAATATGTGGGCTAGGCTATAAGAGGTTGTCTTGGTTAAAAGAGAGTTGGCTAGGTTATGAGAGGTTATAGGATGTAGGCTATGTTATAAGCGGTAGACTAGGATATAAGAGGCTATAAGAGGTAGGCTAGGCAATAGGAGGTAGGCTAGGCTATAAGAGTATATAGGAGGTATGCTAGGCTATAGGAGGTAGGCTAGGGTATAAGAGGCTATAAGAGGTAGGCTAAGCTATAGGAGGTAGGCTGTGCTATACCAGGTAGACTAGGTTATAAGAGGTATTCCAGGTTATAAGAGGTAGGCTAGGTTATAAGAGGTTGGCTAGGTTATAAGAGGTAGGCTAGGTTATATGAGGTAGGCTAGGTTATAAGAGGTTGGTTAGGCTATAAGAAGGTAGGCTAGGCTATTAGAGGTTGGCAAAGCAATAAGAGGTTATAAGACGTAGGCTAGGCTATAAGAGGTAGGCTAGACTATAATATGTGGGCTAGGCTATAAGAGGTTGTCTTGGTTAAAAGAGAGTTGGCTAGGTTATGAGAGGTTATAGGATGTAGGCTATGTTATAAGCGGTAGACTAGGATATAAGAGGCTATAAGAGGTAGGCTAGGCAATAGGAGGTAGGCTAGGCTATAAGAGTATATAGGAGGTATGCTAGGCTATAGGAGGTAGGCTAGGGTATAAGAGGCTATAAGAGGTAGGCTAAGCTATAGGAGGTAGGCTGTGCTATACCAGGTAGACTAGGTTATAAGAGGTATTCCAGGTTATAAGAGGTAGGCTAGGTTATAAGAGGTTGGCTAGGTTATAAGAGGTAGGCTAGGTTATATGAGGTAGGCTAGGTTATAAGAGGTTGGTTAGGCTATAAGAAGGTAGGCTAGGCTATTAGAGGTTGGCAAAGCTATACGAGGTTGGCTAAGCTATCAGAGGTTGGCTAGGCTATAAGAGGCTGGCCAGGCTATAAGAGTTTGGCTAGACTATAAGAGGTTGGCTAGGCTAGAAGAGTTTTGCTAAGCTATAAGTGGTAGGTCAGGATATAAGTGGCTAAAAGAGGTAGGCTAGGCTATACGAGGCTATAAGAGACTATAAGAGGTAGGCAAAGCAATAAGAGGTTAGAAGACATAGGCTAGGCTATAAGAGGTTGTCTTGGTTAAAAGAGAGTTGGCTAGGTTATAAGAGGTTGGCTAGGCTATAAGAGGCTATAAGAGGTTGTCTTGGGTAAAAGAGTTGGCTAGGCTATAAGAGAATGGCTAGGCTATAAGAGGTATGCTAGGGTATAAAAGGCTATAAGAGGTTGACTAGGCTGTAGGAGGTAGGCTAGGCTATAGGAGGTTATAGGAGGTAGGCTAGGTTATAAGTGGTAGGCTAGGATATAAGAGGCTATAAGAGGTAGGCTAGGCTATAGGAGGTAGGCTAGGCTATACAAGGTAGAATAGGCTATAAGATTATATTAGAGGTATGCTTGAATATAGGAGGTAGGCTAGAGTTTAAGAGGCTATAAGAGGTAGGCTGTGCTATACGAGGTAGACTAGGCTATAAGCGGTAGACCGGTTACTAGTCCTAGCCAATGCTCTAACCACTAGGCTACCCTGCCGCCCCGGTTATAAGAGGTAGGTTAGGTTATAAGAGGTTGGTTAGGCTATAAGAGTTAAGCTAGGGTACAAGAATTTGGCTAGGCTGTAAGAGGTTGGCTAGGCTATAAGAGGTTGGCTAGACAAAGAAGTTGGCTAGGCTAGAAGAGGTTGGCTAGGCTATGAGAGGTTGGCTAGCTTATAAGAGTTTGGCAAGGTTATAAAAGGTTGTCAAAGGTATAAGAGGTTGTCAAGGGTATAAGAGGTAGGCTAGGTTATAAGAGGTTGGCTAGGCTACAAGAGGTTGGCTAGGTTATAAGAGGTAGCCTAGGCTATAAGATGTAAGCAAGGATATAGGAGGTTGGCTAGGGTATACAAGGCTATAAGAGGTTGGCTATAGGAGGTAGGGTATAAGAGGCTATAAGAGATTGGCTGGGTTAGAAGAGGTAGACTACGTTATAAGAGGTAGGCCAGGGTATAACAAACAGGTCACTGACCATCTCGAATCCCACCGTACCTTCTCCGCTGTGCAATCTGGTTTCTGAGCCGGTCACGGGTGCACCTCAGCCACGCTCAAGGTACTAAACGATATCATAACCGCCATCGATAAAAGACAGTACTGTGCAGCCGTCTTCATTGACCTTGCCAAGGCTTTTGACTCTGTCAATCACCATATTCTTATCGGCAGACTCAGTAACCTCGGTTTTTCGGATGACTGCCTTGCCTGGTTCACCAATTACTTTGCAGACAGAGTTCAGTGTGTCAAATCGGAGGGCATGCTGTCCGGTCCTCTGGCAGTCTCTATGGGGGTGCCACAGGGTTCAATCCTCGGGCCGACTCTTTTTTCTGTATATATCAATGATGTTGCTCTTGCTGTGGGCGATTCCCTGATCCACCTCTACGCAGACGACACCATTCTATATACTTCCGGCCCGTCCTTGGACACTGTGCTATCTAACCTCCAAACGAGCTTCAATGCCATACAACACTCCTTCCGTGGCCTCCAACTGCTCTTAAACGCTAGTAAAACCAAATGCATGCTTTTCAACCGTTCGCTGCCTGCACCCGCACGCCTGACCAGCATCACCACCCTGGATGGTTCCGACCTTGAATATGTGGACATCTATAAGTACCTAGGTGTCTGGCTAGACTGTAAACTCTCCTTCCAGACTCATATCAAACATCTCCAATCGAAAATCAAATCAAGAGTCGGCTTTCTATTCCGCAACAAAGCCTCCTTCACTCACGCCGCCAAACTTACCCTAGTAAAACTGACTATCCTACCGATCCTCGACTTCAGCGATGTCATCTACAAAATTGCTTCCAACACTCTACTCAGCAAACTGGATGCAGTTTATAACAGTGCCATCCGTTTTGTCACTAAAGCACCTTATACCACCCACCACTGCGACTTGTATGCTCTAGTCGGATGGCCCTCGCTACATATTCGTCGCCAAACCCACTGGCTCCAGGTCATCTACAAGTCCATGCTAGGTAAAGCTCCGCCTTATCTCAGTTCACTGGTCACGATGGCAACACCCATCCGTAGCACGCGCTCCAGCAGGTGTATCTTTTTGATCATCCCTTAAGCCAACACCTCATTTGGCCGCCTTTCGTTCCAGTTCTCTGCTGCCTGTGACTGGAACGAATTGCAAAAATCGCTGAAGTTGGAGACTTTTATCTCCCTCACCAACTTCAAACATCTGCTATCTGAGCAGCTAACCGATCGCTGCAGCTGTACATAGTCTATCGGTAAATAGCCCACCCATTTTTACCTACCTCATCCCCATACTGTTTTTATTTATTTACTTTTCTGCTCTTTTGCACATCAATATCTCTACCTGTACATGACCATCTGATCATTTATCACTCCAGTGTTAATCTGCAAAATTGTAATTATTCGCCTACCTCCTCATGCCTTTTGCACACAATGTATATAGACTCTCTTTTTTTCTACTGTGTTATTGACTTGTTAATTGTTTACTCCATGTGTAACTCTGTGTTGTTGTCTGTTCACACTGCTATGCTTTATCTTGGCCAGGTCGCAGTTGCAAATGAGAACTTGTTCTCAACTAGCCTACCTGGTTAAATAAAGGTTAAATATTTTTTTTTTTTAAGAAATAAGAGGTTTCTTAGGCTATATGATGATATAAAGGTAGGCTAGGCTATAAGAGGCTATAAGAGGTAGGCTAGGCTATTGGAGGTAGGCTAGGTTATAAGAGGCAATAAGAGGTATGCTAGGGTATAAGAGGTAGGCTAGGGTATAAGAGATAGGCTCGGCTATAAGTGGTAGGCTAGGGTATAATAGGCTATGAGGTAGACTAGGGTATAAGAGGCTATAAGAGCTATGCTGGGCTATAGGAGGTAGGCTGGGCTATAGGAGGTAGGCTAGGCTATAAGAGACTATAAGAGGTATATTAGGGATTAAAAAACTATAAGAGGTAGGCTAGGCTATAAGAGGTTATGTGGTGGGCTAGGGTATAAGAGGCTATAAGAGGTAGGCTAGCCTATACGAGGTAGACTAGGGTATAAGAGGTTACTTAGGCTATATGATGTTGTAAAAGGTAGACTAGGATATACAGTGCCTTGCGAAAGTATTCCTTGAACTTTGCGACCTTTTGCCACATTTCAGGCTTCAAACATAAAGATATAAAACTGTATTTTTTTGTGAAGAATCAACAACAAGTGGGACACAATCATGAAGTGGAACGACATTTATTGGATATTTCAAACTTTTTTAACAAATCAAAATGTCACGCCTTGGTCTTAGTGTTTTGTGTTTTCGTTATATATTTTGGTCAGGCCAGGGTGTGACATGGGTTTACGTGTTGTGTTTCATATTGGGGTTTTATAGGATTTGGGATTGCTATGTTTAGGGGTGTGTCTAGTTAGGCTTGGCTGCCTGAGGCGGTTCTAAATCTGGAGTCAGGTGATTCTCGTTGCCTCTGATTGGGAACCGTATTTAGGTAGCCTGAGTTTCACTTTGTATTTCGTGGGTGATTGTTCCTGTCTCTGTGTAGTTTCACCAGATAGGCTGTATTAGGTTTCACGTTCCGTTTGTTGTTTTGTATTTATTAAGTTATTTCATGTATCGTCACTTTTTTCATTAAAGACATGAGTAACCACCACGCTGCATTTCAGTCCTCTCTTTCGACAAACGAAGAACGCCATTACACAAAAACTGAAAGATTGGGCGTGCAAAATTATTCAGCCCCTTAAGTTAATACTTTGTAGCGCCACCTTTTGCTGCGATTACAGCTGTAAGTCGCTTGGGGTATGTCTCTATCAGTTTTGCACATCGAGAGACTGAAATGTTTTCCCATTCCTCCTTGCAAAACAGCTCGAGCTCAGTGAGGTTGGATGGAGAGCATTTGTGAACAGCAGTTTTCAGTTCTTTCCACAGATTCTCGATTGGATTCAGGTCTGGACTTTGACTAGGCCATTCTAACACCTGGATATGTTTCTTTTTGAACCATTCCATTGTAGATTTTGCTTTATGTTTTGGATCATTGTCTTGTTGGAAGACAAATCTCTGTCCCAGTCTCAGGTCTTTTGCAGACTCCATCAGGTTTTCTTCCAGAATGGTTCTGTATTTGGCTCCATCCATCTTCCCATCAATTTTAACCATCTTCCCTGTCCCTGCTGAAGAAAAGCAGGCCCAAACCATGACGCTGCCACCACCATGTTTGACAGTGGGGATGGTGTGTTCAGGGTGATGAGCTGTGTTGTTTTTACGCCAAACATAACATTTTGCATTGTTGCCAAAAAGTTCAATTTTGGTTTCATCTGACCAGAGCACCTTCTTCCACATGTTTGGTGTGTCTCCCAGGTGGCTTGTGGCAAACTTTAAACGACACTTTTTATGGATATCTTTAAGAAATGGCTTTCTTCTTGCCACTCTTCCATAAAGGCCAGATTTGTGCAATATACGACTGATTGTTGTCATATGGACAGAGTCTCCCACCTCAGCTGTAGATCTCTGCAGTTCATCCAGAGTGATCATGGGCCTCTTGGCTGCATCTCTGATCAGTCTTCTCCTTGTATGAGCTGAAAGTTTAGAGGGACGGCCAGGTCTTGGTAGATTTGCAGTGGTCTGATACTCCTTCCATTTGAATATTATCGCTTGCACAGTGCTCCTTGGGATGTTTAAAGCTTGGGAAATATTTTTGTATCCAAATCCGGCTTTAAACTTCTTCACAACAGTATCTCGGACCTGCCTGGTGTGTTCCTTGTTCTTCATGATGCTCTCTGCGCTTTTAACGGACCTCTGAGACTATCACAGTGCAGGTGCATTTATACGGAGACTTGATTACACACAGTTGGATTGTATTTATCACCATTAGTAATTTAGGTCAACATTGGATCATTCAGAGATCCTCACTGAACTTCTGGAGAGAGTTTGCTGCACTGAAAGTAAAGGGGCTGAATAATTTTGCACGCCCAATTTTTCAGTTTTTGATTTGTTAAAAAGTTTGAAATATCCAATAAATGTCGTTCCACTTCATGATTGTGTCCCACTTGTTGTTGATTCTTCACAAAAAAATACAGTTTTATATCTTTATGTTTGAAGCCTGAAATGTGGCAAAAGGTCGCAAAGTTACAGGGGGGCCGAATACTTTTGCAAGGCACTGTAAATGTAGGCTAGGCTATAAGAGGCTATAAGAGGTATGCTAGGGTATAAGAGGTGTGCTAGGGTATAAGTGGTAGGCTAGGCTATAAGAGGCGATGAGGTAGGCTAGGGTATAAGAGGCTATAAGAGGTATGCTAGGCTATAGGAGGTAGGCTGGGCTATAAGAGGTAGGCTAGGCTATAAGAGGCTCTAAGAGGTATGTTCTGGTATAAAAGGCTATAATAGGTAGACTAGGCTATAGGAGGTAGACTAGGCTATAAGAGACTATAAGAGGTAGGCTAGGGTCTAAGAGGTTGGCTAGGCTATAGGAGGTAGACTAGGCTATAAGAGACTATAAGAGTTAGGCTAGGGTCTAAGAGGTAGGCTAGGCTATAGGAGGTAGACTAGGCTATAAGAGACTATAAGAGGTAGACTAGGCTATAAGAGACTATAAGAGGTAGACTAGGCTATAAGAGACTATAAGAGGTAGACTAGGCTATAAGAGACTATAAGAGGTAGACTAGGCTATAAGAGACTATAAGAGGTAGGCTAGGGTATAAGAGGTTGGCTAGGCTATAAGCACAACGTATTATAGTAAAAGTAAATCCGTGACACGCTTCACCGTGAGGCAGTCCAACGGAGGAGGGGGTTGGTTTCATGGTTCTGCCTTGGCCTCTTAGTTTCAGTGAAGGAACATCTTAACGCTTTTGTGCTTCCAACTTTGTGGCAACAGTTTGGGGAAGGCCTTTTCCTGTTTCAACATGGCAATGCCCCCCCGTGTACAAAGCGAGGTCCATACAAAAATGGTTTGTCGAGATCAGTGTGGATGAACTTGACTGGCCTGCAAAGATAAATTGGAACGCCGACTGTGAGCCAGGCCTAATCGCCCAACCTCACTAATGCGCTTGTGGCTGAATGGAAGCAAGTCCCAACATCTAATGGAAAGCCTTCCCAGAAAATAGAAGGCTGTTATAGCAGCAAAGGGGGGACCAACTCCATATTATTTCCTCTGATTTTGGAATGAGATGTTCGATGAGCAGATGTCCACATACTTAGTGTATATAGTAGATGCTTCAGAGTGACATGTAGTGTATATAGTAGATGCTTCAGAGTGACATGTCAGTCATTTAGCAGATGCTCTTATCCAGAGCCACTTTCGTTTAGTGAATTAATCTGCAGATAGCCAGGTGAGACAACCACATATCACAGTCATAGTCAGTACATTCACCTTCAGATAGCTAGGTGGACCAGTCATAGTCAGTACATTCACCTTCAGATAGCTAGGTGGACCAGTCATAGTCAGTACATTTCCTCTTCAAATAGCTAGGTGGACCAGTCATAGTCAGTACATTTCCTCTTCAGATAGCTAGGTGGACCAGTCATAGTCAGTACATTTCCTCTTCAGATAGCTAGGTGGACCAGTAGATTTTATTTGATTTATTTTACCTTTATTTAACTAGGCAAGACATTTAAGAACCAATTCTTATTGTCAATGACGGTCTAGGAACGGTGGGTTAACTGCCTTGCTCAGGGGCAGAACGACAGATTTTTACCTTGTCAGCTCAGGGATTCGAAACCGCAACCTTTCGGTTACAAGGCCAACGCTCTAACCACTAGGCTACCTACCTCCCCCATCTAACCACTAGGCTATCTGCCTCCCCCCTCTAACCACTAGGCTACCTGCCTCCCCCATCTAACCACTAGGCTATCTGCCTCCCCCCTCTAACCACTAGGCTACCTGCCTCCCCCCTCTAACCACTAGGCTACCTGCCTCCCCCATCTAACCACTAGGCTACCTCTTAACAGAGAAGTATAGGGTCAGTAGGTCCTCTTAACAGAGAAGTATAGGGTCAGTAGGTCCTCTTAACAGAGAAGTATAGAGGGTCAGTAGGTCCTCTTAACAGAGAAGTAGAGGGTCAGTAGGTCCTCTTAACAGAGAAGTATAGAGGGTCAGTAGGTCCTCTTAACAGAGAAGTAGAGGGTCAGTAGGTCCTCTTAACAGAGAAGTATAGAGGGTCAGTAGGTCCTCTTAACAGAGAAGTATAGAGGGAGTCAGATGGTCCGAACTGACTTCAAAAAGCTCAAATCGCTCAGCAATAGGACAGACCAAATGTTTGCTGCAGAAGAGAAAACTTTTGATGCCGTTTCTATTTGGAAGGAGCAGATCTGTTGAAATCTCCAGATTGAAGTTGATCAATTCACTAAAGTTAACATATGTCTATAAACTTAATACCCACTCAGGATTCAGCAATAAAATGGCTTAAATCTATGGCTACTTTTCCACAACTGGGCAAATATAACTAGAGAGATGATGCCAAGTCTCTGGTCAAGCCAAACACAAAGGTTACTTCCCAAATTGTTCCCTATTCCCTACATAGTGCACTAATTCTGAAGGGCCCATTATCCCATATGGCATCTTATTCCCTACATAGTGCACTACTTTTTACCAGGGCCCCTGCACACTATTCCCTATATAGTGCCCTTCTTTTGACCAAAACACTATGGGCCCTGGTCAAAAGTAGTACACTACATAGGGAATAGGGTGCCATTTGGGATGCGTAAGAGAACAGTCTCCCAGCAACACAGACTTCGGTTCTAATGAGATCGGTTCTCATCAAACAACAGCCTGTAGATTTTTCTCTAACCTGGGCAGTGAGCCGACTAACCAGAACCAATGTCATACACACCCGCCCTCTGATCCTGCTCCAATGTTGAAAGCAGTGCACTTCTCTTATAATAGTGTTTAGTAGAGAACTAATTCAACTCAATAAACGTCAACACATGAACTGAACAACAACTACAACAGCCTCATTTCTGGGTTGTTTCATGTTTAACATTTACAGATGACGTGGACCAATAAGGAGGTCTGTATCATTATGACATGGACCAATAAGGATGTCTGTATCATTATGATGTGGACCAATAAGGAGGTCTGTATCATTATGATGTGGACCAATAAGGATGTCTGTATCATTATGACGTGGACCAATAAGGAGGTCTGTATCATGATGACGTGGACCAATAAGGAGGTCTGTATCATTATAACGTGGACCAATAAGGAGGTCTATATCATTATGACGTGGACCAATAAGGAGGTCTGTATCATTATGACGTGGACCAATAAGGAGGTCTGTATCATTATGACGTGGACCAATAAGGAGGTCTGTATCATTATGACGTGGACCAATAAGGAGGTCTGTATCATTATGACGTGGACCTATAAGGAGGTCTATATCATTATGACGTGGACCAATAAGGAGGTCTGTATCATTATGATGTGGACGAATTAGGAGGTCTATATCATTATGACGTGGACCAATAAGGAGGTCTGTATCATTATGACGTGGACCAATAAGGAGGTCTGTATCATTATGATGTGGACGAATTAGGAGGTCTATATCATTATGATGTGGACGAATTAGGAGGTCTATATCATTATGACGTGGACCAATAAGGAGGTCTGTATCATTATGACGTAGACCAATAAGGAGATCTATATCATTATGATGTGGACCAATAAGGAGGTCTGTATCATTATGACGTGGACCAATAAGGAGGTCTGTATCATTATGACGTGGACCAATAAGGAGGTCTGTATCATTATGACGTGGACCAATAAGGAGGTCTGTATCATTATGACGTAGACCAATAAGGAGATCTATATCATTATGATGTGGACCAATAAGGAGGTCTGTATCATTATGACGTGGACCAATAAGGAGGTCTGTATTATATAGGTTGTACCCTGTTTCCCAACTCAACAAAACATTTCCCAAATATGACAACAAAGATGTGGACGGAGAGAAAGTCAGTACACCTCAACAAAACGTGGAGGCTTTGGAATTCATTATTCAACATAATCTTTACCCAGACACACATTATTCAATATAATCTTTACCCAGACACACATTATTCAATATAGTCTTTACCCAGACACACATTATTCAATATAGTCTTTACCCAGACACACATTATTCAACATAATCTTTACCCAGACACACATTATTCAATATAGTCTTTACCCAGACACACATTATTCAACATAGTCTTTACCCAGACACACATTATTCAACATAATCTTTACCCAGACACACATTATTCAATATAGTCTTTACCCAGACACACATTATTCAATATAGTCTTTGCCCAGACACACATTATTCAACATAATCTTTACCCAGACACACATTATTCAATATAGTCTTTACCCAGACACACATCATTCAACATAATCTTTACCCAGACACACATTATTCAATATAGTCTTTACCCAGACACACATCATTCAACATAATCTTTACCCAGACACACATTATTCAATATAGTCTTTACCCAGACACACATTATTCAATATAGTCTTTACCCAGACACACATTATTCAATATAGTCTTTACCCAGACACACATTATTCAACATAATCTTTACCCAGACACACATTTCCAGAAATCCTGAATCTCTGTGCTGTCCATGACAATGTTCAGATCACAGTATCAATGAACCAAATCATATCAACCAATAGACACATGATAGACAGAAATGATACTTACCAACAAAGGCAGGCTATGGTCTATAATCACATCATTGATCTATAATCACATCATTGATCTATAATCACATCATTGATCTATAATAACAACATTGGTCTATAATCACAACATTGGTCTATGATCACAACATTGATCTATAATAACAACATTGGTCTATAATCACAACATTGGTCTATAATAACAACATTGGTCTATAATCACAACATTGGTCTATAATCACAACATTGATCTATAATCACATCATTGATCTATAATCACATCATTGGTCTATAATCACAACATTGGTCTATAATCACAACATTGGTCTATAATCACAACATTGGTCTATAATCACAACATTGGTCTATAATCACAACATTGGTCTATAATCACAACATTGGTCTATAATCACAACATTGGTCTATAATCACAACATTGGTCTATAATCACAACATTGGTCTATAATCACAACATTGGTCTATAATCACAACATTGGTCTATAATCACAACATTGGTCTATAATCACAACATTGGTCTATAATCACAACATTGGTCTATAATAACAACATTACAGTATTAAAACAGACGCTCTGGCCTTCTGTTTTGATATTTTCAGTGGTATTTTTTAAACAAACACAACCCCATAAAGACATGTAGAATGATTAAAACCATGTTCAGCCCCTGGTGTGACTGTGATCTGGCAGAGTTACTCCACCTCAAGAACACCATTTGGCGAAAGACTCAGGACACTCACATTCAGGCCGACTGGCTCTCGTTCAGGCAAATGAGAAATAAGTGCACTCAGGCTATCTGGAGGGCCAAAGTTAGTTACTTTAAGGAGCAGTTCTCTCTCTGTGGGTCAAACCCCAAGAAGTTCTGGAAAATGGTTAAAGACCTGGAAAATAAACCCTCCTCCTCACAGCTGCCCATGTCCCTTAATGGTGATTATGTGGTTGTTACTGACAAGAAGCACATGGCTGAGCTCTTTAATCACCACTTCATTAAGTCAGGATTCCTAACTGACTCAGCCATGCCTCCATGCCCGTCCAACTTTTCCTCATCACACACATCCCTGGGTCGCTCGTCTTTTCAGTTTGCTGCAGCTAGCGACTGGAACGAGTTGTAAAATACACTCAAACTGGACAGTTTTATCTCCGTCTCTTCATTCAAAGACACAATCATGGTCACTCTTACTGACAGTTGTTGCTGCTTTGTGTGATGTATCGTTGTCTCTATCTTCTTTCCCTTTGTGCTGTTGTCTGTGCCCAATAATGTTTGTACCATGTTTTGTGCTGCTACCATGTTGTGCTGCTGCCATGTTGTGTTGCTACAGTACCATGTTGTTGTCAGTCTGTGCTGCTGCCATGTTGTGTTGCTACAGTACCATGTTGTTGTCAGTCTGTGCTGCTGCCATGTTGTGTTGCTACAGTACCATGCTGTTGTCAGTCTGTGCTGCTACCATGTTGTGCTGCTGCCATGTTGTGTTGCTACCATGCTGTTGTCAGTAGGTGCTGCTACCATGCTGTGTTTTCATGTGTTGCTGCCTTGCTATGTTGTTGTCTTAGGTCTCTCTTTATGTAGTGTTGTTGTCTTAGGTCTCTCTTTATGTAGTGTTGTTGTCTTAGGTCTCTCTTTATGTAGTGTTGTTGTCTTAGTTCTCTCTTTATGTAGTGTTGTCTCTCTTTATGTAGTGTTGTTGTCTTAGGTCTCTCTTTATGTAGTGTTGTTGTCTTAGGTCTCTCTTTATGTAGTGTTGTTGTCTTAGGTCTCTCTTTATGTAGTGTTGTTGTCTTAGGTCTCTCTTTATGTAGTGTTGTTGTCTTAGGTCTCTCTTTATGTAGTGTTGTTGTCTTAGGTCTCTCTTTATGTAGTGTTGTTGTCTTAGTTCTCTCTTTATGTAGTGTTGTCTCTCTTTATGTAGTGTTGTGTTGTCTCTCTTTATGTAGTGTTGTGGTCTCTCTTTATGTAGTGTTGTAGTGTCTCTCTTGATGTAGTGTTGTAGTGTCTCTCTTTATGTAGTGTTGTGTTGTCTCTCTTTATGTTTTGTTGTAGTGTCTCTCTTTATGTAGTGTTGTAGTGTCTCTCTTTACCCCTCTTTATGTGGTGTTGTCTTAGGTCTCTCTTTATGTAGTGTTGTCTCTCTTTATGTAGTGTTGTCTTAGGTCTCTCTTTATGTAGTGTTGTAGTGTCTCTCTTTATGTAGTGTTGTAGTGTCTCTCTTTATGTAGTGTTGTGTTGTCTCTCTTTATGTAGTGTTGTTGTGTCTCTCTTTATGTAGTGTTGTTTTGTCTCTCTTTATGTAGTGTTGTGTTGTCTCTCTTTATGTAGTGTTGTGTTGTCTCTCTTTATGTAGTGTTGTGTTGTCTCTCTTTATGTAGTGTTGTAGTGTCTCTCTTTATGTAGTGTTGTGTTGTCTCTCTTTATGTAGTGTTGTGTTGTCTCTCTTTATGTAGTGTTGTCTCTCTTTATGTAGTGTTGTGGTCTCTCTTTATGTAGTGTTGTAGTGTCTCTCTTGATGTAGTGTTGTAGTGTCTCTCTTTATGTAGTGTTGTGTTGTCTCTCTTTATGTAGTGTTGTCTCTCTTTATGTAGTGTTGTGGTCTCTCTTTATGTTGTGTTGTGGTGTCTCTCTTTATGTAGTGATGTGGTGTCTCTCTTTATGTAGTGTTGTAGTGTCTCTCTTTATGTAGTGTTGTAGTGTCTCTCTTTATGTAGTGTTGTAGTGTCTCTCTTTATGTAGTGTTGTGGTCTCTCTTTATGTTGTGTTGTGGTGTCTCTCTTTATGTACTGTTGTAGTGTCTCTCTTTATGTAGTGTTGTAGTGTCTCTCTTTATGTAGTGTTGTGTTGTCTCTCTTTATGTAGTGTTGTCTCTCTTTATGTAGTGTTGTAGTGTCTCTCATTATGTAGTGTTGTGCTGTCTCTCTTTATGTAGTGTTGTAGTATCTCTCTTTATGTAGTGTTGTTTCTCTTTATGTAGTGTTGTGTTGTCTCTCTTTATGTAGTGTTGTCTCTCTTTATGTAGTGTTGTAGTGTCTCTCTTCATGTAGTGTTGTGGTGTCTCTCTTTATGTACTGTTGTAGTGTCTCTCTTTATGTAGTGTTGTAGTGTCTCTCTTTATGTAGTGTTGTAGTGTCTCTCTTTATGTAGTGTTGTGTTGTCTCTCTTTATGTAGTGTTGTGTTGTCTCTCTTTATGTAGTGTTGTAGTGTCTCTCTTTATGTAGTGTTGTGTTCTCTCTCTTTATGTAGTGTTGTCTCTCTTTATGTAGCGTTGTCTCTCTTTATGTGGTGTTGTCTTAGGTCTCTCTTTATGTAGTGTTGTAGTGTCTCTCTTTATGTAGTGTTGTAGTGTCTCTCTTTATGTAGTGTTGTGTTGTCTCTCTTTATGTAGTGTTGTTGTGTCTCTCTTTATGTAGTGTTGTTTTGTCTCTCTTTATGTAGTGTTGTGTTGTCTCTCTTTATGTAGTGTTGTGTTGTCTCTCTTATGTAGTGTTGTGTTGTCTCTCTTTATGTAGTGTTGTGTTGTCTCTCTTTATGTAGTGTTGTAGTGTCTCTCTTTATGTAGTGTTGTGTTGTCTCTCTTTATGTAGTGTTGTCTCTCTTTATGTAGCGTTGTCTCTCTTTATGTGGTGTTGTCTTAGGTCTCTCTTTATGTAGTGTTGTAGTGTCTCTCTTTATGTAGTGTTGTAGTGTCTCTCTTTATGTAGTGTTGTGTTGTCTCTCTTTATGTAGTGTTGTTGTGTCTCTCTTTATGTAGTGTTGTTTTGTCTCTCTTTATGTAGTGTTGTGTTGTCTCTCTTTATGTAATGTTGTGTTGTCTCTCTTTATGTAGTGTTGTGTTGTCTCTCTTTATGTAGTGTTGTAGTGTCTCTCTTTATGTAGTGTTGTGTTGTCTCTCTTTATGTAGTGTTGTGTTGTGGTGTCTCTCTTTATGTAGTGATGTGGTGTCTCTCTTTATGTAGTGTTGTAGTGTCTCTCTTTATGTAGTGTTGTAGTGTCTCTCTTTATGTAGTGTTGTAGTGTCTCTCTTTATGTAGTGTTGTGGTCTCTCTTTATGTTGTGTTGTGGTGTCTCTCTTTATGTACTGTTGTAGTGTCTCTCTTTATGTAGTGTTGTAGTGTCTCTCTTTATGTAGTGTTGTGTTGTCTCTCTTTATGTAGTGTTGTCTCTCTTTATGTAGTGTTGTAGTGTCTCTCATTATGTAGTGTTGTGCTGTCTCTCTTTATGTAGTGTTGTAGTATCTCTCTTTATGTAGTGTTGTTTCTCTTTATGTAGTGTTGTGTTGTCTCTCTTTATGTAGTGTTGTCTCTCTTTATGTAGTGTTGTAGTGTCTCTCTTCATGTAGTGTTGTGGTGTCTCTCTTTATGTACTGTTGTAGTGTCTCTCTTTATGTAGTGTTGTAGTGTCTCTCTTTATGTAGTGTTGTAGTGTCTCTCTTTATGTAGTGTTGTGTTGTCTCTCTTTATGTAGTGTTGTGTTGTCTCTCTTTATGTAGTGTTGTAGTGTCTCTCTTTATGTAGTGTTGTGTTCTCTCTCTTTATGTAGTGTTGTCTCTCTTTATGTAGCGTTGTCTCTCTTTATGTGGTGTTGTCTTAGGTCTCTCTTTATGTAGTGTTGTAGTGTCTCTCTTTATGTAGTGTTGTAGTGTCTCTCTTTATGTAGTGTTGTGTTGTCTCTCTTTATGTAGTGTTGTTGTGTCTCTCTTTATGTAGTGTTGTTTTGTCTCTCTTTATGTAGTGTTGTGTTGTCTCTCTTTATGTAGTGTTGTGTTGTCTCTCTTTATGTAGTGTTGTGTTGTCTCTCTTTATGTAGTGTTGTGTTGTCTCTCTTTATGTAGTGTTGTAGTGTCTCTCTTTATGTAGTGTTGTGTTGTCTCTCTTTATGTAGTGTTGTCTCTCTTTATGTAGCGTTGTCTCTCTTTATGTGGTGTTGTCTTAGGTCTCTCTTTATGTAGTGTTGTAGTGTCTCTCTTTATGTAGTGTTGTAGTGTCTCTCTTTATGTAGTGTTGTGTTGTCTCTCTTTATGTAGTGTTGTTGTGTCTCTCTTTATGTAGTGTTGTTTTGTCTCTCTTTATGTAGTGTTGTGTTGTCTCTCTTTATGTAATGTTGTGTTGTCTCTCTTTATGTAGTGTTGTGTTGTCTCTCTTTATGTAGTGTTGTAGTGTCTCTCTTTATGTATTGTTGTGTTGTCTCTCTTTATGTAGTGTTGTGTTGTCTCTCTTTATGTAGTGTTGTCTCTCTTTATGTAGTGTTGTAGTGTCTCTCTTTATGTAGTGTTGTAGTGTCTCTCTTTATGTAGTGTTGTGTTGTCTCTCTTTATGTAGTGTTGTAGTGTCTCTCTTTATGTAGTGTTGTCTCTCTTTATGTAGTGTTGTGTTCTCTCTTTATGTTGTGTTGTGGTGTCTCTCTTTATGTACTGTTGTAGTCTCTCTTTATGTTGTGCTGTTTTGTCTCTCTTTATGTTGTGTTGTAGTGTCTCTCTTTATGTAGTGTTGTAGTGTCTCTCTTTATGTAGTGTTGTATTGTCTATCTATATGTTGTGTTGTTTTGTCTCTCTTTATGTTGTGTTGTAGTGTCTCTCTTTATGTAGTGTTGTGTTGTCTCTCTTTATGTAGTGTTGTGTTGTCTCTCTTTATGTAGTGTTGTAGTGTCTCTCTTTATGTAGTGTTGTAGTGTCTCTCTTTATGTAGTGTTGTGTTGTCTCTCTTTATGTAGTGTTGTGTTGTCTCTCTTTATGTAGTGTTGTAGTGTCTCTCTTTATGTAGTGTTGTGGTGTCTCTCTTTATGTAGTGTTGTAGTGTCTCTCTTTATGTAGTGTTGTTTCTCTTTATGTAGTGTTGTGTTGTCTCTCTTTATGTAGTGTTGTGTTGTCTCTCTTTATGTAGTGTTGTGGTCTCTCTTTATGTAGTGTTGTTGTGTCTCTCTTTATGTAGTGTTGTAGTGTCTCTCTTTATGTTGTGTTGTCTCTCTTTATGAAGTGTTGTAGTGTCTCTCTTTATGTAGTGTTGTTGTGTCTCTCTTTATGTAGTGTTGTGTTGTCTCTCTTTATGTAGTGTTGTTGTGTCTCTCTTTATGTAGTGTTGTGTTGTCTCTCTTTATGTAGTGTTGTGTTGTCTCTCTTTATGTAGTGTTGTGTTGTCTCTCTTTATGTAGTGTTGTAGTGTCTCTCTTTATGTAGTGTTGTGTTGTCTCTCTTTATGTAGTGTTGTCTCTCTTTATGTAGCGTTGTCTCTCTTTATGTGGTGTTGTCTTAGGTCTCTCTTTATGTAGTGTTGTAGTGTCTCTCTTTATGTAGTGTTGTAGTGTCTCTCTTTATGTAGTGTTGTGTTGTCTCTCTTTATGTAGTGTTGTTGTGTCTCTCTTTATGTAGTGTTGTTTTGTCTCTCTTTATGTAGTGTTGTGTTGTCTCTCTTTATGTAGTGTTGTGTTGTCTCTCTTTATGTAGTGTTGTGTTGTCTCTCTTTATGTAGTGTTGTGTTGTCTCTCTTTATGTAGTGTTGTAGTGTCTCTCTTTATGTAGTGTTGTGTTGTCTCTCTTTATGTAGTGTTGTCTCTCTTTATGTAGCGTTGTCTCTCTTTATGTGGTGTTGTCTTAGGTCTCTCTTTATGTAGTGTTGTAGTGTCTCTCTTTATGTAGTGTTGTAGTGTCTCTCTTTATGTAGTGTTGTGTTGTCTCTCTTTATGTAGTGTTGTTGTGTCTCTCTTTATGTAGTGTTGTTTTGTCTCTCTTTATGTAGTGTTGTGTTGTCTCTCTTTATGTAGTGGTGTGTTGTCTCTCTTTATGTAGTGTTGTGTTGTCTCTCTTTATGTAGTGTTGTAGTGTCTCTCTTTATGTAGTGTTGTGTTGTCTCTCTTTATGTAGTGTTGTGTTGTCTCTCTTTATGTAGTGTTGTCTCTCTTTATGTAGTGTTCTAGTGTCTCTCTTTATGTAGTGTTGTTTCTCTTTATGTAGTGTTGTGTTGTCTCTCTTTATGTAGTGTTGTGTTGTCTCTCTTTATGTAGTGTTGTAGTGTCTCTCTTTATGTAGTGTTGTATTGTCTCTCTTTATGTAGTGTTGTTTCTCTTTATGTAGTGTTGTGTTGTCTCTCTTTATGTAGTGTTGTGGTGTCTCTCTTTATGTAGTGTTGTGGTCTCTCTTTATGTAGTGTTGTTGTGTCTCTCTTTATGTAGTGTTGTGTTGTCTCTCTTTATGTAGTGTTTTAGTGTCTCTCATTATGTAGTGTTGTGTTGTCTCTCTTTATGTAGTGTTGTAGTGCCTCTCTTTATGTAGTGTTGTTTCTCTTTATGTAGTGTTGTGTTGTCTCTCTTTATGTAGTGTTGTGTTGTCTCTCTTTATGTAGTGTTGTAGTGTCTCTCTTTATGTAGTGTTGTGGTGTCTCTCTTTATGTAGTGTTGTAGTGTCTCTCTTTATGTAGTGTTGTTTCTCTTTATGTAGTGTTGTGTTGTCTCTCTTTATGTAGTGTTGTGTTGTCTCTCTTTATGTAGTGTTGTAGTGTCTCTCTTTATGTAGTGTTGTGGTGTCTCTCTTTATGTAGTGTTGTAGTGTCTCTCTTTATGTAGTGTTGTAGTGTCTCTCTTTATGTAGTGTTGTAGTGTCTCTCTTTATGTAGTGTTGTGTTGTCTCTCTTTATGTAGTGTTGTGTTGTCTCTCTTTATGTAGTGTTGTAGTGTCTCTCTTTATGTAGTGTTGTGTTGTCTCTCTTTATGTAGTGTTGTCTCTCTTTATGTAGCGTTGTGTCTCTTTATGTGGTGTTGTCTTAGGTCTCTCTTTATGTAGTGTTGTAGTGTCTCTCTTTATGTAGTGTTGTAGTGTCTCTCTTTATGTAGTGTTGTGTTGTCTCTCTTTATGTAGTGTTGTGTTGTCTCTCTTTATGTAGTGTTGTAGTGTCTCTCTTTATGTAGTGTTGTGTTGTCTCTCTTTATGTTGTGTTGTCTCTCTTTATGTAGTGTTGTGTTGTCTCTCTTTATGTAGTGTTGTAGTGTCTCTCTTTATGTAGTGTTGTGTTGTCTCTCTTTATGTAGTGTTGTCTCTCTTTATGTAGCGTTGTCTCTCTTTATGTGGTGTTGTCTTAGGTCTCTCTTTATGTAGTGTTGTAGTGTCTCTCTTTATGTAGTGTTGTAGTGTCTCTCTTTATGTAGTGTTGTGTTGTCTCTCTTTATGTAGTGTTGTTGTGTCTCTCTTTATGTAGTGTTGTTTTGTCTCTCTTTATGTAGTGTTTGTGTTGTCTCTCTTTATGTAGTGTTGTGTTGTCTCTCTTTATGTAGTGTTGTGTTGTCTCTCTTTATGTAGTGTTGTGTTGTCTCTCTTTATGTAGTGTTGTAGTGTCTCTCTTTATGTAGTGTTGTGTTGTCTCTCTTTATGTAGTGTTGTCTCTCTTTATGTAGCGTTGTCTCTCTTTATGTGGTGTTGTCTTAGGTCTCTCTTTATGTAGTGTTGTAGTGTCTCTCTTTATGTAGTGTTGTAGTGTCTCTCTTTATGTAGTGTTGTGTTGTCTCTCTTTATGTAGTGTTGTTGTGTCTCTCTTTATGTAGTGTTGTTTTGTCTCTCTTTATGTAGTGTTGTGTTGTCTCTCTTTATGTAGTGGTGTGTTGTCTCTCTTTATGTAGTGTTGTGTTGTCTCTCTTTATGTAGTGTTGTAGTGTCTCTCTTTATGTAGTGTTGTGTTGTCTCTCTTTATGTAGTGTTGTGTTGTCTCTCTTTATGTAGTGTTGTCTCTCTTTATGTAGTGTTCTAGTGTCTCTCTTTATGTAGTGTTGTGTTGTCTCTCTTTATGTAGTGTTGTAGTGTCTCTCTTTATGTAGTGTTGTGTTGTCTCTCTTTATGTAGTGTTGTGTTGTCTCTCTTTATGTAGTGTTGTCTCTCTTTATGTAGCTTTGTCTCTCTTTATGTAGTGTTGTCTTAGGTCTCTCTTTATGTAGTGTTGTGGTGTCTCTCTTTATGTAGTGTTGTGGTCTCTCTTTATGTAGTGTTGTTGTGTCTCTCTTTATGTAGTGTTGTGTTGTCTCTCTTTATGTAGTGTTGTCTCTCTTTATGTAGCTTTGTCTCTCTTTATGTAGTGTTGTCTTAGGTCTCTCTTTATGTAGTGTTGTGGTGTCCTCTCTTTATGTAGTGTTGTGGTCTCTCATTATGTAGTGTTGTGTTGTCTCTCTTTATGTAGTGTTGTAGTGCCTCTCTTTATGTAGTGTTGTTTCTCTTTATGTAGTGTTGTGTTGTCTCTCTTTATGTAGTGTTGTGTTGTCTCTCTTTATGTAGTGTTGTAGTGTCTCTCTTTATGTAGTGTTGTGGTGTCTCTCTTTATGTAGTGTTGTAGTGTCTCTCTTTATGTAGTGTTGTTTCTCTTTATGTAGTGTTGTGTTGTCTCTCTTTATGTAGTGTTGTGTTGTCTCTCTTTATGTAGTGTTGTAGTGTCTCTCTTTATGTAGTGTTGTGGTGTCTCTCTTTATTAGTGTTGTAGTGTCTCTCTTTATGTAGTGTTGTAGTGTCTCTCTTTATGTAGTGTTGTAGTGTCTCTCTTTATGTAGTGTTGTGTTGTCTCTCTTTATGTAGTGTTGTGTTGTCTCTCTTTATGTAGTGTTGTAGTGTCTCTCTTTATGTAGTGTTGTGTTGTCTCTCTTTATGTAGTGTTGTCTCTCTTTATGTAGCGTTGTGTCTCTTTATGTGGTGTTGTCTTAGGTCTCTCTTTATGTAGTGTTGTAGTGTCTCTCTTTATGTAGTGTTGTAGTGTCTCTCTTATGTAGTGTTGTGTTGTCTCTCTTTATGTAGTGTTGTTGTGTCTCTCTTTATGTAGTGTTGTTTTGTCTCTCTTTATGTAGTGTTGTGTTGTCTCTCTTTATGTAGTGGTGTGTTGTCTCTCTTTATGTAGTGTTGTGTTGTCTCTCTTTATGTAGTGTTGTAGTGTCTCTCTTTATGTAGTGTTGTGTTGTCTCTCTTTATGTAGTGTTGTGTTGTCTCTCTTATGTAGTGTTGTCTCTCTTTATGTAGTGTTGTAGTGGTCTCTCTTTATGTAGTGTTGTTTCTCTTTATGTAGTGTTGTGTTGTCTCTCTTTATGTAGTGTTGTGTTGTCTCTCTTTATGTAGTGTTGTAGTGTCTCTCTTTATGTAGTGTTGTGGTGTCTCTCTTTATGTAGTGTTGTAGTGTCTCTCTTTATGTAGTGTTGTTTCTCTTTATGTAGTGTTGTGTTGTCTCTCTTTATGTAGTGTTGTGTTGTCTCTCTTTATGTAGTGTTGTAGTGTCTCTCTTTATGTAGTGTTGTGGTGTCTCTCTTTATGTAGTGTTGTAGTGTCTCTCTTTATGTAGTGTTGTAGTGTCTCTCTTTATGTAGTGTTGTAGTGTCTCTCTTTATGTAGTGTTGTGTTGTCTCTCTTTATGTAGTGTTGTGTTGTCTCTCTTTATGTAGTGTTGTCTCTCTTTAATGTAGCGTTGTCTCTCTTTATGTGGTGTTGTCTTAGGTCTCTCTTTATGTAGTGTTGTAGTGTCTCTCTTTATGTAGTGTTGTAGTGTCTCTCTTTATGTAGTGTTGTGTTGTCTCTCTTTATGTAGTGTTGTTGTGTCTCTCTTTATGTAGTGTTGTTTTGTCTCTCTTTATGTAGTGTTGTGTTGTCTCTTTTATTTAGTGTTGTGTTGTCTCTCTTTATGTAGTGTTGTGTTGTCTCTCTTTATGTAGTGTTGTGTTGTCTCTCTTTATGTAGTGTTGTAGTGTCCTCTCTTTATGTAGTGTTGTGTTGTCTCTCTTTATGTAGTGTTGTCTCTCTTTATGTAGCGTTGTCTCTCTTTATGTGGTGTTGTCTTAGGTCTCTCTTTATGTAGTGTTGTAGTGTCTCTCTTTATGTAGTGTTGTAGTGTCTCTCTTTATGTAGTGTTGTGTTGTCTCTCTTTATGTAGTGTTGTTGTGTCTCTCTTTATGTAGTGTTGTTTGGTCTCTCTTTATGTAGTGTTGTGTTGTCTCTCTTTATGTAGTGGTGTGGTGTCTACTCTTTATGTAGTGTTGTGGTTTGTCTCTCTTTATGTATAGGTTGTAGTGTCTCTCTTTATGTAGTGTTGTGTTCTCTCTGTATGTAGGTTGTTGTTATTGTTCTCTCTTTATGTAGTGTTGTCTCTCTTTATGTAGTGTTGTAGTGTCTCTCTTTATGTAGTGTTGTTTCTCTTTATGTAGTGTTGTGTTGTCTCTCTTTATGTAGTGTTGTGTTGTCTCTCTTTATGTAGTGTTGTAGTGTCTCTCTTTATGTAGTGTTGTAGTGTCTCTCTTATGTAGTGTTGTTTCTCTTTATGTAGTGTTGTGTTGGTCTCTCTTTAATGTAGTGTTGTGGTGTCCTCGCTTTATGTAGTGTTGTGGTCTCTCTTTATGTAGTGTTGTTGTGTCTCTCTTTATGTAGTGTTGTGTTGTCTCTCTTTATGTAGTGGTTTAGTGTCTCTCATTATGTAGTGTTGTGTTGTCTCTCTTTATGTAGTGTTGTAGTGCCTCTCTTATGTAGTGTTGTTTCTCTTTATGTAGTGTTGTGTTGTCTCTCTTTATGTAGTGTTGTGTTGTCTCTCTTTATGTAGTGTTGTAGTGTCTCTCTTTATGTAGTGTTGTGGTGTCTCTCTTTATGTAGTGTTGTAGTGTCCTCTCTTTATGTAGTGTTGTTTCTCTTTATGTAGTGTTGTGTTGTCTCTCTTTATGTAGTGTTGTGTTGTCTCTCTTTATGTAGTGTTGTAGTGTCTCTCTTTATGTAGTGTTGTGGTGTCTCTCTTTATGTAGTGTTGTAGTGTCTCTCTTTATGTAGTGTTGTAGTGTCTCTCTTTATGTAGTGTTGTAGTGGCTCTCTTTATGTAGTGTTGTGTTGTCTCTCTTTATGTAGTGTTGTGTTGTCTCTCTTTATGTAGTGTTGTAGTGTCTCTCTTTATGTAGTGTTGTGTTGTCCTCTCTTTATGTAGTGTTGTCTCTCTTTATGTAGCGTTGTGTCTCTTTATGTGGTGTTGTCTTAGGTCTCTCTTTATGTAGTGTTGTAGTGTCTCTCTTTATGTAGTGTTGTAAGTGTCTCTCTTTATGTAGTGTTGTGTTGTCCTCTCTTTATTTAGTGGTGTTGTGTCTCTCTTTAATGTAGTGTTGTTTGGTCTCTCTTTATGTAGTGTTGTGTTGTCTCTTCTTTATGTAGTGGTGTGGTTGTCTTCCGCTTTATGTAGTGTTGTGTTGTTCTCTCTTTAGGTAGTGTTGTAGTTTCTCTCTTATGTAGTGTTGTTGTTGTCTCTCTTTATGTAGTGTTGTGTTGTCTCTCTTTATGTAGTGTTGTCCTCTCTTTATGTAGTGTTGTAAGTGTCTCTCTTTATGTAGTGTGGTTTTGTCTCTCTTTATGTAGTGTTGTGGTTTGTCTCTCTTTAGTAGTGGTGTGTTTGCTCTCTTTATGTAGTGTTGTGTTGTCTCTCTTTATGGTAGTGTTGTAGTGTCTCTATCTTTATGTAGTGTGTGTTGTCTCTCTTTATGTAGTGTTGTGTTGTCTCTCTTTAGTAGTTTGTCTCTCTTTATGTAGTGTTGTAGTGCTCTGCTTTATGTAGTGTTGTTTCTCTTTATGTAGTGTTGTGTTGTCTCTCTTTATGTAGTGTTGTGTTTGTCTCTCTTTATGTAGTGTTGTAGTGTCTCTCTTTATGTAGTGTTGTAGTGTCTCTCTTTATGTAGTGTTGTTTCTCTTTATGTAGTGTTGTTGTTGTCTCTCTTTATGTAGTGTTGTGGTGTCTCTCTTTATGTAGTGTTTTGGTCTCTCTTTATGTAGTGTTGTTGTGTCTCTTTATGTAGTGTTGTGTTGTCTCTCTTTATGTAGTGTTTTAGTGTCGTCTCATATGTAGTGTTGTGTTGCTCTCTTTATGTAGTGGTTGTAGTGCCTCTCTTTATGTAGTGTTGTTTCTCTTTATGTAGTGTTGTGTTTGTCTCTCTTTATGTAGTGTTGTGTTGTCTCTCTTTATGTAGTGTTGTAGTGTCTCTCTTTATGTAGTGTTGTGGGTGTCTCTCTTATGTAGTGTTGTAGTGTCTCTCTTTATGTAGTGTTGTTTCTCTTTATGTAGTGTTGTTGTTGTCTCTCTTTATGTAGTGTTGTGTTGTCTCTCTTTATGTAGTGTTGTAGTGTCTCTCTTTATGTAGTGTTGTGTGTCTCTCTTTATGTAGTGTTTGTAGTGTCTCTCTTTATGTGTTGTTGTGTTCTCTCTTTATGTAGTGTTGTGTGTCTCTCTTTATGTAGTGTTGTGTGTCTCTCTTTATGTAGTGTTGTAGTGTGTCTCTTTATGTAGTGTTGTGTGGTGTCTCTCTTTATGTAGTGTTGTGTTGTCTCTCTTTATGTAGTGTTGTGTGTCTCTCTTTATGTAGTGTTGTGTTGTCTCTCTTTATGTAGTGTTGTTCTCTTTATGTAGTGTTGTCTCTCTTTATGTGGTGTTGTCTTAGTCTCTCTTATGTAGTGTTGTAGTGTCTCTCTTTATGTAGTTGTGTAGTGTCTCTCTTTATGTAGTGTTGTTTCTCTTTATGTAGTGTTTGTTGTCTCTCTTTATGTAGTGTTGTGTTGTCTCTCTTTATGTAGTGTTGTAGTGTCTCTCTTTATGTAGTGTTTGGTCTCTCTTTATGTAGTGTTGTAGTGTCTCTCTTTATGTAGTGTTGTTTCTCTTTATGTTAGTGTTGTGTTTTCTCTCTTTATGTAGTGTTGTGTTGTCTCTCTTTATGTAGTGTTGTAGTGTCTCTCTTTATGTAGTGTTGTTTGTGGTGTCTCTCTTTATGTAGTGTTGTAGTGTCTCTCTTTATGTAGTGTTGTAGTGTCTCTCTTTATGTAGTGTTGTAGTGTCTCTCTTTATGTAGTGTTGTGTTGTCTCTCTTTATGTAGTGTTGTGTTGTCTCTCTTTATGTAGTGTTGTAGTGTCTCTCTTTATGTAGTGTTGTGTTGTCTCTCTTTATGTAGTGTTGTCTCTCTTTATGTAGCGTTGTCTCTCTTTATGTGGTGTTGTCTTAGGTCTCTCTTTATGTAGTGTTGTAGTGTCTCTCTTTATGTAGTGTTGTAGTGTCTCTCTTTATGTAGTGTTGTGTTGTCTCTCTTTATGTAGTGTTGTTGTGTCTCTCTTTATGTAGTGTTGTTTTGTCTCTCTTTATGTAGTGTTGTGTTGTCTCTCTTTATGTAGTGTTGTGTTGTCTCTCTTTATGTAGTGTTGTGTTGTCTCTCTTTATGTAGTGTTGTGTTGTCTCTCTTTATGTAGTGTTGTAGTGTCTCTCTTTATGTAGTGTTGTGTTGTCTCTCTTTATGTAGTGTTGTCTCTCTTTATGTAGTGTGTGTCTCTCTTTATGTGTGTGTTCTTAGGTCTCTCTTTATGTAGTGTTTGTAGTGTCTCTCTTTATGTAGTGTTGTAGTGTCTCTCTTTATGTAGTGTTGTGTTGTCTCTCTTATGTAGTGTTGTTGGGTCTCTCTTTATGTAGTGTTGTTTTGTCTCTCTTTTTGTAGTGTGGTGTGTCTCTCTTTATGTAGTGGTGTGTTGTCTCTCTTTATGTAGTGTTGTGTTGTCTCTCTTTATGTAGTGTTGTAGTTCTCTCTTTATGTAGTGTTGTGTTGTCTCTCTTTATGTAGTGTTGTGTTGTCTCTCTTTATGTAGTGTTGTCTCTCTTTATGTAGTGTTGTAGTTCCTCTCTTTATGTAGTGTTGTTTCTCTTTATGTAGTGTTGTTGTGTGTCTCTCTTTATATAGTGTTGTGTTGTCTCTCTTATTAGTGTTTGTAGTGTCTCTCTTTATGTAGTGTTGTAGTGTCTCTCTTTATGTATGTTGTTTCTCTCTTATTAGTGTTGTGTTGTCTCTCTTTATGTAGTGTTGTGTTGTCTCTCTTTATGTAGTGTTGTGTGTCTCTCTTTATGTAGTGTTGTGGTGTCTCTCTTTATGTAGTGTTTGTAGTGTCTCTCTTTATGTAGTGTTGTAGTGTCTCTCTTTATGTAGTGTTGTATGGTGTCTCTTTATGTAGTGTTGTGTTGTCTCTCTTTATGTAGTGTTGTGTTGTCTCTCTTTATGTAGTGTTGTAGTGTCTCTCTTTATGTAGTGTTGTGTTGTCTCTCTTTATGTAGTGGTTTGTCTCTCTTTATGTAGTTGTTGTCTCTCTTTATGTGTGGTTGTCTGAGGTCTCTCTTTATGTAGTGTTGTAGTGTCTCTCTTATGTAGTGTTGTAGTGTCTCTCTTTATGTAGTGTGGTGTTGTCTCTCTTTTGTAGTGTTGTTGTGTCTCTCTTTATGTAGTGTTTTTTGTCTCTCTTTATGTAGTGTTGTGTTGTCTCTCTTTATGTAGTTTGTGTGTTGTCTCTCTTTATGTAGTGTTGTGTTGTCTCTCTTTATGTAGTGTTGTGTTGTCTCTCTTTATGTAGTTTGTGTAGTGTCTCTCTTTATGTCGTGTTGTGTTGTCTCTCTTTATGTAGTGTTTGTCTCTCTCTTTATGTACGTTGTCTCTCTTTATTGTGGTGTTGTCTTTAGGTCTCTCTTTATGTAGTGTTGTAGTGTCTCTCTTTATGTAGTTTGTAGTGTCTCTCTTTATGTAGTGTTGTGTTGTCTCTCTTTATGTAGTGTTGTTTGTCTCTCTTTATGTAGTGTTGTTTTTGTCTCTCTTTATGTAGTGTTGTTGTCTCTCTTTATGTAGTGTTGTAGTGTCTCTCTTTATGTAGTGTTGTGTTGTCTCTCTTTATGTAGTGTTTGTGTTGTCTCTCTTTATGTAGTGTTGTCTCTCTTTATGTAGTGTTGTAGTGTCTCTCTTTATGTAGTGTTGTTTCTCTTTATGTAGTGTTGTGTTGTCTCTCTTTATGTAGTGTTTTGTGTTGTCTCTCTTTATGTAGTGTTGTAGTTCCCTCTCTTTATGTAGTGTTTGTGGTGTCTCTCTTTATGTAGTGTTGTAGTTTCTCTCTTTATGTAGTGTTGTTTCTCTTTATGTAGTGTTGTGTTGTCTCTCTTATGTAGTGTTGTGTTGTCTCTCTTTATGTAGTGTTGTAGTGTCTCTCTTTATGTAGTGTTGTGGTGTCTCTCTTTATGTAGTGTTGTAGTGTCTCTCTTTATGTAGTGTGTGTTGTGTCTCTCTTTATGTAGTGTTGTATGTCTCTCTTTATGTATGTTGTGTTGTCTCTCTTATGTAGTGTTGTGTTGTCTCTCTTTATGTAGTGTTGTAGTGTCTCTCTTTATGTAGTTTTGTGTCTCTCTTTTATGAGTGTTTGTCTCTCTTTATGTAGCGTTGGGTGATTAACTAGTCACCAACACCATGGTCAGGTGATTGACTAACTAGTCACCAACTACATGGTCAGGTGATTAACTAGTCACCAACCACCATGGTAGGTGATTAACTAGTCACCAACACCATGGTCAGGTGATTGGCTAATAGTCAACAACACATGGTCAGGTGATTGACTAACTAGACAACAACTACATGGTCATGAGATTAAATAGTCACCAACCCCATGGTCAGGTGGATTAAACTAGTCACCAACACCATGGTCAGGTGATTAACTAGTCACCAACACCATGGTCAGGTGATTAATAGTCAACAACTACATGGTAGGTGATTAACTAGTCACCAACACCTAATGGATCAGGTGATTAACTAGTCCCCAAACTACATGGTCAGGTGATTAATAGTCACCAACTACATGGTCAGGTGATTAACTAACTAGACAACCAACACCATGGTCAGTGATTGAATTAACTAGTCACCACACCATGGTCAGGTGATTAACTAGTCACCAACAACATGGTCAGGTGTGCTTAAACTAGTCACCAACACATGGTCAGGTGATTAACTAGTCACCAACTACATGGTCAGGTGAAGCACTAGTCACCAACTACATGGTCAGGTGATAACTAGTCACCAAACACATGGTCAGGTGATTAAATAGTCACCAATACATGGCAGGTGATTAACTAGTCACCAAACACATGGCCAGGTGATTAACTAGTCACCAACAACACCATGGTAGGTGATTAACTAGTCACCAACACCATGGTCAGGTGATTAACTAGTCACCAACACCATGGTCGGTGATGACTAACTAGTCAACAAATACATGGTCAGGTGATTAACTAGTCACCAACACCATGGTCAGGTGATTACTAGTCACCAACACCATGGTCAGGTGATGGACTAACTAGTCAACAATTACATGGTCAGGTGATTAACTAACAGACAACAACATATGGTCAGGAGATAACTAGTCACCAACACCATGGTCAGGTGATTAACTAGTCAACAACTACAGGTCAGGTGATTAACTAGTCCAACTACATGGTCAGGTGATGAACTAGTCACCAAATACATGGCCAGGTGATTAATAGTCACCAACACCATGGTCAGGTGATTAACTAGTCACAACACCATGGTCAGGTGATGTAAATAGTCACCAAACACCATGGTCAGGTGATTGACTAACTAGTCACCAACTACATGGTCAGGTGATTAACTAGTCACCAACACCATGGTCAGGTGATATTAACTAGTCACCAACACCATGGTCAGGTGATTGACTAAAGCACCAACTACATGGTCAGGATGATTAACTAGTCAACACATACATGGTCAGGTGATTAACTAGTCACCAACACCATGGTCAGGTGATTAACTAGTCACCAACACATGGTCAGGTGATTAACTAGTCACCAACACCATGGTCAGGTGATTAATAGTCACCAACTACATGGTCAGGTGATTAACTAGTTCAAATAGTCACCAACTACATGGTCAGGTGATTAACTAGTCACCAACACCATGGTCAGGTGATTAATAGTCACCAAAACATGGTCAGGTGATTAACTAGTCACCAACACCATGGTCAGGTGATTAACTAACTAGACAACAAACACATGGTCAGGTGATTGACTAAACTAGTCACCAACACCATGGTCAGGTGATTAACTAGTCACCAACAACATGGTCAGGTGATTAACTAGTCACCAACACATGGCAGGTGATTAACTAGTCACCAACACATGGTCAGGTGATTAACTAGTCACCAACTAATGGTCAGGTGATTAACTAGTCACCAACTACATGGTCAGGTGATTAACTAGTCACCAAACTACATGGTCAGGTGATTAACTAGTCACCAACAACCATGGTCAGGTGATTAACTAGTCACCAAACACATGGTCAGGTGATTAACTAGTCACCAACACATGGTCAGGTGATTAACTAGTCACAACACCATGGTCAGGTGATTAACTAGTCACCAACTACATGGTCAGGTGATTAACTAGTCACCAACACCATGGTCAGGTGATTAACTAGTCACCAACTACATGGTCAGGTGATGATAACTAGTCACCAAACACATGGTCAGGTGATTAATAGTCACCACTACATGGTCAGGTGATTAACTAGTCACCCAACACATGGTCATGTGACTAACTAGTCACCAACACATGGTCAGGTGATTAACTAGTCACCAACACCATGGTCAGGTGATTAACTAGTCACCAACACCATGGTCAGGTGATTAACTAGTCACAAACACATGGTCAGGTGATTAACTAGTCACCAACACCATGGTTAGGTGATTAATAGTCACCAACACCATGGTCAGGTGATTAACTAGTCACCAACTACATGGTCAGGTGATTAACTAGTCACCAACACCATGGTCAGGTGATTGACTAAACTAGTCACCAAACACATGGTCAGGTGATTAACTAGTCACCAACACATGGTCAGGTGATTAACTAGTCACCAACACCATGGTCAGGTGATTAACTAGTCACCAACACCATGGTCAGGTGATTAACTAGTCACCAACTACATGGTCAGGTGATTAACTAGTCACCAAACTACATGGGTCAGGTGATTAACTAGTCACCAACACCATGGTCAGGTGATTGATAACTAGTCACCAACACCATGGGAGGTGATGATTAACTAGTCACAAACCATGGTCAGGTGATTAACTAGTCACCAACACATGGTCAGGTGATTAACTAGTCACCAACACCATGGTCAGGTGATTAACTAGTCACCAACTACATGGTCAGGGAGTGACTAACTAGTCACCAAACACATGGTCAGGTGATTGACTAAACTAGTCACCAACACCATGGTCAGGTGATTACTAATAGTCACCAACACCATGGTCAGGTGATTAACTAGTCACCAACACCATGGTCAGGTGATTAACTAGTCACCAACTACATGGTCAGGTGATTAACTAGTCACCAACACCATGGTCAGGTGATAACTAGTCACCAACTACATGGTCAGGTGATTAACTAGTCACCAACACCATGGTCAGGTGATTAACTAGTCACCAACTACATGGTAGGTGATTAACTAGTCACAACACATGGTCAGGTGATTAACTAGTCACCAACTACATGGTCATGAGATTAACTAGTCACCAACACCATGGTAGGTGATTAACTAGTCACCAACACATGGTCAGGTGATTAACTAGTCACCAACTACATGGTCAGGTGATTAACTAGTCACCAACACCATGGTCAGGTGATTTAACTAGTCACCAACTACCATGGTCAGGTGATTAACTAGGGGGTTTTTACACCAACAACATGGTCAGGTGATTAACTAGTCACCAACACCATGGTCAGGTGATTAACATAGTCACCAACACCATGGTCAGGTGATTAAATAGTCACCAACACCATGGTCAGGTGATTGACTAACTAGTCACCAACTACATGGTCAGGTGATTAACTAGTCACCAACACCATGGTCAGGTGATTAACTAGTCACCAACACCATGGTCAGGTGATGACTAACTAGACAACAACTACATGGTCAGGTGATTAACTAACTAGACAACAACTACATGGTCATGAGATTAACTAGTCACCAACACCATGGTCAGGTGATTAACTAGTCACCAACACCATGGTCAGGTGATTAACTAGTCACCAACACATGGTCAGGTGATTAAATAGTCACCAACTACATGGTCAGGTGATTAACTAGTCACCAACACATGGTCAGGTGATTAACTAGTCAACAACACATGGTCAGGTGATTAACTAGTCACCAACTACATGGTCAGGTGATTAACTAGTCACCAACCATGGTCATGGTGAGTGATTAACTAGTCACCAACACCATGGTCAGGTGATTAACTAGTCACAACTACATGGTCAGGTGATTAACTAGTCACCAACACATGGTCAGGTGATTAACTAGTCACCAACACATGGTCAGGTGATTAACTAGTCACAACTACATGGTCAGGTGATTAACTAGTCACCAACACCATGGTCAGGTGATTAACTAGTCACCAACACATGGTCAGGTGATAACTAGTCACCAACACATGGTCAGGTGATTAACTAGTCACCAACACCATGGTCAGGTGATTAACTAGTCACCAACACCATGGTCAGGTGATTAACTAGTCACCAACACCATGGTCAGGTGATGATAACTAGTCACCAACTACATGGTCAGGTGATTAACTAGTCACCAACACATGGTCAGGTGATAACTAGTCACCAACACATGGTCAGGTGATTAACTAGTCAACAACTACATGGTCAGGTGATTAATAACTAGACAAAACTACATGGTCAGGTGATTAACTAGTCACCAACACATGGTCAGGTGATTAACTAGTCACCAACACCATGGTCAGGTGATTAACTAGTCACCAACACATGGTCAGGTGATTAACTAGTCACCAACTACATGGGCAGGTGATTAACTAGTCACCAACACCATGGTCAGGTGATTAACTAGTCACCAACACCATGGTCAGGTGATTAACTAGTCACCAACACCATGGTCAGGTGATTAACTAGTAACAACACCATGTCAGGTGATGATTAACTAGTCACCAACCCATGGTCAGGTGATTAACTAGTCCCCAACACATGGTCAGGTGATTAACTAGTCACCAACACCATGGTCAGGTGATTAACTAGTCACCAACACCATGGTCAGGTGATTAACTAGTCACAACACCATGGTCAGGTGATTAATAGTCACCAACACATGGTCAGGTGATTAACTAGTCACCAACACCATGGTCAGGTGATTAACTAGTCACCAACACCTGGTCAGGTGATTAACTAGTCACAACACCATGGTCAGGTGATTAACTAGTCACCAACTACATGGTCAGGTGATTAACTAGTCACCAAACCATGGTCAGGTGATTAACTAGTCACCAATACATGGTCAGGTGATTAAATAGTCACCAATACATGGTCAGGTGATTAACTAAATAGTCACCAACACCATGGTCAGGTGATTAACTAGTCACCAACACCATGGTCAGGTGATTAACTAGTCACCAACACCATGGTCAGGTGATTAACTAGTCACCAACACCATGGTCAGGTGATTAACTAGTCACCAACACCATGGTCAGGTGATTAACTAGTCACCAACTACCATGGTCAGGTGATTAACTAGTCACCAACTACCATGGTCAGGTGATTAACTAGTCACCAACTACATGGTCAGGTGATTAACTAGTCACCAACACATGGTCAGGTGATTAACTAGTCACCAACACCATGGTCAGGTGATTAACTAGTCACAACACCATGGTCAGGTGATTAACTAGTCACCAACACATGGTCAGGTGATTAACTAGTCACCAACACCATGGTCAGGTGATTAACTAGTCACCAACTACATGGTCAGGTGATTAACTAGTCACCAACACATGGTCAGGTGATTAAACTAGTCACCAACACATGGTCAGGTGATTAACTAGTCACCAACTACATGGTCAGGTGATTAACTAGTCACCAAACACCATGGTCAGGTGATTAACTAGTCACCAACACATGGTCAGGTGATTAAATAGTCACCAAACCATGGTCAGGTGATTAACTAGTCACCAACACCATGGTCAGGTGATTAACTAGTCACCCAACACCATGGTCAGGTGATTAACTAGTCACCAACACCATGGTCAGGGTGATTACTACTAGTCACCAACTACATGGTCAGGTGATTAACTAACTAGTCACAACACACATGGTCATGTGATAACTAGTCACCAACACATGGTCAGGTGATAACTAGTCACCAACTACCATGGTCAGGTGATTAATAGTCACCACACATGGTCAGGTGATTAACTAGTCACCAACACCATGGTCAGGTGATTAACTAGTCACCAACACCATGGTCAGGTGATTAACTAGTCACCAACACCATGGTCAGGTGATTAACTAGTCACCACACACCATGGTCAGGTGATATACTAGTCACCAACACCATGGTCAGGTGATTAACTAGTCACCAACACATGGTCAGGTGATTAACTAGTCACCAAACTACATGGTCAGGTGATTAACTAGTCACCAACTACATGGTCAGGTGATTAAAGTCACCAAACACATGGTCAGGTGATTAACTAGTCACCAACACCATGGTCAGGTGATTAACTAGTCACCAACACCATGGTCAGGTGATTAACTAGTCACAACACCATGGTCAGGTGATAACTAGTCACCAACACCATGGTCAGGTGATTAACTAGTCACAAACACCATGGTCAGGTGATTAACTAGTCACCAAACTACATGGTCAGGTGATTAACTAGTCACCAACACATGGTCAGGTGATTAACTAGTCACCAACACCATGGCAGGTGATTAACTAGTCACCAACTACATGGTCAGGTGATGATTAACTAGTCACAACTACATGGTCAGGTGATAACTAACTAGACCAAAAACCATGGTCAGGTGAGGACTAACTAGTCACCAACACCATGGTCAGGGTGGATTAACTAGTCACCAACTACATGGTCAGGTGATTTAACTAGTCACCAACACATGGTCAGGTGATTAACTAGTCACCAACACCATGGTCAGGTGATTAACTAGTCACCAACACCATGGTCAGGTGATTAACTAGTCACCAACTACATGGTCAGGTGATTAACTAGTCACCAACTACATGGTCAGGTGATTAACTAGTCACCAACACATGGTCAGGTGATTAACTAGTCACCAACACCATGGTCAGGGTGATTAACTAGTCACCAACCATGGTCAGGTGATAACTAGTCACCAACACCATGGTCAGGTGATTAACTAGTCACCAACACATGGTCAGGTGATTAACTAGTCACCAACACCATGGTCAGGTGATTAACTAGTCACCAAACACATGGGGTCAGGTGATTAACTAGTCACCAACTACATGGTCAGGTGATTAAATAGTCACCAACTACATGGTCAGGTGATAACTAGTCACCAAACACCATGGTCAGGTGATAACTAGTCACCACTACATGGTCAGTGAGATAACTAGTCACCAACACCATGGTCAGTGATTAACTAGTCACCAACACCATGGTCAGGTGATTAACTAGTCACCAACCAACATGGTCAGGTGATAAACTAGTCACAAACTACATGCCAGGTGATTAACTAGTCACCAACACCATGGTCAGGTGTTAACTAGTCACCAAACTACATGGTCAGGTGATGTCTGGTCTCTCTTTATGTAGTGTTGTTGTGTCTCTCTTTATGTGTGTTGTGTTGTCTCTCTTTATTGTAGTGGTGTGTTGTCTCTCTTTATGTAGTGTTGTGTTGTCTCTCTTTATGTAGTGTTGTAGTGTCTCTCTTTATGTAGTGTTGTGTTGTCTTCTTTATGTAGTATGTTGTGTTGTCTCTCTTTATGTCGTGTTGTCTCTCTTTAGTATTGTTGTAGTGTCTCTCTTTATGTAGTGTTGTTTCTCTTTATGCAGTGTTGTGTTGTCTCTCTTTATGTAGTGTTGTGTGTCTCTCTTTATGTAGTGTGTAGTGTCTTCTCTTATGTAGTGTTGTGGTGTCTCTCTTTATGTAGTGTTGTAGTGTCTCTCTTTATGTAGTGTTGTTTCTCTTTATGTAGTGTTGTGTTGTCTCTCTTTATGTAGTGTTGTGTTGTCTCTCTTTATGTAGTGTTTGTAGTGTCATCTCTTTATGTTAGTGTTGTGGTGTCTCTCTTTATGTAGTGTTGTAGTGTCTCTCTTTATGTAGGTTGTAGTGTCTCTCTTTATGTAGTGTTGTAGTGTCTCTCTTATGTAGTGTTGTAGTGTCTCTCTTTATGTAGTGTTGTGTGTCTCTCTTTATGTAGTGTTGTAGTTGTCTCTCTTTATGTAGTGTTGTGTTGTCTCTCTTTATGTAGTGTTGTCTCTCTTTATGTAGCGTTGTCTCTCTTTATGTGGTGTTGTCTTAGGTCTCTCTTTATGTAGTGTTTAGTGTCTCTCTTTATGTAGTGTTGTAGTGTCTCTCTTTATGTAGTGTGTGTTGTCTCTCTTTATGTAGTGTTGTTGTCTCTCTTTATGTAGTGTTGTTTTGTCTCTCTTTATGTAGTGTTGTGTTGTCTCTCTTTATGTAGTGTTGTGTTGTCTCTCTTTATGTAGTGTTGTGTTGTCTCTCTTTATGTAGTGTTGTTGTGTCTCTCTTTATGTAGTGTTGTATTGTCTCTCTTTATGTAGTGTTGTGTTGTCTCTCTTTATGTAGTGTTGTCTCTCTTTATGTAGCGTTGTCTCTCTTTATGTGGTGTTGTCTTAGGTCTCTCTTTATGTAGTGTTGTAGTGTCTCTCTTTATGGTAGTGTTGTAGTGTCTCTCTTTATGTAGTGTTGTGTTGTCTCTCTTTATGTAGTGTTGTTGTGTCTCTCTTTATGTAGTGTTGTTTGTCTCTCTTTATGTAGTGTTGTGTTGTCTCTCTTTATGTAGTGTTGTGTTGTCCTCTCTTTATGTATGTGTTGTGTTGTCTCTCTTTATGTAGTGTTGTAGTGTCTCTCTTTATGTAGTGTTGTGTTGTCTCTCTTTATGTAGTGTGTGTTGTTGTCTCTCTTTATGTAGTGTTGTGTTGTCTTCCTTTATGTAGTGTTGTAGTGTCTCTCTTATGTAGTGTTGTGTTGTCTCTCTTTATGTAGTGTTGTGTTGTCTCTCTTTATGTAGTGGTTGTCTCTCTTTATGTAGTGTTGAGTGTCCTCTCTTTATGTAGTGTTGTGTGTCTCTTTATGTAGTGTTGTTGTCTCTCTTTATGTAGGTTGTGTTGTCTCTCTTTATGTAGTGTTGTAGTTGTCTCTCTTTATGTAGTGTTAGTGTGTCCTCTCTTATGTAGTGTTGTAGTGTCTCTCTTTATGTAGTGTTGTTTCCTCTTTATGTAGTGTTGTTTCTCTTTATGTAGTGTTGTGTTGTCTCTCTTTATGTAGTGTTGTGTTGGCTCTCTTTATGTAGTGTTGTAGTGTCTCTCTTATGTAGTGTGTGGGTTGTCTCCTCTTTATGTAGTGTTGTAGTGTCTCTCTTTATGTAGTGTTGTAGTGTCTCACTTTATGTAGTGTGTAGTGTCTCTCTTTATGTAGTGTTGTGTTGTCTCTCTTTATGTAGTGTTGTGTTGTCTCTCTTTATGTAGTGTTGTAGTTGTCTCTCTTTATGTAGTGTTGTGTTGTCTCTCTTTATGTAGTGTTGTCTGTCTTATGTAGCGTTGTCTCTCTTATGTGTGTGTTGTCTTAGGTCTCTCTTTATGTAGTGTGGTAGTGTCTCTCTTTATGTAGTGTTGTAGTGTCTCTCTTTATGTAGTGTTGTGTTGTCTCTCTTTATGTAGTGTTGTTGTGTCTCTCTTTATGTAGTGTTGTTTTGTCTCTCTTTATGTAGTGTTGTGTGCTCTCTTTGTGTTGTCTCTCTTTATGTAGTGTTGTGTTGTCTCTCTTTATGTAGTGTTTGTGTTGTCTCTCTTTATGTAGTGTTGTGTTGTCTCTCTTTATGTAGTGTTGTAGTGTCTCTCTTATGTAGTGTTGTGTTGTCTCTCTTTATGTAGTGTTGTCTCTCTTTATGTAGCGTTGTCTCTCTTTATGTGGTGTTGTCTTAGGTCTCTCTTTATGTAGTGTTGTAGTGTCTCTCTTTATGTAGTGTTGTAGTGTCTCTCTTTATGTAGTGTTGTGTTGTCTCTCTTTATGTAGTTTTGTTGTGTCTCTCTTTATGTAGTGTTGTTTTGTCTCTCTTTATGTAGTGTTGTGTTGTCTCTCTTTATGTAGTGTTGTGTTGTCTCTCTTTATGTAGTGTTGTGTTGTCTCTCTTTATGTAGTGTTGTCTCTCTTTATGTAGTGTTGTAGTGTCTCTCTTTATGTAGTGTTGTAGTGTCTCTCTTTATGTAGTGTTGTGTTGTCTCTCTTTATGTAGTGTTGTAGTGTCTCTCTTTATGTAGTGTTGTCTCTCTTTAGTGTATGTGTTGGTTCTCTCTTTATGTTGTGTTGTGGTGTCTCTCTTTATGTACTGTTGTAGTCTCTCTTTATGTTGTGTTGTTTTGTCTCTCTTTATGTTGTGTTGTAGTGTCTCTCTTTATGTAGTGTTGTGTTGTCTCTCTTTATGTAGTGTTGTGTTGTCTCTCTTTATGTAGTGTTGTAGTGTCTCTCTTTATGTAGTGTTGTGGTGTCTCTCTTTATGTAGTGTTGTAGTGTCTCTCTTTATGTAGTGTTGTTTCTCTTTATGTAGTGTTGTGTTGTCTCTCTTTATGTAGTGTTGTGTTGTCTCTCTTTATGTAGTGTTGTAGTGTCTCTCTTTATGTAGTGTTGTGGTGTCTCTCTTTATGTAGTGTTGTAGTGTCTCTCTTTATGTAGTGTTGTAGTGTCTCTCTTTATGTAGTGTTGTAGTGTCTCTCTTTATGTAGTGTTGTGTTGTCTCTCTTTATGTAGTGTTGTGTTGTCTCTCTTTATGTAGTGTTGTAGTGTCTCTCTTTATGTAGTGTTGTGTTGTCTCTCTTTATGTAGTGTTGTCTCTCTTTATGTAGCGTTGTCTCTCTTTATGTGGTGTTGTCTTAGGTCTCTCTTTATGTAGTGTTGTAGTGTCTCTCTTTATGTAGTGTTGTTTCTCTTTATGTAGTGTTGTGTTGTCTCTCTTTATGTAGTGTTGTGTTGTCTCTCTTTATGTAGTGTTGTAGTGTCTCTCTTTATGTAGTGTTGTGGTGTCTCTCTTTATGTAGTGTTGTAGTGTCTCTCTTTATGTAGTGTTGTAGTGTCTCTCTTTATGTAGTGTTGTAGTGTCTCTCTTTATGTAGTGTTGTGTTGTCTCTCTTTATGTAGTGTTGTGTTGTCTCTCTTTATGTAGTGTTGTAGTGTCTCTCTTTATGTAGTGTTGTGTTGTCTCTCTTTATGTAGTGTTGTCTCTCTTTATGTAGCGTTGTCTCTCTTTATGTGGTGTTGTCTTAGGTCTCTCTTTATGTAGTGTTGTAGTGTCTCTCTTTATGTAGTGTTGTAGTGTCTCTCTTTATGTAGTGTTGTGTTGTCTCTCTTTATGTAGTGTTGTTGTGTCTCTCTTTATGTAGTGTTGTTTTGTCTCTCTTTATGTAGTGTTGTGTTGTCTCTCTTTATGTAGTGTTGTGTTGTCTCTCTTTATGTAGTGTTGTGTTGTCTCTCTTTATGTAGTGTTGTAGTGTCTCTCTTTATGTAGTGTTGTGTTGTCTCTCTTTATGTAGTGTTGTGTTGTCTCTCTTTATGTAGTGTTGTCTCTCTTTATGTAGTGTTGTAGTGTCTCTCTTTATGTAGTGTTGTCTCTCTTTATGTAGTGTTGTGTTCTCTCTTTATGTTGTGTTGTGGTGTCTCTCTTTATGTACTGTTGTAGTCTCTCTTTATGTTGTGTTGTTTTGTCTCTCTTTATGTTGTGTTGTAGTGTCTCTCTTTATGTAGTGTTGTGTTGTCTCTCTTTATGTAGTGTTGTGTTGTCTCTCTTTATGTAGTGTTGTAGTGTCTCTCTTTATGTAGTGTTGTGTTGTCTCTCTTTATGTAGTGTTGTGTTGTCTCTCTTTATGTAGTGTTGTGTTGTCTCTCTTTATGTAGTGTTGTGGTCTCTCTTTATGTAGTGTTGTTGTGTCTCTCTTTATGTAGTGTTGTGTTGTCTCTCTTTATGTAGTGTTTTAGTGTCTCTCATTATGTAGTGTTGTGTTGTCTCTCTTTATGTAGTGTTGTAGTGTCTCTCTTTATGTTGTGTTGTTTCTCTTTATGTAGTGTTGTGTTGTCTCTCTTTATGTAGTGTTGTGTTGTCTCTCTTTATGTAGTGTTGTAGTGTCTCTCTTTATGTAGTGTTGTGGTGTCTCTCTTTATGTAGTGTTGTAGTGTCTCTCTTTATGTAGTGTTGTTTCTCTTTATGTAGTGTTGTGTTGTCTCTCTTTATGTAGTGTTGTGTTGTCTCTCTTTATGTAGTGTTGTAGTGTCTCTCTTTATGTAGTGTTGTCTCTCTTTATGTAGTGTTGTGTTGTCTCTCTTTATGTAGATTCCAAGAACACAGGATGAGATGTTACTATCCTTTGTGCAAGCACTTCCAAGAGTTAATGAACAGTGAGCCTGCTGAAATTTGGGGAGCGCATCGTCAGTAGTGTACCTTTGGTTCCTAGGGTGTTTCGGCCTTTCACACTATACACCCTCCCCAAAGGCGGCCAGCGACAGGGTGATCAATCCTACGCTTGCGTCCCATTCCCAATTAGTCATAGGAGTTGCCTTGTTGATGATAGCCAACATCCCATGGGACTATGCATGGCAGGGGCGTCCTCCTCCCTGAGTCAAGCATTGTTGACCGCATACCTCCTGGCCCTCTCACTTCGGGGCCCAGCTGGGGTCTTTCCTCTTCATCCAGAGCCACTGACTGCTGCCTTCTGCCGCCTCCGATACAGCTTTGATTGCCGAACGCTGGCTCTGGCCCTTAATTCCAAGGTCTCTAAGCAGTCTGGTTGTAGATGTTGCCACAAAACCTCTGCAGCCCACCTCCACTGGTCGGACTTCTGTGTCCCAGCCATGATGCCGTGCTTCGGCAGCTAGATCGGCATAGCGCAGATGCTTTCGCTCATAAGCCTCATCTACTGAGTCCTCCCAGGGTACTGTGAGCTCAATGATGAAGACCTTCTTGAGCGAACGGGACCAGAGCACCATGTCAGGTCTTAGGGTGGTGGTTGCGATCTCCGGAGGAAACACAAGTTGCCGGCCAATGTCAGCTAGCATTTTCCAGTCGCGGGCTGGTCTCGCTCAAATGGTGTCGAGCCGCGCTTCGGTGGTTTAGCCCCTTCGCGGACAAAGTTTGTCCGTAAGGGGTGTGATGCTGCTGGGGGTGGTAGGGAGTTGGTGGCAGCTCGCTTGTCCTCCAGGGCGGACGCAAGGTTTTTAAGGACTTGGTTGTGACGCCAAGTGTAGGCGCCAAGTGTGGGTGAGGCTTGTTTTACACCCCGTGAGAATGTGCCTGAGGTTGGCTGGCATGGAACAGAGGGCACAGTCCGGATCTTCACCATACCATTGGTGAAGATTAACTGGAGTTGGAAGGACGTCATATGTTGCTCTGATGGAAAAGCTCAACCGCCTCGCTTCCATGTCCCACAGATCCTTCCAGCTGATCTTCCTCTTCTCCACACTGTCCCATCGAGTCCACTGTCCCTGTTTGGCAAGAGAGACTGCCTTGGCCCACCTTGCAGCCTCCTCCTGATGGCGTACTTCCTGCACTACCATCTTCCGCCGCTCTGGTGCAGTGGCCTTACTCCAAGCAGCACGGCTAGTTAGCCCAAGGCCTCCTCTCCCTTGCTGAACATGACCCACAATGTCAGCATGTCTGAGGGCTGCTGTTGCCTCCTGGACTGCTTTTCCTGGCCTCCATTTGCGCCCAGTTGCCAAGGTCGGCGCGTTGTTGCTCACCACTGGGTCTCGAGATTCATTCAGTGTCATCTGGAGCCTGGTTTTTGAACACTTGAATTCCTCTGTTAGACTGGTGAGGGGCAGCTTGAGGACACCATCTCCATAGAGGCCGATGGTGGTAAGGCATCGTGGAACTCCGAGCCACTTCTTTAAGTAGCCTGTGACTCCTCTTTCCATCTTCTCCACTGTTGAGATTGGAACCTCATACACTGCTAAGGGCCACAACACGCCTTTAACTTTCCAGGTAGCTGGGTGTTGTCGATGGACTGTAGGCTACTACTGATGTCTTTGCGCAGCTGTTGCACCTGGTCTTTGTCCTTCAGGCTTGCATCATACCACCTTCCAAGGCTTTTTACCGGCTGCTCAGACACTGTTGGGATTTGGTCATCTCCGATGAAGAATTTCAGGTCAGAGAGTACTCCCTTCACAATCGAGATGCTGCGTGACTTGGATGGTTTAATCTTCATACGGGCCCAGCTGATGTTCTCCTCGAGTTTTCTGAGCAGTCTCCTGGTGCATGGGACAGTGGTGGTCAATGTTGTAATGTCGTCCATGTAGGCTCTGAGTGGAGGGAGGCGGAAACCAGAGTCGACTCGCTGTCCACCAGCAACCCATTTTGAGGATCTGATGATAACCTCCATTGCCATTATGAATGCCAACGGAGAAATGGTACATCCTGCCATTATACCTACATTCAGGCACTGCCATGAGGTGGTGAACTCTGAGGTGGTGAAGCAGAACTGCAGATCCTGGAAGTACGACTTCACCAGGGTTGTGATGGTGTCCGGTATGTGGAAAAATCTGAAGGCAGACCACAGGAGTTCATGGGGCACCGAGCCAAATGCATTGGCGAGGTCGAGAAAGACTACATGGAGGTCCCTTTTCTCCACCTTGGCCATTTGGATCGTGTGCCAGATCATGCTGGAATGTTCCAAGCAGCCAGAGAACCCTGATATTCCTGCCTTCTGTACAGATGTATCGACGTACGCATTCCTTTGCAGGTACTCGGCCATCCTCTGGGCAATGACCCTAAAGAAGATTTTACCCTCGACATTCAGTAAGGAGATTGGGCGGAATTGGCTGATGTTCACTGCATCCTTCTCCTTAGGGATCAGGACCCCGCCTGCCCTACGCCACACTTTGGGTATTATCTTATTTTTCCAAGCTGTTCTCATAAGCCTCCAGAGGAACCTCAGGACGTCTGGTGCGTTCTTATACACTTTGTACGGGACTCCATTTGGCCCCGGGGCTGATGCTGTTCTTGCCCCTCGAACTGTGTTTTCCACCTCTTTCCATGTTGGAGGGCTGGTCTCAATATGATGTTCCGGGGGTTCAATGGGTGGGATATCTGATGGGATGGCCAGATGTTCATGTCGCTTTGAGTCAAAGTTTGTTGTTCTCAGGTGCTCCTCTAGGTCTTTCTTTGTTGTTTTTAGAGCTCCACTTTTTTCCTTCGTGAAGAGACTTAAAGAACTTGAAGGGATCTTTATAGAATCGAGTTCTAGTTTGTTCTTTCTTCCTTCTGCGTTTCCGTAGGTTCTCTGCTCTACGGAGGGATGCCAACCGGGTTTTGATATCAGCCTGAAGTGCCTCTATGCCCTCCTTCTCCACTTCCGAGGCCTTCTTCCACTGTTTCTTAAGCTGTCGCCTTTCTTGAACGAGGCGCTTGATTTCTTGTTGCCTCCTGGAAACTGGTGGGGTTGGAACCTTTCTCCCGCCTTTTGCCTCTTCCACTCCAAATCTTTCTGTCCGGTACTCATAGATAATGTCCCCCATCCTCTCCAACTTCTTCTCCACTGTGCCTCGAAGTTTCTCGAGGGTCAAGGTAAGGTCAGTATTCACTGTTTCCCACAACTTCTTGTCACTGGCGCCGGGCCACTTCACATATGGTCTGTGCCCTGGTAGTCTCCTCTCGACTGCAGGTCTGGGAGGCTCGGTGAGTTCCACTCCTGTTGTTGGTTCCACCTCAGTTGTTACTTCGGTGCTTGAGTTTACGTCCTCCATGACAGTGGTACTGATGCACTGCAAACTATGGTTTGCGTCCAGTTGCTGTGCTTCATTCGACTGATTTGATCGCTTTCGCAGAAAGTAATCAATGCGAGGCCTCTGTCTCTCTTTACCCAAACACCCCTTCTTCCCCTGGTGGATCCTCAACCCAAGGTGTGATGTAACTTTCCTCCAACCACAGACACATACCTGCATCTGTTTGTGGCCCGCTGTTGCAGCAGAACTTGTGACAGTTGCTGTGGTGTTCTCTTGTGCTGTGCTCTCATTACTCGTAGTCGTTTCCGGTCCAGTCGTTACCATGTTGTCAGCCGATGAGTCATCTTCTGCCCCCGCTCTCGCAGACTCTAGGGGTATTCTCGTATGTTGACTTTCTGTAGCTAAAGCGGGTGTTTCCAACATACTGTGACGCATGGGAAACTACAGACATGGGAAGCTACCCCATGACTGTCCCAGTGGGGTCTATTCCCTCCTGTCAGCCGTCTCTCCGTGCCGCCACAAGGACTTTCCCCTGTTGTCAGCTAATCTTTCTCAGCAGTCACTGGACAAGTCCAGATATTCAGATTCCAAGAACACAGGATGAGATGTTACTATCCTTTGTGCAAGCACTTAGTGTTGTGTTGTCTCTCTTTATGTAGTGTTGTGGTGTCTCTCTTTATGTAGCGTTGTCTCTCTTTATGTAGCGTTGTCTCTCTTTATGTAGTGTTGTAGTGTCTCTCTTTATGTAGTGTTTAGTTGTCTCTCTTGTCGTGATGTGTCTTTTGGAGGACTTTTGGTAGTCTATTAATGCTAACTGTGGTCTATAATCACAACAGTATGAATGCTGACTGTAGTTTATAATCACAACTGTATTAATGCTGCCTGTGGTCTATAATCACAACAGTATTAATGCTGACTGTGCTCTATAATCACAACATTACAGTATTAATGCTGACTGTAGTCTATAATCACAACAGTAGTAATGCTGACTGTAGTCTATAATCACAACATTACAGTATTAATGCTGACTGTAGTCTATAATCACAACAGTATTAATGCTGACTGTAGTCTATAATCACAACATTACAGTATTAATGCTGACTGTAGTCTATAATCACAACAGTATTAATGCTGCCTGTGGTCTATAATCACAACAGTATTAATGCTGACTGTGGTCTATAATCACAACATTACAGTATTAATGCTGACTGTAGTCTATAATCACAACAATATTACTGTTGACTGTAGTTTATAATCACAACAGTGTTAATGTTGACCGTAGTCTATAATCACAACAGTATTAATGCTGACTGTGGTATATAATCACAACAGTATTAATGCTGACTGTGGTCTATAGTCACAACAGTATTAATGCTGACTGTAGTCTATAATGACAACAGTATTAATGCTGACTGTGGTCTATAATCAGAACAGTATTAATGCTGACTGTGGTCTATAATCACAACATTACAGTATTAATGCTGACTGTAGTCTATAATCACAACAGTATTAATGCTGACTGTAGTCTATAATCACAACAGTATTAATGCTGACTGTGGTCTATAATCACAACAGTATTAATGCTGACTGTAGTCTATAATCACAACAGTATTAATGCTGACTGTAGTCTATAATCACAACAGTATTAATGCTGACTGTAGTATATAATCACAACAGTATTAATGCTGACTGTGGTCTATAATCACAACAGTATTAATGCTGACTGTAGTCTATAATCACAACAGTATTAATGCTGACTGTAGTCTATAATCACAACAGTATTAATGCTGACTGTGGTCTATAATCACAACAGTATTAATGCTGACTGTGGTCTATAATCACAACAGTATTAATGCTGACTGTAGTATATAATCACAACAGTATTAATGCTGACTGTAGTCTATAATCACAACAGTATTAATGCTGACTGTAGTCTATAATCACAACAGTATTAATGCTGACTGTAGTCTATAATCACAACAGTATTAATGCTGACTGTGGTCTATAATCACAACAGTATTAATGCTGACTGTGGTCTATAATCACAACAGTATTAATGCTGACTGTGGTCTATAATCACAACAGTATTAATGCTGACTGTAGTCTATAATCACAACAGTTTTCTGTTGTAAATCTGATACCAGAGTGCTTGGTGTTACTTGCCTTCCAGGCCAAGCAGCAGGCAACAGGTATTCAGTTAAAGGTTAGAATAACCCCTAAACTGATGTGTAGGAAGTCATATTCTGTGCTGACAAAATATCCTCTCTCTGCAGATAGTCTAACATAGAGTTAACCACTGCCCCCTTGTGTTGAAGATGGCATATAACAGTGAGAAAATAACTAGTTGTCTCAACCTCCTAGCATCTCTCCAACCATTCCCCTTGCAGAGATAAAAGCATCATCCTGACACATACTCTGAATCCCTACGCCCCAAAATGGGAAGATGGCTGCCTGTCATGAAACAGTGAGTTGAGGACCATCCGTACTATATACAACCCTACACCCAGATAATAACAGTCTTTTCCCCTGAACATCAGTGAACTCAAACTCCACCTCGTAGTCTAGGAAGGAGCAGTAGCCAGTCAGTGTTGTTGAACCTGAGAAGAAGACAACAGAAAACAATGAGACGATAATAATGGCCATCTGACTTGTTCACACATCAACTGCCAGTACATTAAGACCCCAGAGAGATTCCCTCCCCTCCAAATTATTCACATATGAAAAGGATTGCACTGTGTAGTAGTATATATAATGATTTTATAATACATTTGAATTAATATATTCCCAGAAGTATTTCAAATCCACAAACATCTACGTGAATTACATAGGCATCATATTGAAAGTGTTGGTGTACTCTTTACCAGGCTAGATACGATTCGTTGTATGGCTCTAACATCTTCCAAACGTCAGCTCTAATTTTATAGAATGAGACAGGCTTACTTTAATTTCTCCAGTATCTTCACACAGCAGGTGGTGAGATGTCTTTTATCCAGTATCTTCACACAGCAGGTGGTGAGATGTCTTTCATCCAGTATCTTCACGCAGCAGGTGGTGAGATGTCTTTCATCCAGTATCTTCACACAGCAGGTGGTGAGATGTCTTTCATCCAGTATCTTCACTCAGCAGGTGGTGAGATGTCTTTTATCCAGTATCTTCACGCAGCAGGTGGTGAGATGTCTTTCATCCAGTATCTTCACGCAGCAGGTGGTGAGATGTCTTTCATCCAGTATCTTCACACAGCAGGTGGTGAGATGTCTTTCATCCAGTATCTTCACTCAGCAGGTGGTGAGATGTCTTTTATCCAGTATCTTCACGCAGCAGGTGGTGAGATGTCTTTCATCCAGTATCTTCACACAGCAGGTGGTGAGATGTCTTTCATCCAGTATCTTCACGCAGCAGGTGGTGAGATGTCTTTCATCCAGTGTTTTCACACAGCAGGTGGTGAGATGTCTTTCATCCAGTATCTTCACACAGCAGGTGGTGAGATGTCTTTCATCCAGTATCTTCACTCAGCAGGTGGTGAGATCTTTTATCCAGTATCTTCACACAGCAGGTGGTGAGATGTCTTTCATCCAGTATCTTCACTCAGCAGGTGGTGAGATGTCTTTCATCCGGTATCTTCACTAGTCACTGCAGCCATTTTTGGAATAGTATTGTCAGCATATCAGCTCCTTTGTTGTTAAACACAATGTGCCATTCTATAGTGGCTACTGTTAGCTAGCATGAGGACAAACGTGAACGTTCTCCAGGAAAACCAGCAGTATTTAAATCTTCTCGATGGAGCATTGTGGCTAAAGGTACAGTTTGGAGTACAGTGGCATATCCCATCCCTGCATTTTCCCACCCATATCTCACAGTGGCATATCCCATCCCTACATTTTCCCACCCATATCTCACGCCGGCTCCACGGTGTCTTAATGTAACCCTGATTGCATTCTGACCCCAGTGCAGCTCAGTGTAAACAAGCACAGTGGTAGGGTTGGTATCTCCCGGCCTAAATGTCAACTCACAGAGCATCTTGAAGGGGTCCTCATCTCGCTCATGTTTCTCCTGTTGGCCTTGCAGTGCTGTAATCTCTTCTTCGAGTACTTTGATTCGAGCCTCGTTAACACGTTCCTGGTTTTTCTTCATTCTGTAAAGAAATCAAAGGGCTTGAGTGGCAACTTCTTTCAAGGTAGCGTGGGAAGCCCTTAGTGGGCTTGGCTGCCCAGACTACATGCAAGGTAAGAAGAGCGCTAGCTTGCTAGCTAAGTATTATCATATAGCGAGCTTTCACACAGTGCCTTCAGAAAAAATTCACACCCGTTGACTTTTTTCCACATGTTGTGGAATTTAAAATAGATTACATTAAAATAGATTACATTTTTGTGTTGCTGATCTAGACACAATAACCCATAATGTCAATGTGTAACAACACTTGTTGTTTGTGTACATGGATTTTATAATGTTGTATGTTTTTCCCCCAACACCACTTTCCATCAATTTGTAAAGCAGATCCTCAAGCTGATTAGAGGCAAAAGCTTTTTGAAATCAACAAAGCATGAGAAGACTTTTCCTTTGTTTTGGTTTGTTTGTTTGTCAATTAGGGTGTGCAGGGTGAATACGTGGTCTGTCGTATGATAATTTGGTAAAAAGCCAATTTGACATTTGCTCAGTACATTTCACTGAGGAAACGTATGAGTCTGCTGTTAATGATAATGCAGAGGATTTTCCCAAGGTTGCTGTTGACACATATCCCATGGTAGTTATTGGGGTCAAATTTGTCTCCACTTTTGTATTGGGGTTAGTCCTTGGTTCCAAATATTGGGGAAGATGCCAGAGCTAAGGATGATGTTAAAGAGTTTAAGTATAGCCAATTGAAATTTGTTGTCTGTATTTGTTATCCTTTCATTGAGGATACCATCAACACCACAGGCCTTTTTGGGTTGGAGGGTTTTTATTTTGTCCTGTAGTTCATTCAATGTAATTGGAGAATCCAGTGGGTTCTGGTAGTCTTTAATAGTTGATTCTAAGTTTTGTATTTGATCATGTATTTTTTTTTTGCTGTTTTTTGTTTGTTATAGAGACAAACAGATTGGAGAAGTGGTTTACCCAGACATCTCCATTTTGGATTATTCGTGTTGTTGTTTGTTTAGTGTTTTCCAATTTTCCCAGAAGTGGTTAGAGTCTATGGATTCTTCAATTACATTGAGCTGAATTCTGATGTGCTGTTCCTTCTTTTTCCGTAGTGTATTTCTGTATTGTTTTAGCGATTCACCATAGTGAAGGCGTAGACTCAGGTTTTCCGGGTCTCTAGGTTTTTGGTTTGACAGGTTTCTCAATTTCTTTCTTAGGTTTTTGCATTCTTCATCAATCATTTGTCATTGTTGTTCATTTTCTTCAGTTTTCTGTTTGAAATTTTTGGATTTTATAGGGAAGCTGAGAGGTCAAATATACAGTTTAGACTCTCGGTTGAGGTCAGTGATAAAGTAGTCTACAGTACTACTGCCAAGAGATGAGCTATAGGTGTACCTACCATAGGAGTCCCCTTGAAGCCTACCATTTACTATGAACATACCCAGCGTGCGACAGAGCTGCAGGAGTTATGACCCGTTTTTGTGCATTATGTTGTCATAGTTGTGCCTAGGGGGGCATATGCTGTCCCCTCCAGGTAGGTGTTTGTCCCCCTGTGTGATGGGGGTGTCAAGTTCTTGTCCGGTTCTGGCATTTAGGTTGCCACAGACTACCACATGTCTCTGGGCCTGGAAATTATTGATTTCCCCCTCCAGAATGGTCATAGAGGCTGTTCAAGTCCAGGGTGGAGTGGTGGGCCAGGAAAACATTTTGTTTTGAGGCACAGTCACTGGAATTTTTTTGCGTTTACCCGCTGTATGGTAGCAGGGTGGAAGTCTTTTCGTGGTAGCAATGAATGAAGAGGTCTGGTCTGACACACTGGGGTGGGGGTATCTTTCTCAAGGGAGAGCTTCTCCTGCTGGGCTATTTTTTTGATTAGGTGAAAGTCCAGCTGAAACTGTTTGAGGTTGCCCTGTACCAATACTGTTTCAAACTTATAGAGATTTATATTAGCTGACTCAGAGTCCTCGTTGTGTAGTATCCTCTTAACAGAGGGGTAGTGTGTTAATATAGCACTGTGCCATGCCAGGGTAATGGTTTGTGTGGAAGATAAGGTTGCTTATGTTCCCATTTCTAAAATAGTCAGCAAAAAGTGTCTCTTGATTTTCCATAAGGACCTTCATTTTGTACTCTTTTCGTGTGTTATTATTCTTTACATACAGAGGGTACTGTATTTTAATTACCTCTGAACAGTGGGTGGGTGCTTCTATTGGGCTCAAGGGCTTTGACACCTCTCACTTGACACGTCAGTGCTAAATGAAGTTGTTTCAAGCTTGGTAACCTACATTTAGCATTCAGTCCTTCTAAAGTCAAATATATCATTGTATTTTTCATGGGTTTTGGAAATAAAATATAGCTTCAGACCAAGCATTACTGACTCAGTTCCAGGTTGGATGGTGTTTTCAGGTCTCTGATTTTTTGTCCGAGCATTTGCTGTACAGCTTGGGAATAATAATCTTTGGTAGTTGTTAACCTTCCAGGTGATTCCGAAATTCTGTCCAAAATCAGGTTGTAGGTTTGGAGTCTTGATTTGGAGTGAAGGTTATGTTGTGGAGCCTCTGTATATAGCCTCTCTACTGTATATAACCTCTCTACTGTATATAGCCTCTCTACTGTATATAGCCTCACTACTGTTATAGCCTCTCTACTGTATATATCCTCTCTACTGTATATAGTCTCTCTACTGTTTCCGGTCACAACTTGCAGGCTTGTTTTCGAGTTGCTGTGCGTTTTGTTGCCAACCTGTTTTGCTACCTGACAACTTTACGGTTTTCACTTTTTAATTACCGTTCATATATTTATTTATTTTTTCCTCAACTTTTTCACTCCGGACGCTTTATCTGGACACGATTCGTCAGGACCTCCAGCAGCCGAAGCTAAGTAGTAACATTAACATGATGCCTTCTAATTGCAGCCGCTGTACTCGCCTTATGGCGAGGATAGCTGTGCTGCAAGCCCAGCTTCAGACGCAATCGTTAGGCAAGGGTAATTTCAGTGTTAGGAAAGGATGAAACAGCGTCTGTGGCACCAGTAAGTACAGATAGTAGTGTAAATCCCCTGGCACAGTCCCCGCAGCCGGACAACTTTCTCACGGTTTCTGGAAGGAAATGCTGTAGGAACGCTCAACCGGTGTCGCTCATTCAGCCGACAGAAACTTTCAACCGGTCTTTCCCCATTAAGCAGCAGGTCGGAGTCAGAGGCCGATTCTTCTCTGGTCTCTACTCCTCCCGTTACGGGGTCTGAGACGCCGAAGCTTCCCACCATTAGCTCTGACAAATTGAAAACTCTAGTCATTGGCGACTCCATTACCCGCAGTATTAGACTTAAAGCGAATCATCCAGCGATCATACACTGTTTACCCGGGGGCAGGGCTACCGACGTTAAGGCTAATCTGAAGATGGTGCTGGCTAAAGCTAAAACTGGCGAGTGTAGAGAGTATAGAGATATTGTTATCCACGTCGGCACCAACGATGTTAGGATGAAACAGTCAGAAATCACCAAGCGCAACATAGCTTCTGCGTGCATATCAGCTAGAAAGATGTGTCGGCATCGAGTAATTGTCTCTGGCCCCCTCCCAGTTAGGGGGAGTGATGAGCTCTACAGCAGAGTCTCACAACTCAATCGCTGGTTGAAAACTGTTTTCTGCCCCTCCCAAAAGTTAGAATTTGTAGATAATTGGCCCTCTTTCTGGGACTCACCCACAAACAGGACCAAGCCTGACCTGCTGAGGAGTGACGGACTCCATCCTAGCTGGAGGGGTGCTCTCATCTTATCTACCAACATAGACAGGGCTCTAACTCCTCTAGCTCCACAATGAAATAGGGTGCAGGCCAGGCAGCAGGCTGTTAGCCAGCCTGCCAGCATAGTGGAGTCTGCCATTAGCACAGTCAGTGTAGTCAGCTCAGCTATCACCATTGAGACCGTGTCTGTGCCTCGACCTAGGTTGGGCAAAACTAAACATGGCGGTGTTCGCCTTAGCAATCTCACTAGGATAAAGACCACCTCCATTCCTGTCATTACTGAAAGAGATCATGATACCTCACATCTCAAAATAGGGCTACTTAATGTTAGATCCCTTACTTCAAAGGCAATTATAGTCAATGAACTAATCACTGATCATAATCTTGATGTGATTGGCCTGACTGAAACATGGCTTAAGCCTGATGAATTTACTGTTTTAAATGAGGCCTCACCTCCTGGCTACACTAGTGACCATATCCCCCGTGCATCCCGCAAAGGCGGAGGTGTTGCTAACATTTACGATAGCAAATTTCAATTTACAAAAAAAAATAATTCGTCTTTTGAGCTTCTAGTCATGAAATCTATGCAGCCTACTCAATCACTTTTTATAGCTACTGTTTACAGGCCTCCTGGGCCATATACAGCGTTTCTCACTGAGTTCCCTGAATTCCTATCGGACCTTGTAGTCATAGCAGATAATATTCTAATCTTTGGTGACTTTAATATTCACATGGAAAAGTCCACAGACCCACTCCAAAAGGCTTTCGGAGCCATCATCGACTCAGTGGGTTTTGTCCAACATGTCTCTGGACCCACTCACTGTCACAGTCATACGCTGGACCTAGTTTTGTCCCATGGAATAAATGTGGTGGATCTTAATGTTTTTCCTCATAATCCTGGACTATCGGACCACCATTTTATTACGTTTGCAATTGCAACAAATAATCTGCTTAGACCCCAACCAAGGAACATCAAAAGTAGTGCTATAAATTCACAGACAACACAAAGATTCCTTGATGCCCTTCCAGACTCCCTCTGCCTACCCAAGGACACCAGAGGACAAAAATCAGTTAACCACCTAACTGAGGATCTCAATTTAACCTTGCGCAATACCCTAGATGCAGTTGCACCCCTAAAAACAAAAAAAATGTCTCATAAGAAACTAGCTCCCTGGTACACAGAAAATACCCGAGCTCTGAAGCAAGCTTCCAGAAAATTGGAACGGAAATGGCGCCACACCAAACTGGAAGTCTTCCGACTAGCTTGGAAGGACGGTACCGTGCAGTACCGTAGAGCCCTTACTGCTGCTCGATCATCCTATTTTTCTAACTTAATTAAGGAAAATAAGAACAATCCGAAATTCCTTTTTAATACTGTCGCAAAGCTAACTAAAAAGCAGCATTCCCCAAGAGAGGATGACTTTCACTTTAGCAGTGATAAATTCATGAACTTCTTTGAGGAAAAGATTATGATTATTAGAAAGCAAATTACGGACTCCTCTTTAAACCTGCGTATTCCTCCAAACCTCAGTTGTCCTGAGTCTGCACAACTCTGCCAGGACCTAGGATCAAGAGAGACGCTCAAGTGTTTTAGTACTATATCTCTTGACACAATGATGAAAATAATCATGGCCTCTAAACCTTCAAGCTGCATACTGGACCCTATTCCAACTAAACTACTGAAAGAGCTGCTTCCTGTGCTTGGCCCTCCTATGTTGAACATAATAAACGGCTCTCTATCCACTGGATGTGTACCAAACTCACTAAAAGTGGCAGTAATAAAGCCTCTCTTGAAAAAGCCAAACCTTGACCCAGAAAATATAAAAAACTATCGGCCTATATCGAATCTTCCATTCCTCTCAAAAATTTTAGAGAAGGCTGTTGCGCAGCAACTCACTGCCTTCCTGAAGACAAACAATGTATACGAAATGCTTCAGTCTGGTTTTAGACCCCATCATAGCACTGAGACGGCACTTGTGAAGGTGGTAAATGACATTTTAATGGCATCGGCATCTGTCCTCGTGCTCCTAGACCTTAGTGCTGCTTTTGATACCATCGATCACCACATACTTTTGGAGAGATTGGAAACCCAAATTGGTCTACACGGACATGTTCTGGCCTGGTTTAGATCTTATCTGTCGGAAAGATATCAGTTTGTCTCTGTGAATGGTTTGTCCTCTGACAAATCAACTGTAAATTTCGGTGTTCCTCAAGGTTCCGTTTTAGGACCACTATTGTTTTCACTATATATTTTACCTCTTGGGGATGTTATTCGAAAACATAATGTAAACTTTCACTGCTATGCGGATGACACACAGCTGTACATTTCAATGAAACATGGTGAAGCCCCAAAATTGCCCTCGCTAGAAGCATGTGTTTCAGACATAAGGAAGTGGATGGCTGCAAACTTTCTACTATTAAACTCGGACAAAACAGAGATGCTTGTTCTAGGTCCCAAGAAACAAAGAGATCTTCTGTTGAATCTGACAATTAATCTTAATGGTTGTACAGCCTCTACTGTATAGAGCCTCTCTACTGTATATAGCCTCTCTACTGTTATAGCCTCTCTATAGCCTCTCTACTGTTATAGCCTCTCTATAGCCTCTCTACTGTATATAGCCTCTCTACTGTATATAGCCTCTCTACTTTATATAATATTCTCTACTGTATATAGCCTCTCTATAGCCTCTCTACTGTATATAGACTCACTACTGTATATAGCCTCTCTACTGTATATAGCCTCGCTACTGTATATAGCCTCTCTACTGTTATAGTCTCTCTACTGTATATAACCTCTCTACTGTATATAGTCTCTCTACTGTATATAGCCTCTACTGTATATAGCCTCTCTACTGTATATAGCCTTTCTACTGTATATAGACTCTCTTCTGTATATAGACTCTACTGTATATAGCCTGTCTACTGTATATAGCCTCTCTACTGTATATAGCCTGTCTACTGTATATAGCCTCTCTACTGTATATAGCCTTTCTACTGTATATAGTCTCTCTACTGTATATAACCTCTCTACTGTATATAGCCTGTCTACTGTATATAGACTCTCTTCTGTATATAGACTCTATTGTATATAGCCTGTCTACTGTATATAGCCTCTCTACTGTATATAGCCTCTACTGTATATAGCATCTCTACTGTATATAGCCTCTCTACTTTATAAAATATTCTCTACTGTATATAGCTTCTCTACTGTATATAGCCTCACTACTGTATATAGCCTCTCTACTGTATATAGCCTCTCTACTGTATATAGCCTCTAGTGTATATAACCTCTCTACTGTATATAGCCTCTCTACTGTATATAGCCTCTCTACTGTATGTAGCCTCTCTACTGTATATATTGCCTCTCTACTGTATGTAGCCTCTCTACTGTATATAGCCTCACTACTGAATATAAGCTCTCTGCTGTATATAGCCTCTCTACTGTATACAGCCTTTCTACTGTATATAGCCTTTCTACTGTATATAGCCTCTCTACTGTATATAACCTCTACTGTATATAGCCTCTCTACTGTTTATAGCCTCTCTACTGTATATAGCCTCTCTACTGTTTATAGCCTCTCTACTGTATATAGCCTCTCTACTATATATAGTCTCTCTACTGTTTATAGCCTCTCTACTGTATATATCCTCTCTACTGTATATAGCCTCTCTACTGTATATAGACTCTCTACTGTTATAGCCTCTCTACTGTATATATCCTCTCTACTGTATATAGCCTGTCTACTGTATATAGCCTCTCTACTGTATATAGCCTCTCTACTGTATTTAACCTCTCTACTGTATATAACCTGTCTACTGTATATAGCCTCTCTACTGTTATAGCCTCTCTACTGTATATAGCCTCTCTACTGTATATAGCCTCTCTACTGTATATAACCTGTCTACTGTATATAGCCTCTCTACTGTATATAGCCTCTCTACTGTTATAGCCTCTCTATAGCCTCTACTGTATAGAGCCTCTCTACTGTATATAGCCTCTCTACTGTTATAGCCTCTCTATAGCCTCTCTACTGTATATAGCCTCTCTACTGTATATAGCCTCTCTACTGTTATAGCCTCTCTAATGTATATAGCCTCTACTGTATAGAGCCTCTCTACTGTATATAGCCTCTCTACTTTATATAATATTCTATACTGTATATAGCCTCTCTATAGCCTCTCTACTGTATATAGACTCACTACTGTATATAGCCTCTCTACTGTATATAGCCTCGCTACTGTATATAGCCTCTCTACTGTTATAGTCTCTCTACTGTATATAACCTCTCTACTGTATATAGCCTCTCTACTGTATATAGCCTCTACTGTATATAGCCTCTCTACTGTATATAGCCTTTCTACTGTATATAGACTCTCTTCTGTATATAGACTCTACTGTATATAGCCTCTCTACTGTATATAGACTCTACTGTATATAGCCTGTCTACTGTATATAGCCTCTCTACTGTATATAGCCTGTCTACTGTATATAGCCTCTCTACTGTATATAGTCTTTCTACTGTATATGGTCTCTCTACTGTATATAACCTCTCTACTGTATATAGCCTGTCTACTGTATATAGACTCTCTTCTGTATATAGACTCTACTGTATATAGCCTGTCTACTGTATATAGCCTCTCTACTGTATATAGCCTCTACTGTATATAGCCTCTCTACTGTATATAGCCTCTCTACTTTATAAAATATTCTCTACTGTATATAGCTTCTCTACTGTATATAGCCTCACTACTGTATATAGTCTCTCTACTGTATATAGCCTCTCTACTGTATATAGCCTCTAGTGTATATAACCTCTCTACTGTATGTAGCCTCTCTACTGTATAAAGCCTCTCTACTCTATATAACCTCTCTACTGTATATAGCCTCTCTACTTTATAAAATATTCTCTACTGTATATAGCTTCTCTACTGTATATAGCCTCACTACTGTATATAGCCTCTCTACTGTATATAGCCTCTCTACTGTATATAGCCTCTCTACTGTATATAGCCTCTAGTGTATATAACCTCTCTACTGTATATAGCCTCTCTACTGTATATAGCCTCTCTACTGTATGTAGCCTCTCTACTGTATATAGCCTCACTACTGTTATAGCCTCTCTACTGTATATATCCTCTCTACTGTATATAGTCTCTCTACTGTTTCCGGTCACAACTTGCAGGCTTGTTTTCGAGTTGCTGTGCGTTTTGTTGCCAACCTGTTTTGCTACCTGACAACTTTACGGTTTTCACTTTTTAATTACCGTTCATATATTTATTTATTTTTTCCTCAACTTTTTCACTCCGGACGCTTTATCTGGACACGATTCGTCAGGACCTCCAGCAGCCGAAGCTAAGTAGTAACATTAACATGATGACTTCTAATTGCAGCCGCTGTACTCGCCTTATGGCGAGGATAGCTGTGCTGCAAGCCCAGCTTCAGACGCAATCGTTAGGCAAGGGTAATTTCAGTGTAGGAAAGGATGAAACAGCGTCTGTGGCACCAGTAAGTACAGATAGTAGTGTAAATCCCCTGGCACAGTCCCCGCAGCCGGACAACTTTCTCACGGTTTCTGGAAGGAAATGCTGTAGGAACGCTCAACCGGTGTCGCTCATTCAGCCGACAGAAACTTTCAACCGGTCTTTCCCCATTAAGCAGCAGGTCGGAGTCAGAGGCCGATTCTTCTCTGGTCTCTACTCCTCCCGTTACGGGGTCTGAGACGCCGAAGCTTCCCACCATTAGCTCTGACAAATTGAAAACTCTAGTCATTGGCGACTCCATTACCCGCAGTATTAGACTTAAAGCGAATCATCCAGCGATCATACACTGTTTACCCGGGGGCAGGGCTACCGACGTTAAGGCTAATCTGAAGATGGTGCTGGCTAAAGCTAAAACTGGCGAGTGTAGAGAGTATAGAGATATTGTTATCCACGTCGGCACCAACGATGTTAGGATGAAACAGTCAGAAATCACCAAGCGCAACATAGCTTCTGCGTGCATATCAGCTAGAAAGATGTGTCGGCATCGAGTAATTGTCTCTGGCCCCCTCCCAGTTAGGGGGAGTGATGAGCTCTACAGCAGAGTCTCACAACTCAATCGCTGGTTGAAAACTGTTTTCTGCCCCTCCCAAAAGTTAGAATTTGTAGATAATTGGCCCTCTTTCTGGGACTCACCCACAAACAGGACCAAGCCTGACCTGCTGAGGAGTGACGGACTCCATCCTAGCTGGAGGGGTGCTCTCATCTTATCTACCAACATAGACAGGGCTCTAACTCCTCTAGCTCCACAATGAAATAGGGTGCAGGCCAGGCAGCAGGCTGTTAGCCAGCCTGCCAGCATAGTGGAGTCTGCCATTAGCACAGTCAGTGTAGTCAGCTCAGCTATCACCATTGAGACCGTGTCTGTGCCTCGACCTAGGTTGGGCAAAACTAAACATGGCGGTGTTCGCCTTAGCAATCTCACTAGGATAAAGACCACCTCCATTCCTGTCATTACTGAAAGAGATCATGATACCTCACATCTCAAAATAGGGCTACTTAATGTTAGATCCCTTACTTCAAAGGCAATTATAGTCAATGAACTAATCACTGATCATAATCTTGATGTGATTGGCCTGACTGAAACATGGCTTAAGCCTGATGAATTTACTGTTTTAAATGAGGCCTCACCTCCTGGCTACACTAGTGACCATATCCCCCGTGCATCCCGCAAAGGCGGAGGTGTTGCTAACATTTACGATAGCAAATTTCAATTTACAAAAAAAAATAATTCGTCTTTTGAGCTTCTAGTCATGAAATCTATGCAGCCTACTCAATCACTTTTTATAGCTACTGTTTACAGGCCTCCTGGGCCATATACAGCGTTTCTCACTGAGTTCCCTGAATTCCTATCGGACCTTGTAGTCATAGCAGATAATATTCTAATCTTTGGTGACTTTAATATTCACATGGAAAAGTCCACAGACCCACTCCAAAAGGCTTTCGGAGCCATCATCGACTCAGTGGGTTTTGTCCAACATGTCTCTGGACCCACTCACTGTCACAGTCATACGCTGGACCTAGTTTTGTCCCATGGAATAAATGTGGTGGATCTTAATGTTTTTCCTCATAATCCTGGACTATCGGACCACCATTTTATTACGTTTGCAATTGCAACAAATAATCTGCTTAGACCCCAACCAAGGAACATCAAAAGTAGTGCTATAAATTCACAGACAACACAAAGATTCCTTGATGCCCTTCCAGACTCCCTCTGCCTACCCAAGGACACCAGAGGACAAAAATCAGTTAACCACCTAACTGAGGATCTCAATTTAACCTTGCGCAATACCCTAGATGCAGTTGCACCCCTAAAAACAAAAAAAATGTCTCATAAGAAACTAGCTCCCTGGTACACAGAAAATACCCGAGCTCTGAAGCAAGCTTCCAGAAAATTGGAACGGAAATGGCGCCACACCAAACTGGAAGTCTTCCGACTAGCTTGGAAGGACGGTACCGTGCAGTACCGTAGAGCCCTTACTGCTGCTCGATCATCCTATTTTTCTAACTTAATTAAGGAAAATAAGAACAATCCGAAATTCCTTTTTAATACTGTCGCAAAGCTAACTAAAAAGCAGCATTCCCCAAGAGAGGATGACTTTCACTTTAGCAGTGATAAATTCATGAACTTCTTTGAGGAAAAGATTATGATTATTAGAAAGCAAATTACGGACTCCTCTTTAAACCTGCGTATTCCTCCAAACCTCAGTTGTCCTGAGTCTGCACAACTCTGCCAGGACCTAGGATCAAGAGAGACGCTCAAGTGTTTTAGTACTATATCTCTTGACACAATGATGAAAATAATCATGGCCTCTAAACCTTCAAGCTGCATACTGGACCCTATTCCAACTAAACTACTGAAAGAGCTGCTTCCTGTGCTTGGCCCTCCTATGTTGAACATAATAAACGGCTCTCTATCCACTGGATGTGTACCAAACTCACTAAAAGTGGCAGTAATAAAGCCTCTCTTGAAAAAGCCAAACCTTGACCCAGAAAATATAAAAAACTATCGGCCTATATCGAATCTTCCATTCCTCTCAAAAATTTTAGAGAAGGCTGTTGCGCAGCAACTCACTGCCTTCCTGAAGACAAACAATGTATACGAAATGCTTCAGTCTGGTTTTAGACCCCATCATAGCACTGAGACGGCACTTGTGAAGGTGGTAAATGACATTTTAATGGCATCGGCATCTGTCCTCGTGCTCCTAGACCTTAGTGCTGCTTTTGATACCATCGATCACCACATACTTTTGGAGAGATTGGAAACCCAAATTGGTCTACACGGACATGTTCTGGCCTGGTTTAGATCTTATCTGTCGGAAAGATATCAGTTTGTCTCTGTGAATGGTTTGTCCTCTGACAAATCAACTGTAAATTTCGGTGTTCCTCAAGGTTCCGTTTTAGGACCACTATTGTTTTCACTATATATTTTACCTCTTGGGGATGTTATTCGAAAACATAATGTAAACTTTCACTGCTATGCGGATGACACACAGCTGTACATTTCAATGAAACATGGTGAAGCCCCAAAATTGCCCTCGCTAGAAGCATGTGTTTCAGACATAAGGAAGTGGATGGCTGCAAACTTTCTACTATTAAACTCGGACAAAACAGAGATGCTTGTTCTAGGTCCCAAGAAACAAAGAGATCTTCTGTTGAATCTGACAATTAATCTTAATGGTTGTACAGCCTCTACTGTATAGAGCCTCTCTACTGTATATAGCCTCTCTACTGTTATAGCCTCTCTATAGCCTCTCTACTGTTATAGCCTCTCTATAGCCTCTCTACTGTATATAGCCTCTCTACTGTATATAGCCTCTCTACTTTATATAATATTCTCTACTGTATATAGCCTCTCTATAGCCTCTCTACTGTATATAGACTCACTACTGTATATAGCCTCTCTACTGTATATAGCCTCGCTACTGTATATAGCCTCTCTACTGTTATAGTCTCTCTACTGTATATAACCTCTCTACTGTATATAGTCTCTCTACTGTATATAGCCTCTACTGTATATAGCCTCTCTACTGTATATAGCCTTTCTACTGTATATAGACTCTCTTCTGTATATAGACTCTACTGTATATAGCCTGTCTACTGTATATAGCCTCTCTACTGTATATAGCCTGTCTACTGTATATAGCCTCTCTACTGTATATAGCCTTTCTACTGTATATAGTCTCTCTACTGTATATAACCTCTCTACTGTATATAGCCTGTCTACTGTATATAGACTCTCTTCTGTATATAGACTCTATTGTATATAGCCTGTCTACTGTATATAGCCTCTCTACTGTATATAGCCTCTACTGTATATAGCATCTCTACTGTATATAGCCTCTCTACTTTATAAAATATTCTCTACTGTATATAGCTTCTCTACTGTATATAGCCTCACTACTGTATATAGCCTCTCTACTGTATATAGCCTCTCTACTGTATATAGCCTCTAGTGTATATAACCTCTCTACTGTATATAGCCTCTCTACTGTATATAGCCTCTCTACTGTATGTAGCCTCTCTACTGTATATATTGCCTCTCTACTGTATGTAGCCTCTCTACTGTATATAGCCTCACTACTGAATATAAGCTCTCTGCTGTATATAGCCTCTCTACTGTATACAGCCTTTCTACTGTATATAGCCTTTCTACTGTATATAGCCTCTCTACTGTATATAACCTCTACTGTATATAGCCTCTCTACTGTTTATAGCCTCTCTACTGTATATAGCCTCTCTACTGTTTATAGCCTCTCTACTGTATATAGCCTCTCTACTATATATAGTCTCTCTACTGTTTATAGCCTCTCTACTGTATATATCCTCTCTACTGTATATAGCCTCTCTACTGTATATAGACTCTCTACTGTTATAGCCTCTCTACTGTATATATCCTCTCTACTGTATATAGCCTGTCTACTGTATATAGCCTCTCTACTGTATATAGCCTCTCTACTGTATTTAACCTCTCTACTGTATATAACCTGTCTACTGTATATAGCCTCTCTACTGTTATAGCCTCTCTACTGTATATAGCCTCTCTACTGTATATAGCCTCTCTACTGTATATAACCTGTCTACTGTATATAGCCTCTCTACTGTATATAGCCTCTCTACTGTTATAGCCTCTCTATAGCCTCTACTGTATAGAGCCTCTCTACTGTATATAGCCTCTCTACTGTTATAGCCTCTCTATAGCCTCTCTACTGTATATAGCCTCTCTACTGTATATAGCCTCTCTACTGTTATAGCCTCTCTAATGTATATAGCCTCTACTGTATAGAGCCTCTCTACTGTATATAGCCTCTCTACTTTATATAATATTCTATACTGTATATAGCCTCTCTATAGCCTCTCTACTGTATATAGACTCACTACTGTATATAGCCTCTCTACTGTATATAGCCTCGCTACTGTATATAGCCTCTCTACTGTTATAGTCTCTCTACTGTATATAACCTCTCTACTGTATATAGCCTCTCTACTGTATATAGCCTCTACTGTATATAGCCTCTCTACTGTATATAGCCTTTCTACTGTATAGACTCTCTTCTGTATATAGACTCTACTGTATATAGCCTCTCTACTGTATATAGACTCTACTGTATATAGCCTGTCTACTGTATATAGCCTCTCTACTGTATATAGCCTGTCTACTGTATATAGCCTCTCTACTGTATATAGTCTTTCTACTGTATATGGTCTCTCTACTGTATATAACCTCTCTACTGTATATAGCCTGTCTACTGTATATAGACTCTCTTCTGTATATAGACTCTACTGTATATAGCCTGTCTACTGTATATAGCCTCTCTACTGTATATAGCCTCTACTGTATATAGCCTCTCTACTGTATATAGCCTCTCTACTTTATAAAATATTCTCTACTGTATATAGCTTCTCTACTGTATATAGCCTCACTACTGTATATAGTCTCTCTACTGTATATAGCCTCTCTACTGTATATAGCCTCTAGTGTATATAACCTCTCTACTGTATGTAGCCTCTCTACTGTATAAAGCCTCTCTACTCTATATAACCTCTCTACTGTATATAGCCTCTCTACTTTATAAAATATTCTCTACTGTATATAGCTTCTCTACTGTATATAGCCTCACTACTGTATATAGCCTCTCTACTGTATATAGCCTCTCTACTGTATATAGCCTCTCTACTGTATATAGCCTCTAGTGTATATAACCTCTCTACTGTATATAGCCTCTCTACTGTATATAGCCTCTCTACTGTATGTAGCCTCTCTACTGTATATATTGCCTCTCTACTGTATGTAGCCTCTCTACTGTATATAGCCTCACTACTGAATATAAGCTCTCTGCTGTATATAGCCTCTCTACTGTATACAGCCTTTCTACTGTATATAGCCTTTCTACTGTATATAGCCTCTCTACTGTATATAACCTCTACTGTATATAGCCTCTCTACTGTTTATAGCCTCTCTACTGTATATAGCCTCTCTACTGTTTATAGCCTCTCTACTGTATATAGCCTCTCTACTATATATAGTCTCTCTACTGTTTATAGCCTCTCTACTGTATATATCCTCTCTACTGTATATAGCCTCTCTACTGTATATAGACTCTCTACTGTTATAGCCTCTCTACTGTATATATCCTCTCTACTGTATATAGCCTGTCTACTGTATATAGCCTCTCTACTGTATATAGCCTCTCTACTGTATATAACCTCTCTACTGTATATAACCTGTCTACTGTATATAGCCTCTCTACTGTTATAGCCTCTCTACTGTATATAGCCTCTCTACTGTATATAGCCTCTCTACTGTATATAACCTGTCTACTGTATATAGCCTCTCTACTGTATATAGCCTCTCTACTGTTATAGCCTCTCTATAGCCTCTACTGTATAGAGCATCTCTACTGTATATAGCCTCTCTACTGTTATAGCCTCTCTATAGCCTCTCTACTGTATATAGCCTCTCTACTGTATATAGCCTCTCTACTGTATATAGCCTCTCTACTTTATATAATATTCTATACTGTATATAGCCTCTCTATAGCCTCTCTACTGTATATAGACTCACTACTGTATATAGCCTCTCTACTGTATATAGCCTCGCTACTGTATATAGCCTCTCTACTGTTATAGTCTCTCTACTGTATATAACCTCTCTACTGTATATAGCCTCTCTACTGTATATAGCCTCTACTGTATATAGCCTCTCTACTGTATATAGCCTTTCTACTGTATATAGACTCTCTTCTGTATATAGACTCTACTGTATATAGCCTCTCTACTGTATATAGACTCTACTGTATATAGCCTGTCTACTGTATATAGCCTCTCTACTGTATATAGCCTGTCTACTGTATATAGCCTCTCTACTGTATATAGTCTTTCTACTGTATATGGTCTCTCTACTGTATATAACCTCTCTACTGTATATAGCCTGTCTACTGTATATAGACTCTCTTCTGTATATAGACTCTACTGTATATAGCCTGTCTACTGTATATAGCCTCTCTACTGTATATAGCCTCTACTGTATATAGCCTCTCTACTGTATATAGCCTCTCTACTTTATAAAATATTCTCTACTGTATATAGCTTCTCTACTGTATATAGCCTCACTACTGTATATAGTCTCTCTACTGTATATAGCCTCTCTACTGTATATAGCCTCTAGTGTATATAACCTCTCTACTGTATGTAGCCTCTCTACTGTATAAAGCCTCTCTACTCTATATAACCTCTCTACTGTATATAGCCTCTCTACTTTATAAAATATTCTCTACTGTATATAGCTTCTCTACTGTATATAGCCTCACTACTGTATATAGCCTCTCTACTGTATATAGCCTCTCTACTGTATATAGCCTCTCTACTGTATATAGCCTCTAGTGTATATAACCTCTCTACTGTATATAGCCTCTCTACTGTATATAGCCTCTCTACTGTATGTAGCCTCTCTACTGTATATATTGCCTCTCTACTGTATGTAGCCTCTCTACTGTATATAGCCTCACTACTGAATATAAGCTCTCTGCTGTATATAGCCTCTCTACTGTATACAGCCTTTCTACTGTATATAGCCTTTCTACTGTATATAGCCTCTCTACTGTATATAACCTCTACTGTATATAGCCTCTCTACTGTTTATAGCCTCTCTACTGTATATAGCCTCTCTACTGTTTATAGCCTCTCTACTGTATATAGCCTCTCTACTATATATAGTCTCTCTACTGTTTATAGCCTCTCTACTGTATATATCCTCTCTACTGTATATAGCCTCTCTACTGTATATAGACTCTCTACTGTTATAGCCTCTCTACTGTATATATCCTCTCTACTGTATATAGCCTGTCTACTGTATATAGCCTCTCTACTGTATATAGCCTCTCTACTGTATATAACCTCTCTACTGTATATAACCTGTCTACTGTATATAGCCTCTCTACTGTTATAGCCTCTCTACTGTATATAGCCTCTCTACTGTATATAGCCTCTCTACTGTATATAACCTGTCTACTGTATATAGCCTCTCTACTGTATATAGCCTCTCTACTGTTATAGCCTCTCTATAGCCTCTACTGTATAGAGCATCTCTACTGTATATAGCCTCTCTACTGTTATAGCCTCTCTATAGCCTCTCTACTGTATATAGCCTCTCTACTGTATATAGCCTCTCTACTGTTATAGCCTCTCTAATGTATATAGCCTCTACTGTATAGAGCCTCTCTACTGTATATAGCCTCTCTACTTTATATAATATTCTATACTGTATATAGCCTCTCTATAGCCTCTCTACTGTATATAGACTCACTACTGTATATAGCCTCTCTACTGTATATAGCCTCGCTACTGTATATAGCCTCTCTACTGTTATAGTCTCTCTACTGTATATAACCTCTCTACTGTATATAGCCTCTCTACTGTATATAGCCTCTACTGTATATAGCCTCTCTACTGTATATAGCCTTTCTACTGTATATAGACTCTCTTCTGTATATAGACTCTACTGTATATAGCCTCTCTACTGTATATAGCCTCTCTACTGTATTTAACCTCTCTACTGTATATAACCTGTCTACTGTATATAGCCTCTCTACTGTTATAGCCTCTCTACTGTATATAGCCTCTCTACTGTATATAGCCTCTCTACTGTATATAACCTGTCTACTGTATATAGCCTCTCTACTGTATATAGCCTCTCTACTGTTATAGCCTCTCTATAGCCTCTACTGTATAGAGCCTCTATACTGTATATAGCCTCTCTACTGTTATAGCCTCTCTATAGCCTCTCTACTGTATATAGCCTCTCTACTGTATATAGCCTCTCTACTGTTATAGCCTCTCTAATGTATATAGCCTCTACTGTATAGAGCCTCTCTACTGTATATAGCCTCTCTACTTTATATAATATTCTATACTGTATATAGCCTCTCTATAGCCTCTCTACTGTATATAGACTCACTACTGTATATAGCCTCTCTACTGTATATAGCCTCGCTACTGTATATAGCCTCTCTACTGTTATAGTCTCTCTACTGTATATAACCTCTCTACTGTATATAGCCTCTCTACTGTATATAGCCTCTACTGTATATAGCCTCTCTACTGTATATAGCCTTTCTACTGTATATAGACTCTCTTCTGTATATAGACTCTACTGTATATAGCCTCTCTACTGTATATAGACTCTACTGTATATAGCCTGTCTACTGTATATAGCCTCTCTACTGTATATAGCCTGTCTACTGTATATAGCCTCTCTACTGTATATAGTCTTTCTACTGTATATGGTCTCTCTACTGTATATAACCTCTCTACTGTATATAGCCTGTCTACTGTATATAGACTCTCTTCTGTATATAGACTCTACTGTATATAGCCTGTCTACTGTATATAGCCTCTCTACTGTATATAGCCTCTACTGTATATAGCCTCTCTACTGTATATAGCCTCTCTACTTTATAAAATATTCTCTACTGTATATAGCTTCTCTACTGTATATAGCCTCACTACTGTATATAGTCTCTCTACTGTATATAGCCTCTCTACTGTATATAGCCTCTAGTGTATATAACCTCTCTACTGTATGTAGCCTCTCTACTGTATAAAGCCTCTCTACTCTATATAACCTCTCTACTGTATATAGCCTCTCTACTTTATAAAATATTCTCTACTGTATATAGCTTCTCTACTGTATATAGCCTCACTACTGTATATAGCCTCTCTACTGTATATAGCCTCTCTACTGTATATAGCCTCTCTACTGTATATAGCCTCTAGTGTATATAACCTCTCTACTGTATATAGCCTCTCTACTGTATATAGCCTCTCTACTGTATGTAGCCTCTCTACTGTATATATTGCCTCTCTACTGTATGTAGCCTCTCTACTGTATATAGCCTCACTACTGAATATAAGCTCTCTGCTGTATATAGCCTCTCTACTGTATACAGCCTTTCTACTGTATATAGCCTTTCTACTGTATATAGCCTCTCTACTGTATATAACCTCTACTGTATATAGCCTCTCTACTGTTTATAGCCTCTCTACTGTATATAGCCTCTCTACTGTTTATAGCCTCTCTACTGTATATAGCCTCTCTACTATATATAGTCTCTCTACTGTTTATAGCCTCTCTACTGTATATATCCTCTCTACTGTATATAGCCTCTCTACTGTATATAGACTCTCTACTGTTATAGCCTCTCTACTGTATATATCCTCTCTACTGTATATAGCCTGTCTACTGTATATAGCCTCTCTACTGTATATAGCCTCTCTACTGTATATAACCTCTCTACTGTATATAACCTGTCTACTGTATATAGCCTCTCTACTGTTATAGCCTCTCTACTGTATATAGCCTCTCTACTGTATATAGCCTCTCTACTGTATATAACCTGTCTACTGTATATAGCCTCTCTACTGTATATAGCCTCTCTACTGTTATAGCCTCTCTATAGCCTCTACTGTATAGAGCATCTCTACTGTATATAGCCTCTCTACTGTTATAGCCTCTCTATAGCCTCTCTACTGTATATAGCCTCTCTACTGTATATAGCCTCTCTACTGTTATAGCCTCTCTAATGTATATAGCCTCTACTGTATAGAGCCTCTCTACTGTATATAGCCTCTCTACTTTATATAATATTCTATACTGTATATAGCCTCTCTACTGTATATAGCCTCTACTGTATATAGCCTCTCTACTGTATATAGCCTTTCTACTGTATATAGACTCTCTTCTGTATATAGACTCTACTGTATATAGCCTCTCTACTGTATATAGACTCTACTGTATATAGCCTGTCTACTGTATATAGCCTCTCTACTGTATATAGCCTGTCTACTGTATATAGCCTCTCTACTGTATATAGTCTTTCTACTGTATATGGTCTCTCTACTGTATATAACCTCTCTACTGTATATAGCCTCTCTACTGTATATAGCCTCTAGTGTATATAACCTCTCTACTGTATGTAGCCTCTCTACTGTATAAAGCCTCTCTACTCTATATAACCTCTCTACTGTATATAGCCTATCTACTGTATAAAGCCTCTCTACTGTATATAGCCTCGCTACTGTATATAGCCTCTCTACTGTATATAGCCTCTCTACTGTATATAGCCTCTCTACTGTATATAGCCTCACTACTGTATATATTTTTTATTTTTTTATTTCACCTTTATTTAACCAGGTAGGCTAGTTGAGAACACCTTTATTTAACCAGGTAGGCTAGTTGAGAACAAGTTCTCATTTGCAACTGCGACCTGGCCAAGATAAAGCATAGCAGTGTGAGCATACAACAAAGAGTTACACATGGAGTAAACAATTAACAAGTCAATAACACAGTAGAAAACAAAGGGGGGGTCTATATACAATGTACAATGTGTGCAAAAGGCATGAGGTAGGCAAATAATTACAATTTTGCAGATTAACACTGGAGTGATAAAAGATCAGATGGTCATGTACAGGTAGAGATATTGGTGTGCAGAAGAGCAGAAAAGTAAATAAATAAAAACAGTATGGGGATGAGGTAGGTGAAAAGGGTGGGCTATTTACCAATAGACTATGTACAGCTGCAGCGATCGGTTAGCTGCTCAGATAGCTGATGTTTGAAGTTGGTGAGGGAGATAAAAGTCTCCAACTTCAGCGATTTTTGCAATTCGTTCCAGTCACAGGCAGCAGAGTACTGGAACGAAAGGCGGCCAAATGAGGTGTTGGCTTTAGGGATGATCAGTGAGATACACCTGCTGGAGCGCGTGCTACGGATGGGTGTTGCCATCGTGACCAGTGAGCTGAGATAAGGCGGAGCTTTACCTAGCATAGACTTGTAGATGACCTGGAGCCAGTGGGTCTGGCGACGAATATGTAGCGAGGGCCAGCAGACTAGAGCATACAAGTCGCAGTGGTGGGTGGTATAAGGTGCTTTAGTGACAAAACGGATGGCACTGTGATAGACTGCATCCAGTTTGCTGAGTAGAGTGTTGGAAGCCATTTTGTAGATGACATCGCCGAAGTCGAGGATCGGTAGGATAGTCAGTTTTACTAGGGTAAGCTTGGCGGCTTGAGTGAAGGAGGCTTTGTTGCGGAATAGAAAGCCGACTCTTGATTTGATTTTCGATTGGAGATGTTTGATATGAGTCTGGAAGGAGAGTTTGCAGTCTAGCCAGACACCTAGGTACTTATAGACGTCCACATATTCTAGGTTGGAACCATCCAGGGTGGTGATGCTAGTCGGGCATGCAGGTGCAGGCAGCGACCGGTTGAAAAGCATGCATTTGGTTTTACTAGCGTTTAAGAGCAGTTGGAGGCCACGGAAGGAGTGTTTTATGGCATTGAAGCTTGTTTGGAGGTTAGATAGCACAGTGTCCAAAGACGGGCCGAAAGTATATAGAATGGTGTCATCTGCGTAGAGGTGGATCAGGGAATCGCCCGCAGCAAGAGCAACATCATTGATATACACAGAGAAAAGAGTCGGCCCGAGAATTGAACCCTGTGGCACCCCCATAGAGACTGCCAGAGGACCGGACAGCATGCCCTCCGATTTGACACACTGAACTCTGTCTGCAAAGTAATTGGTGAACCAGGCAAGGCAGTCATCCGAAAAACCGAGGCTACTGAGTCTGCCGAAAGAATATGGTGATTGACAGAGTCGAAAGCCTTGGCAAGGTCGATGAAGACGGCTGCACAGTACTGTCTTTTATCGATGGCGGTTATGATGTCGTTTAGTACCTTGAGTGTGGCTGAGGTGCACCCATGACCGGCTCGGAAACCAGATTGCACAGCCTCTCTACTGTATATAGCCTCTCTACTGTATATAGCCTCTGTACTGTATATAGCCTCACTACTGTATATAGCCTCTCTACTCTTTATAGCCTCTCTACTGTATATAGCTACTCTACTGTATATAGCCTCACTACTGTATATAGCCCCTCTATTGTATATAGCCTCTCTACTGTTTATAGCTTCTCTACTGTATATAGCCTCTCTACTATATATAGCCTCTCTACTGTATATAGCCTCTCTACTGTATATAGCCTCTCTACTGTATATAGCCTCTCTACTATATATAGTCTCTCTACTGTTTATAGACTCTCTACTGTATATAGCCTCTCTACTGTATATAGCCTCTCTACTGTATATAACCTCTACTGTATATAGCCTCTCTACTGTTTATAGCCTCTCTACTGTATATAGCCTCTCTACTGTTTATAGCCTCTCTACTGTATATAGCCTCTCTACTATATATAGTCTCTCTACTGTTTATAGCCTCTCTACTATATATAGTCTCTCTACTGTTTATAGCCTCTCTAATGTATATATCCTCTCTACTGTATATAGACTCTCTACTGTTATAGCCTCTCTACTGTATATATCCTCTCTACTGTATATAGCCTGTCTACTGTATATAGCCTCTCTACTGTATATATCCTCTCTACTGTATATAACCTGTCTACTGTATATAGCCTCTCTACTGTATATAGCCTCTCTACTGTTATAGCCTCTCTATAGCCTCTACTGTATAGAGCCTCTCTACTGTATATAGCCTCTCTACTGTTATAGCCTCTCTATAGCCTCTCTACTGTATATAGCCTCTCTACTGTATATAGCCTCTCTACTGTTATAGCCTCTCTAATGTATATAGCCTCTACTGTATAGAGCCTCTCTACTGTATATAGCCTCTCTACTGTTATAGCCTCTCGATAGCCTCTCTACTGTATATAGCCTCTCTACTGTATATAGCCTCTCTACTGTATATAGCCTCTCTACTTTATATAATATTCTATACTGTATATAGCCTCTCTATAGCCTCTCTACTGTATATAGACTCACTACTGTATATAGCCTCTCTACTGTATATAGCCTCGCTACTGTATATAGCCTCTCTACTGTTATAGCCTCTCTATAGCCTCTACTGTATAGAGCCTCTCTACTGTATATAGCCTCTCTACTGTTATAGCCTCTCTATAGCCTCTCTACTGTATATAGCCTCTCTACTGTATATAGCCTCTCTACTGTTATAGCCTCTCTAATGTATATAGCCTCTACTGTATAGAGCCTCTCTACTGTATATAGCCTCTCTACTGTTATAGCCTCTCTATAGCCTCTCTACTGTATATAGCCTCTCTACTGTATATAGCCTCTCTACTGTATATAGCCTCTCTACTTTATATAATATTCTATACTGTATATAGCCTCTCTATAGCCTCTCTACTGTATATAGACTCACTACTGTATATAGCCTCTCTACTGTATATAGCCTCGCTACTGTATATAGCCTCTCTACTGTTATAGTCTCTCTACTGTATATAACCTCTCTACTGTATATAGTCTCTCTACTGTATATAGCCTCTACTGTATATAGCCTCTCTACTGTATATAGCCTTTCTACTGTATATAGACTCTCTTCTGTATATAGACTCTACTGTATATAGCCTCTCTACTGTACATAGACTCTACTGTATATAGCCTCACTACTGTATATAGCCTCTCTACTGTATATAGCCTCTCTACTGTATATAGCCTCTAGTGTATATAACCTCTCTACTGTATGTAGCCTCTCTACTGTATAAAGCCTCTCTACTCTATATAACCTCTCTACTGTATATAGCCTATCTACTGTATAAAGCCTCTCTACTGTATATAGCCTCGCTACTGTATATAGCCTCTCTACTGTATATAGCCTCACTACTGTATATAGCTTTTCTACTGTTATAGCCTCTCTAATGTATATAGCCTCTACTGTATAGAGCCTCTCTACTGTATATAGCCTCTCTACTGTTATAGCCTCTCTATAGCCTCTCTACTGTTATAGCCTCTCTATAGCCTCTCTACTGTATATAGCCTCTCTACTGTATATAGTCTCTCTACTGTATATAGCCTCTACTGTATATAGCCTCTCTACTGTATATAGCCTTTCTACTGTATATAGACTCTCTTCTGTATATAGACTCTATTGTATATAGCCTGTCTACTGTATATAGCCTCTCTACTGTATATAGCCTCTACTGTATATAGCCTCTCTACTGTATATAGCCTCTCTACTTTATAAAATATTCTCTACTGTATATAGCTTCTCTACTGTATATAGCCTCACTACTGTATATAGCCTCTCTACTGTATATAGCCTCTCTACTGTATATAGCCTCTCTACTGTATATAGCCTCTAGTGTATATAACCTCTCTACTGTATATAGCCTCTCTACTGTATATAGCCTCTCTACTGTATGTAGCCTCTCTACTGTATATATTGCCTCTCTACTGTATGTAGCCTCTCTACTGTATATAGCCTCACTACTGAATATAAGCTCTCTGCTGTATATAGCCTCTCTACTGTATACAGCCTTTCTACTGTATATAGCCTTTCTACTGTATATAGCCTCTCTACTGTATATAACCTCTACTGTATATAGCCTCTCTACTGTTTATAGCCTCTCTACTGTATATAGCCTCTCTACTGTTTATAGCCTCTCTACTGTATATAGCCTCTCTACTATATATAGTCTCTCTACTGTTTATAGCCTCTCTACTGTATATATCCTCTCTACTGTATATAGCCTCTCTACTGTATATAGACTCTCTACTGTTATAGCCTCTCTGCTGTATATATCCTCTCTACTGTATATAGCCTGTCTACTGTACATAGCCTCTCTACTGTATATAGCCTCTCTACTGTATATAACCTCTCTACTGTATATAACCTGTCTACTGTATATAGCCTCTCTACTGTTATAGCCTCTCTACTGTATATAGCCTCTCTACTGTATATAGCCTCTCTACTGTATATAACCTGTCTACTGTATATAGCCTCTCTACTGTATATAGCCTCTCTACTGTTATAGCCTCTCTATAGCCTCTACTGTATAGAGCCTCTCTACTGTATATAGCCTCTCTACTGTTATAGCCTCTCTATAGCCTCTCTACTGTATGTAGCCTCTCTACTGTATATAGCCTCTCTACTGTTATAGCCTCTCTAATGTATATAGCCTCTACTGTATAGAGCCTCTCTACTGTATATAGCCTCTCTACTTTATATAATATTCTATACTGTATATAGCCTCTCTATAGCCTCTCTACTGTATATAGACTCACTACTGTATATAGCCTCTCTACTGTATATAGCCTCGCTACTGTATATAGCCTCTCTACTGTTATAGTCTCTCTACTGTATATAACCTCTCTACTGTATATAGTCTCTCTACTGTATATAGCCTCTACTGTATATAGCCTCTCTACTGTATATAGCCTTTCTACTGTATATAGACTCTACTGTATATAGCCTCTCTACTGTATATAGACTCTACTGTATATAGCCTGTCTACTGTATATAGCCTCTCTACTGTATATAGCCTGTCTACTGTATATAGCCTCTCTACTGTATATAGTCTTTCTACTGTATATAGTCTCTCTACTGTATATAACCTCTCTACTGTATATAGCCTGTCTACTGTATATAGACTCTCTTCTGTATATAGACTCTACTGTATATAGCCTGTCTACTGTATATAGCCTCTCTACTGTATATAGCCTCTACTGTATATAGCCTCTCTACTGTATATAGCCTCTCTACTTTATAAAATATTCTCTACTGTATATAGCTTCTCTACTGTATATAGCCTCACTACTGTATATAGCCTCTCTACTGTATAAAGCCTCTCTACTCTATATAACCTCTCTACTGTATATAGCCTATCTACTGTATAAAGCCTCTCTACTGTATATAGCCTCGCTACTGTATATAGCCTCTCTACTGTATATAGCCTCACTACTGTATATAGCCTCTCTACTGTATATAGCCTCTCTACTGTATATAGCCTCTGTACTGTATATAGCCTCACTACTGTATATAGCCTCTCTACTCTTTATAGCCTCTCTACTGTATATAGCTTCTCTACTGTATATAGCCTCACTACTGTATATAGCCCCTCTATTGTATATAGCCTCTCTACTGTTTATAGCTTCTCTACTGTATATAGCCTCTCTACTATATATAGCCTCTCTACTGTATATAGCCTCTCTACTGTATATAGCCTCTCTACTGTATATAGCCTCTCTACTATATATAGTCTCTCTACTGTTTATAGCCTCTCTACTGTATATAGCCTCTCTACTATATATAGCCTCTCTACTGTTTATAGCCTCTCTACTGTATATAGCCTCTCTACTGTATATAGCCTGTCTACTGTATATAGCCTCTCTACTGTATATAGCCTTTCTACTGTATATAGTCTCTCTACTGTATATAACCTCTCTACTGTATATAGCCTGTCTACTGTATATAGACTCTCTTCTGTATATAGACTCTACTGTATATAGCCTGTCTACTGTATATAGCCTCTCTACTGTATATAGCCTCTACTGTATATAGCCTCTCTACTGTATATAGCCTCTCTACTTTATAAAATATTCTCTACTGTATATATCTTCTCTATTGTATATAGCCTCACTACTGTATATAGCCTCTCTACTGTATATAGCCTCTCTACTGTATATAGCCTCTCTACTGTATATAGCCTCTAGTGTATATAACCTCTCTACTGTATGTAGCCTCTCTACTGTATAAAGCCTCTCTACTCTATATAACCTCTCTACTGTATATAGCCTATCTACTGTAAAAAGCCTCTCTACTGTGTATAGCCTCGCTACTGTATATAGCCTCACTACTCTATATAGCCTCTCTACTGTATATAGCCTCTCTACTGTATATAGCCTCTCTACTGTATATAGCCTCTGTACTGTATATAGCGTCTCTACTGTAAATAGCCTCTACTGTATATAGCCTCTCTACTGTATATAGCCTCAGTACTGTATATAGCATCTCTACTGTATATAACCTCACTACTGTATATAGCCTCTGTACTGTTAATAGCCTCTCTACTGTATATAGCCTCTCTACTGTGTATAGCCTCACTACTGTATATAGCCTCTCTACTCTTTATAGCCTCTCTACTGTATATAGCTTCTCTACTGTATAGAGCCTCTCTACTATATATAGTCTCTCTACTCTTTATAGCCTCTCTACTGTATATAGCCTCTCTACTGTATATAGCCTCTCTACTATATATAGTCTCTCTACTGTTTATAGCCTCTCTACTGTATATAGCCTCACTACTGTATATAGCCTCTCTACTGTATATAACCTCTCTACTGTATGTAGCCTCTCTACTGTATATATTGCCTCTCTACTGTATGTAGCCTCTCTACTGTATATAGCCTCACTACTGAATATAAGCTCTCTGCTGTATATAGCCTCTCTACTGTATACAGCCTTTCTACTGTATATAGCCTTTCTACTGTATATAGCCTCTCTACTGTATATAACCTCTACTGTATATAGCCTCTCTACTGTTTATAGCCTCTCTACTGTATATAGCCTCTCTACTGTTTATAGCCTCTCTACTGTATATAGCCTCTCTACTATATATAGTCTCTCTACTGTTTATAGCCTCTCTACTGTATATAGCCTCTCTACTATATATAGCCTCTCTACTGTTTATAGCCTCTCTACTGTATATAGCCTCTCTACTGTATAGAGCCTCTCTACTGTATAGAGCCTCTCTACTGTATATAGCCTCTCTACTGTATATAGCTTCTCTACTGTATATAGCCTCTCTACTGTATATAGCCTCTCTACTGTATAGAGCTTCTCTACTGTATATAGCCTCTCTACTGTATAGAGCCTCTCTACTGTATATAGCCTCTCTACTGTATAGAGCCTCTCTACTGTATATAGCCTCTCTACTGTATAGAGCCTCTTTACTGTATATAGCCTCTCTACTGTATATAGCCTCTCTACTGTATAGAGCCTCTCTACTGTATATAGCCTCTCTACTGTATATAGCCTCTCTACTGTATAGAGCCTCTCTACTGTATAGAGCCTCTCTACTGTATATAGCCTCTCTACTGTATAGAGCCTCTTTACTGTATATAGCCTCTCTACTGTATATAGCCTCTCTACTGTATATAGCCTCTCTACTGTATATAGCCTCTCTACTGTATAGAGCCTCTTTACTGTATATAGCCTCTCTACTGTATATAGCCTCTCTACTGTATAGAGCCTCACTACTGTATATAGCCTCTCTACTGTATATAGCCTCTCTACTGTATAGAGCCTCTCTACTGTATATAGCCTCTCTACTGTATATAGCCTCTCTACTCTATATAGCCTCTCTACTGTATATAGCCTCTCTACTGTATAGAGCCTCTCTACTGTTATTTTTCACTGTCTTTTAACTGTTGTTTTTATTTCTTTTACTCACCTGTTGTTCACCTAATACCTTTTTTTGCACTATTGGTTAGCTATTGGTTAGCCTGTAAGTAAGAATTTCACTGTAATGTCTACACCTGTTGTATTCTTCGCACGAGACAAATGCACCTTGATTTGATTTGATATTGGTTGGGTCATAGGTTTGGTCATGCAGGGCCTATAGGTTGGGTCATGCAGGGCCTATAGGTTGGGTCATGCAGGGCCTATAGGTTGGGTCATGCAGGGCCTATAGGTTGGGTCATGCAGGGCCTACAGGTTGGGTCATGCAGGGCCTATAGGTTGGGTCATGCAGGGCCTATAGGTTGGGTCATGCAGGGCCTATAGGTTGGGTCATGCAGGGCCTATAGGTTGAGTCATGCAGGGCCTATAGGTTGGGTCATGCAGGGCCTATAGGTTGGGTCATGCAGGGCCTATAGGTTGAGTCATGCAGGGCCTATAGGTTGGGTCATGCAGGGCCTATAGGTTGGGTCATGCAGGGCCTATAGGTTTGGTCATGCAGGGCCTACAGGTTGGGTGATGCAGGGCCCATAGGTTGGGTCATGCAGGGCCTATAGGTTGAGTCATGTAGGGCCTATAGGCTGGGTCATGCAGGGCCTATAGGTTGAGTCATGCAGGGCCTATAGGTTGGGTCATGCAGGGCCTATAGGTTGGGTCATGCAGGGCCTATAGGTTGGGTCATGCAGGGCCTATAGGTAGAGTCATGCAGGGCCTATAGGTTGGGTCATGCAGGGCCTATAGGTTGGGTCATGCAGGGCCTATAGGTTGTACCATGCAGGGCCTATAGGTTGGACCATGCTGTGCTCCCATATGGGGCTCATCCAGCACTCATACTTCTGTAACTGAATGACATTTTTAATAGCAATGTGATTGTTGTCAATAAAACAGTGTTAAATGCTTGTAAACAGCTTTGGTAGGCTGATGGTTGGCTGATGGTGAACTGATGGAAGGCTGATGGTAGGCTGATGGAAGGCTGATGGTTGGCTGATGGAAGGCTGATGAAAGGCTGATGGTTGGCTGATGAAAGGCTGATGGTTCGCTGATGGTAGGCTGATGGAAGGCTGATGGTTCGCTGATGGTAGGCTGATGAAAGGCTGATGGTTTGCTGATGGAAGGCTGATGGTTGGCTGATGGAAGACTGGTGGTAGGCTAATGAAAGGCTGATGGAAGGCTGATGGTAGGCTGATGGAAGGCTGATGGTAGGCTGATGGTGAGCTGATGGAAGGCTGATGGTGGGTCGATGAAAGGCTGATGGAAGGCTGGTGGTAGGCTGATGGAAGGCTGATGGTAGGTCGATGAAATGCTGATGGAAGGCTGGTGGTAGGCTGATGAAAGTCTGAAGGTAGCCTGATGGTAGGCTGATCAAACGCTGATGGAAGACTGAAGGTAGGCTGATCAAAGGCTGATGAATGGCTACTCAAAGTCAGAGGCTGTTATGCAGCGAAGCCTAATCATACTTGGCCCTGCTCATCATGGTTCTGACAAGCAAAGTGAAATGACAGTGAATGTGCTCGTGGTGGTCGCCTCTCAAATGATATGTAACAATACCTAGAGTGCATCAGACATGAAACAACTATACAAATGGAACAACAGCACAACAACATAGATTAACAACTGTCTTCTGCATTTGCCTTTTCATTTTAAACACCATTGGTGTAACCAAGGGTGGAGGCATGGGGAGCCAGGCCCTGCCAGGCCCACCCAATCGCATCAAAAAACACATGTTTGGAACCATATTTTGAAGGTGCGGGTGCAGCTGCTCTGTTTGGTCCACGGCTCAGGATCCATGGTACTACCTCTTCTGTTTGGTCCACAGCTCAGGATCCATGGTACTACCTCTTCTGTTTGGTCCGCAGCTCAGGAACCATGGTACTACCTCTTCTGTTTGGTCCACAGCTCAGGAACCATGGTACTACCTCTTCTGTTTGGTCCGCAGCTCAGGAACCATGGTACTACCTCTTCTGTTTGGTCCGCAGCTCAGGAACCATGGTACTACCTCTTCTGTTTGGTCCACAGCTCAGGAACCATCGTACTACCTCTTCTGTTTGGTCCGCAGCTCAGGAACCATGGTACTACCTCTTCTGTTTGGTCCGCAGCTCAGGAACCATGGTACTACCTCTTCTGTTTGGTCCGCAGCTCAGGAACCATGGTACTACCTCTTCTGTTTGGTCCGCAGCTCAGGAACCATGGTACTACCTCTTCTGTTTGGTCCGCAGCTCAGGAACCATGGTACTACCTCTTCTGTTTGGTCCACAGCTCAGGAACCATGGTACTACCTCTTCTGTTTGGTCCACAGCTCAGGAACCATGGTACTACCTCTTCTGTTTGGTCCACAGCTCAGGAACCATGGTACTACCTCTTCTGTTTGGTCCACAGCTCAGGAACCATGGTACTACCTCTTCTGTTTGGTCCACAGCTCAGGAACCATGGTACTACCTCTTCTGTTTGGTCCACAGCTCAGGAACCATCGTACTACCTCTTCTGTTTGGTCCACAGCTCAGGAACCATCGTACTACCTCTTCTGTTTGGTCCGCAGCTCAGGAACCATCGTACTACCTCTTCTGTTTGGTCCACAGCTCAGGAACCATGGTACTACCTCTTCTGTTTGGTCCGCAGCTCAGGAACCATGGTACTACCTCTTCTGTTTGGTCCGCAGCTCAGGAACCATCGTACTACCTCTTCTGTTTGGTCCGCAGCTCAGGAACCATGGTACTACCTCTTCTGTTTGGTCCGCAGCTCAGGAACCATGGTACTACCTCTTCTGTTTGGTCCACAGCTCAGGAACCATCGTACTACCTCTTCTGTTTGGTCCACAGCTCAGGAACCATCGTACTACCTCTTCTGTTTGGTCCGCAGCTCAGGAACCATCGTACTACCTCTTCTGTTTGGTCCACAGCTCAGGAACCATCGTACTACCTCTTCTGTTTGGTCCACAGCTCAGGAACCATCGTACTACCTCTTCTGTTTGGTCCGCAGCTCAGGAACCATCGTACTACCTCTTCTGTTTGGTCCGCAGCTCAGGAACCATCGTACTACCTCTTCTGTTTGGTCCGCAGCTCAGGAACCATGGTACTACCTCTTCTGTTTGGTCCGCAGCTCAGGAACCATGGTACTACCTCTTCTGTTTGGTCCGCAGCTCAGGAACCATGGTACTACCTCTTCTGTTTGGTCCGCAGCTCAGGAACCATGGTACTACCTCTTCTGTTTGGTCCACAGCTCAGGAACCATGGTACTACCTCTTCTGTTTGGTCCACAGCTCAGGAACCATGGTACTACCTCTTCTGTTTGGTCCACAGCTCAGGAACCATGGTACTACCTCTTCTGTTTGGTCCACAGCTCAGGAACCATGGTACTACCTCTTCTGTTTGGTCCACAGCTCAGGAACCATCGTACTACCTCTTCTGTTTGGTCCACAGCTCAGGAACCATCGTACTACCTCTTCTGTTTGGTCCGCAGCTCAGGAACCATCGTACTACCTCTTCTGTTTGGTCCACAGCTCAGGAACCATGGTACTACCTCTTCTGTTTGGTCCGCAGCTCAGGAACCATGGTACTACCTCTTCTGTTTGGTCCGCAGCTCAGGAACCATGGTACTACCTCTTCTGTTTGGTCCACAGCTCAGGAACCATCGTACTACCTCTTCTGTTTGGTCCACAGCTCAGGAACCATCGTACTACCTCTTCTGTTTGGTCCGCAGCTCAGGAACCATCGTACTACCTCTTCTGTTTGGTCCACAGCTCAGGAACCATCGTACTACCTCTTCTGTTTGGTCCACAGCTCAGGAACCATCGTACTACCTCTTCTGTTTGGTCCGCAGCTCAGGAACCATCGTACTACCTCTTCTGTTTGGTCCGCAGCTCAGGAACCATCGTACTACCTCTTCTGTTTGGTCCGCAGCTCAGGAACCATCGTACTACCTCTTCTGTTTGGTCCGCAGCTCAGGAACCATGGTACTACCTCTTCTGTTTGGTCCGCAGCTCAGGAACCATGGTACTACCTCTTCTGTTTGGTCCACAGCTCAGGAACCATGGTACTACCTCTTCTGTTTGGTCCGCAGCTCAGGAACCATGGTACTACCTCTTCTGTTTGGTCCACAGCTCAGGAACCATGGTACTACCTCTTCTGTTTGGTCCACAGCTCAGGAACCATGGTACTACCTCTTCTGTTTGGTCCACAGCTCAGGAACCATGGTACTACCTCTTCTGTTTGGTCCACAGCTCAGGAACCATGGTACTACCTCTTCTGTTTGGTCCACAGCTCAGGAACCATGGTACTACCTCTTCTGTTTGGTCCACAGCTCAGGATCCATGGTACTACCTCTTCTGTTTGGTCCACAGCTCAGGAACCATCGTACTACCTCTTCTGTTTGGTCCACAGCTCAGGAACCATCGTACTACCTCTTCTGTTTGGTCCACAGCTCAGGAACCATCGTACTACCTCTTCTGTTTGGTCCACAGCTCAGGATCCATGGTACTACCTCTTCTGTTTGGTCCGCAGCTCAGGAACCATGGTACTACCTCTTCTGTTTGGTCCACAGCTCAGGAACCATGGTACTACCTCTTCTGTTTGGTCCACAGCTCAGGAACCATGTTACTACCTCTTCTGTTTGGTCCGCAGCTCAGGAACCATGGTACTACCTCTTCTGTTTGGTCCACAGCTCAGGAACCATGGTACTACCTCTTCTGTTTGGTCCACAGCTCAGGAACCATCGTACTACCTCTTCTGTTTGGTCCACAGCTCAGGATCCATGGTACTACCTCTTCTGTTTGGTCCGCAGCTCAGGAACCATGGTACTACCTCTTCTGTTTGGTCCACAGCTCAGGAACCATGGTACTACCTCTTCTGTTTGGTCCACAGCTCAGGAACCATGTTACTACCTCTTCTGTTTGGTCCGCAGCTCAGGAACCATGGTACTACCTCTTCTGTTTGGTCCACAGCTCAGGAACCATGGTACTACCTCTTCTGTTTGGTCCGCAGCTCAGGAACCATGGTACTACCTCTTCTGTTTGGTCCACAGCTCAGGAACCATGGTACTACCTCTTCTGTTTGGTCCACAGCTCAGGAACCATCGTACTACCTCTTCTGTTTGGTCCACAGCTCAGGAACCATCGTACTACCTCTTCTGTTTGGTCCACAGCTCAGGATCCATGGTACTACCTCTTCTGTTTGGTCCACAGCTCAGGATCCATGGTACTACCTCTTCTGTTTGGTCCACAGCTCAGGATCCATGGTACTACCTCTTCTGTTTGGTCCGCAGCTCAGGATCCATGGTACTACCTCTTCTGTTTGGTCCACAGCTCAGGAACCATGGTACTACCTCTTCTGTTTGGTCCACAGCTCAGGATCCATGGTACTACCTCTTCTGTTTGGTCCGCAGCTCAGGATCCATGGTACTACCTCTTCTGTTTGGTCCGCAGCTCAGGATCCATGGTACTACCTCTTCTGTTTGGTCCACAGCTCAGGAACCATGGTACTACCTCTTCTGTTTGGTCCGCAGCTCAGGATCCATGGTACTACCTCTTCTGTTTGGTCCACAGCTCAGGAACCATGGTACTACCTCTTCTGTTTGGTCCGCAGCTCAGGATCCATGGTACTACCTCTTCTGTTTGGTCCACAGCTCAGGATCCATGGTACTACCTCTTCTGTTTGGTCCACAGCTCAGGATCCATGGTACTACCTCTTCTGTTTGGTCCACAGCTCAGGATCCATGGTACTACCTCTTCTGTTTGGTCCACAGCTCAGGATCCATGGTACTACCTCTTCTGTTTGGTCCACAGCTCAGGATCCATGGTACTACCTCTTCTGTTTGGTCCACAGCTCAGGAACCATCGTACTACCTCTTCTGTTTGGTCCACAGCTCAGGATCCATGGTACTACCTCTTCTGTTTGGTCCGCAGCTCAGGATCCATGGTACTACCTCTTCTGTTTGGTCCACAGCTCAGGATCCATGGTACTACCTCTTCTGTTTGGTCCACAGCTCAGGATCCATGGTACTACCTCTTCTGTTTGGTCCACAGCTCAGGAACCATGGTACTACCTCTTCTGTTTGGTCCACAGCTCAGGATCCATGGTACTACCTCTTCTGTTTGGTCCGCAGCTCAGGAACCATCGTACTACCTCTTCTGTTTGGTCCGCAGCTCAGGAACCATGGTACTACCTCTTCTGTTTGGTCCACAGCTCAGGAACCATGGTACTACCTCTTCTGTTTGGTCCGCAGCTCAGGAACCATGGTACTACCTCTTCTGTTTGGTCCACAGCTCAGGAACCATGGTACTACCTCTTCTGTTTGGTCCACAGCTCAGGAACCATCGTACTACCTCTTCTGTTTGGTCCACAGCTCAGGAACCATCGTACTACCTCTTCTGTTTGGTCCACAGCTCAGGATCCATGGTACTACCTCTTCTGTTTGGTCCACAGCTCAGGATCCATGGTACTACCTCTTCTGTTTGGTCCACAGCTCAGGATCCATGGTACTACCTCTTCTGTTTGGTCCGCAGCTCAGGATCCATGGTACTACCTCTTCTGTTTGGTCCACAGCTCAGGAACCATGGTACTACCTCTTCTGTTTGGTCCACAGCTCAGGATCCATGGTACTACCTCTTCTGTTTGGTCCGCAGCTCAGGATCCATGGTACTACCTCTTCTGTTTGGTCCGCAGCTCAGGATCCATGGTACTACCTCTTCTGTTTGGTCCACAGCTCAGGAACCATGGTACTACCTCTTCTGTTTGGTCCGCAGCTCAGGATCCATGGTACTACCTCTTCTGTTTGGTCCACAGCTCAGGAACCATGGTACTACCTCTTCTGTTTGGTCCGCAGCTCAGGATCCATGGTACTACCTCTTCTGTTTGGTCCACAGCTCAGGATCCATGGTACTACCTCTTCTGTTTGGTCCACAGCTCAGGATCCATGGTACTACCTCTTCTGTTTGGTCCACAGCTCAGGATCCATGGTACTACCTCTTCTGTTTGGTCCACAGCTCAGGATCCATGGTACTACCTCTTCTGTTTGGTCCACAGCTCAGGATCCATGGTACTACCTCTTCTGTTTGGTCCACAGCTCAGGAACCATCGTACTACCTCTTCTGTTTGGTCCACAGCTCAGGATCCATGGTACTACCTCTTCTGTTTGGTCCGCAGCTCAGGATCCATGGTACTACCTCTTCTGTTTGGTCCACAGCTCAGGATCCATGGTACTACCTCTTCTGTTTGGTCCACAGCTCAGGATCCATGGTACTACCTCTTCTGTTTGGTCCACAGCTCAGGAACCATGGTACTACCTCTTCTGTTTGGTCCACAGCTCAGGATCCATGGTACTACCTCTTCTGTTTGGTCCGCAGCTCAGGAACCATCGTACTACCTCTTCTGTTTGGTCCGCAGCTCAGGAACCATGGTACTACCTCTTCTGTTTGGTCCACAGCTCAGGAACCATCGTACTACCTCTTCTGTTGCTTGTTAGTTTTTAGTTTACTTTTTATTATTGATATTATTATTGTACTGTTGTGTTGATTGGTGTACTGTTGTGTTGATTATTGTACTGTTGTGTTGATTGGTGTACTGGTATGTTGATTGGTGTACTGTTATGTTGATTGGTGTACTGTTGTGTTGATTGGTGTACTGTTGTGTTGATTATTGTACTGTTGTGTTGATTATTGTACTGTTGTGTTGATTATTGTACTGTTATGTTGATTGGTGTACTGTTGTGTTGATTATTGTACTGTTGTGTTGATTATTGTACTGTTATGTTGATTGGTGTACTGTTGTGTTGATTATTGTACTGTTGTGTTGATTATTGTACTGTTGTGTTGATTATTGTACTGTTGTGTTGATTGGTGTACTGTTATGTTGATTGGTGTACTGTTGTGTTGATTATTGTACTGTTGTGTTGATTATTGTACTGTTGTGTTGATTGGTGTACTGTTATGTTGATTGGTGTACTGTTGTGTTGATTGGTGTACTGTTATGTTGATTGGTGTACTGTTATGTTGATTGGTGCACTGGTATGTTGATTGGTGTACTGGTATGTTGATTGGTGTACTGTTGTGTTGATTGGTGTACTGGTATGTTGATTGGTGTACTGGTATGTTGATTGGTGTACTGGTATGTTGATTGGTGTACTGGTATGTTGATTGGTGTACTGGTATATTGATTGGTGTACTGGTATGTTGATTGGTGTACTGGTATGTTGATTGGTGTACTGGTATATTGATTGGTGTACTGTTGTGTTGATTGGTGTACTGGTATGTTGATTGGTGTACTGGTATATTGAGAGAACTAGTACACAAACATTTATTGGAACCTTTTACACCGTCTGTAAACTGTGTATATGTCTAATAACGTGTGATTTGATTACTCACTCACTCAAGCTTGTGTTTATAACTGAACAACCTTCCTGCTATTCCCTTCCCTTATCTGACCTCAAATATGGCCAGTGATATATCCAGACTTGTCAGTAGGAGGCGCTAAACCCTTTCAGTGGTCTACGTAGTCAGTTCAGTAAAGGACAACACTGTGACAGGACCCACAGACTCACTACTACTTAAGCAGTCTTTAATGAACATCCAACCAGCCAATCGAATAAATCAAATTGCATTATTTATTTTTTTAAATACACTTCTCATTCTTTTCAGTGTTCAATAACAGCTTACTGCTTCAGCAAGTTTTACCGTGAATCACTGTGGATGGTGTTGAACGAAGGTCAGACGTGTTTCCCTGCCGACGCTGTGTAGAGGACAGAGACGGGACCCAACCTGGGACCACCGCGCTTCCCCTGCACCTCCCGTCCAGTCTTCACCTCCCTGCTGTCTGCCCTGTGAGAGGAGGACTAGGAGGAGAAGGAGGCTCTCCCAGCCATGAGGGGAAACACATGGGCAGACCCAGTCCCTTCTGACAATAGATACTATGAGATGGGTCTGGGTATGGGAGGTGGAAGAGAGGGAGAGGAGAGCTGCTTGGCCTCCCTGACTTACCAGATAAGAAGGGGAGGTGGAGAAGGAGGCCTCACACCGAGACCATTGGGTCAATTCACTGGGGAAGAAGCCAAGCCAGTAAAAAAAGCCATATTACAATCTACTGTATGTTGTGATAATTGTGTTGTTTGCTCTATAACCCATTGGTTCATACGCCACTGTGATATACAATAAGGCCTTGACAACAAAAAAGACAACAGTCACACAGTGTTGGAATAAATTCAACTACACATACGTTTGTTTCATCAGAAAACCTGGAGAGCAACATCTGTCTGGTGAAGTCCACAAAGCATATTACATCTAACAAACAGTTACATGACCTGCAGCAGGGTCAAGTTAATGTTTCCAACAGTTTACTAAACTACTCCTGATTTAGGACCACTGTGTTACAGCCAAGTCAACACAAAGACAACAGGAGCACTGCCCCCCCCCTTATTCCAGCACCATTTACACTGAAACATTTAAACATCATCAAATCAACTAAGGTATACGCTGAGTATACAGAACATTATGAACACCTGCTCTCTCCATGACATAGACTGACCAGGTGAATACAGGTGAAAGCTATGAGCCCTTATTGACTTCACTTAAATCCACTTCAATCGCTGTAGAAGAAGGGTTAAAGAAGGATTGCTCAGCCTTGAGACAGTTGAGACATGGATTGTGTCTGTGTGCCAAAAGACAACAGATTGGAGTTCCTTTGAACTCAACATTAGGAAGGTGTTCCTAATGTTATATTGGTATGTCAGGTACTTTCACATTCTTAGTTGAGGAGCACTTGATTTAGCTTGTTGCCAGCACATTAGAACCAATAAACCTAAAGGGAAAACTACCCCCCAACCCCTCCATTGCCATGTCAAGCTGCTGAATCAAACACACCCTCCCTCCCTTCATGCCAGTCAAGCTGCTGAATGAAATGCACCCTGCCACCCTTGATGCCAGTCAAGTTGCGGAATCAAATGCACCTACCCTCACTTAACCCACTGTTCCCCGGGCGCCAAAGATGTGGATATTGATTAAGGCAGCCCCCAGCACCTCTCTGATTCAGAGGGGTTGGGTTAAATGCGGAAGACACATTTCAGTTGAACACATTCAGTTGGACAAGTAACTAGTTATCCCCCTTTCCCTTTCATGCCAGTCAAGCTGTTGAATCAAATGCACCCTCATTCCATTCATACCAGTCAAACTGCTGAATCAAATGCACTCCTTCATGCCAGTCAAACGTTTTGCAACAAACGCACCTTCCCTCCCTTCATGCCAGTCACTCTGTTGAATCGCACCCACCCTCGCTCCCTTCATGCAAGACAAGTTTTTGAGTCAAATGTACCCTATCTACCTTCACCCAGTCAAGCTGCTGAATCAAACGCACCCCCCCCCCTCCCTTTTTTAAAATCTTTATTTAACTAGGCAAGTCAGTTTAGAACAAATTCTTATTTACAATGACTGCCTACCAGGGAACAGTGGGTTAACTAACTGCCTTGTTCAGGGGCAGAACGACAGATTTTTACCTTTTCAGCTCTGGGAATCAATCTAGCAACCTTTCGGTAACTGGCCCAATGCTCTAACCATTAGACTACCTGCCACTCCCTTCATGCCAGTCAAGCTGCTGAATCAAATGCACCCTCCCTCTTCACACCAGTTAAACTGTTGAATCAAACCCTGCTTTCATTTATGCCAGTCAAGCTGTTAAATCAAATGCACACCCCTCCCTCATGCCAGTCAAGATGCTGAATCAAACACACCCTCCCCCTTCATGGCAGTCTAGAAGCTGAATCAAACAACCTCCCCCTTCATGCCAGTCGAACTGCTGAATCACCCCTCCCCCCATGCCAGTCAAGCTGTTGAATCAAACGCACCCTCCCTTCCTTCATGACAGTCAAGCTGCATTAACGGAGGGTTACAGCCTGAATTTAAAATGGATTAAATTGAGATTTTGTAGATCTGGCCTACACACATTATGTCAAAGACTAATTATGTTTTTAATAGTTTTTGTTGTTGCTATTTCAATTAAAAATAAAATGCTGATATGTCTATATTCATTAAGCATTCCCCTTAGTTATGGCAAGCCTAAATAAGGTCAGGAATGAAAATATGCTTAACAAGTCACATCAATTGCATGGATTTTCTTTAACCAATTTTCACCTAAAATGACATACCCAAATCTAACTGCATGTAGCTCAGGCCCTGAAGCAAGGATATGCATATTCTTGGTACTATTTGAAAGGAAACACTTTGAACTTTGGGAAAAAGTGAAGGGAATGTATGAGAATATAACACATTAAATCTGGTTAAAGATAATACAAAGAAAAAAACAACCGTTCTATTTCTTTGTACCATCATCTTTGAAATGCAAGAGAAAGGCCATAATGTACTATTCCAGCCCAGCTGCAATTTAGATTTTGTCCACTAGATGTCATCAGTGTATGTGCAACGTTTTAGATGGATCCAATGAACCATTGTATTTCTGTTTTTGTATCGAGATTGTATCAAGACTGCCCAAATGTGCCTAATTTGTTTATTAATAACTTTTCATGTTCAAAATTGTGCACTCTCCATCAAACAATAGCATGGTATTATTTCATTGTAAAAACTACTAGAATTTAAGCTTTCTGCCAATATCAGACATGTCAATATCCTGGGAGATGTTCTTGTTACTTACAAGCTGCTCATGCTAATCGCATTAGCCTACGTTAGCTCAACTGTACCATGGAAGGGACACTGATCCCGAAGAATTAACATGATTTTTGAATGATTACCTCATCTCTGCACCCCACACTTACAATTATCTGTAAGGTCCCTCAGTCAAGCAATGAATTTCAAACACAGATTCAAGCAAAAAGACCAGTGAGGTTTTCCAATGATTCACAAAGAAGGTTACCTATTGGTAGATGGGTAAAAAAACAGAAAAACATTGAATATCCCTTTGAGCATGGTGAAGTTATTAATTACACTTTGGATGGTGTATCAACCCAATAGCAACAAAGATACAGGCGTCCTTCCTCACTCATTTGCCAGGGAGGAAGGAAACCACTCAGGGATTTCACCATGAGTTTAATGGCTGTGATAAGAGGAAACTGAGGATGGATCAACAACATTGTAGTTACTCCACAATACTAACCTAAATGACAGAGTGAAAAGAAGGAAGCCTGTACAGAATAAAAATATTCAAAAACATGCATCCTGTTTGCAACGAGGCACTAATGTAATACTGCAAAAAAAATGGCAAAGCAATTCACTTTTTGTCCTAAATAAACTGTCTTATGTAATTGCTGCCAAAGGTGCTTCTACAAAGTACTGACTGAGGGGTGTGAATACTTACGTAAAGGAGATATTTCTGTCTTTAATTTCAGATAAATTTGCAAACATTTCTAAAATATGTTTTCACTTTGTCATTATGGGGTACAATTGTGTGTAGATGGATGAGAAAGAAACCAAATGTAATTAATTTTGAATTCAGGCTGTAACACAAACCAAATGTAGAATATGTCAAGGGGTCTGAATACTTCCTGAAGGCTCTTGTAGTGGGAATCAGACCCTTTTCCAAAGTAGTGCACTACGCAGTAAATAGGCTGCCATTTTGGAACGCATCCTCAGTCATTCGTCATTTTGATCACAGGAAGGAATTGAGCATGCACTTTACCCTACCAGGAACACGAACCATCGCCAGTAAAACACGTTAAAACACTAAGAGTTGTCGGTCAGCAGAATGGGGTTGGCTGCATCCCAAATGGCACCATGTTACCTTTATAGTGCATTACCATAGGGCTCTAGTCAAAAAGTAGTAGCACTATATAGGCAACAGCGTGCCATTTGGAATACAGGCTTTGTCCTCTGAGTGCTCCCCAGTCACCGACCCCTAACCCTTACCCCGGTCAATAAGACAGTCAGCATTGTGTGTTTCACAGACAGATCGTTGAGGAACTGGGACTTCATTGCAACACCGACATGGTTCTATTGGCTGGGTGCTGGCATAGAGTTGGATAGAGGACACATCTTTGCATATCTGGCGTAATAGTTTCTTTTCCAGTAGGGTGAGTCAACATGACAGAGAGGAGGGTGGTGTTTCTCTACCAGTAGGGTGAGTCAACATGACAGAGAGGAGGGTGGTGTTTCTCTACCAGTAGGGTGAGTCAACATGACAGAGAGGAGGGTGGTGTTTCTCTACCAGTAGGGTGAGTCAACATGACAGAGAGGAGGGTGGTGTTTCTCTACCAGTAGGGTGAGTCAACATGACAGAGAGGAGGGTGGTGTTTCTCTACCAGTAGGGTGAGTCAACATGACAGAGATGAGGGTGGTGTTTCTCTACCAGTAGGGTGAGTCAACATGACAGAGAGGAGGGTGGTGTTTCTCTACCAGTAGGGTGAGTCAACATGACAGAGAGGAGGATGGTGTTTCTCTACCAGTAGGGTGAGTCAACATGACATAGAGGGTGGTGTTTCTCTACCAGTAGGGTGAGTCAACATGACAGAGGAGGGTGGTGTTTCTCTACCAGTAGGGTGAGTCAACATGACAGAGAGGAGGGTGGTGTTTCTCTACCAGTAGGGTGAGTCAACATGACAGAGAGGAGGGTGGTGTTTCTCTACCAGTAGGGTGAGTCAACATGACAGAGAGGAGGGTGGTGTTTCTCTACCAGTAGGGTGAGTCAACATGACATAGAGGGTGGTGTTTCTCTACCAGTAGGGTGAGTCAACATGACATAGAGGGTGGTGTTTCTCTACCAGTAGGGTGAGTCAACATGACAGAGGAGGGTGGTGTTTCTCTACCAGTAGGGTGAGTCAACATGACAGAGAGGAGGGTGGTGTTTCTCTACCAGTAGGGTGAGTCAACATGACAGAGAGGAGGGTGGTGTTTCTCTACCAGTAGGGTGAGTCAACATGACAGAGAGGAGGGTGGTGTTTCTCTACCAGTAGGGTGAGTCAACATGACAGAGAGGAGGGTGGTGTTTCTCTACCAGTAGGGTGAGTAAACATGACATAGAGGGTGGTGTTTCTCTACCAGTAGGGTGAGTCAACATGACATAGAGGGTGGTGTTTCTCTACCAGTAGGGTGAGTCAACATGACAGAGGAGGGTGGTGTTTCTCTACCAGTAGGGTGAGTCAACATGACAGAGAGGAGGGTGGTGTTTCTCTACCAGTAGGGTGAGTCAACATGACAGAGAGGAGGGTGGTGTTTCTCTACCAGTAGGGTGAGTCAACATGACAGAGAGGAGGGTGGTGTTTCTCTACCAGTAGGGTGAGTCAACATGACAGAGAGGAGGGTGGTGTTTCTCTACCAGTAGGGTGAGTCAACATGACAGAGAGGAGGGTGGTGTTTCTCTACCAGTAGGGTGAGTCAACATGACAGAGAGGAGGATGGTGTTTCTCTACCAGTAGGGTGAGTCAACATGACATAGAGGGTGGTGTTTCTCTACCAGTAGGGTGAGTCAACATGACAGAGGAGGGTGGTGTTTCTCTACCAGTAGGGTGAGTCAACATGACAGAGAGGAGGGTGGTGTTTCTCTACCAGTAGGGTGAGTCAACATGACAGAGAGGAGGGTGGTGTTTCTCTACCAGTAGGGTGAGTCAACATGACAGAGAGGAGGGTGGTGTTTCTCTACCAGTAGGGTGAGTCAACATGACAGAGAGGAGGGTGGTGTTTCTCTACCAGTAGGGTGAGTCAACATGACAGAGAGGAGGGTGGTGTTTCTCTACCAGTAGGGTGAGTCAACATGACATAGAGGGTGGTGTTTCTCTACCAGTAGGGTGAGTCAACATGACATAGAGGGTGGTGTTTCTCTACCAGTAGGGTGAGTCAACATGACAGAGGAGGGTGGTGTTTCTCTACCAGTAGGGTGAGTCAACATGACAGAGAGGAGGGTGGTGTTTCTCTACCAGTAGGGTGAGTCAACATGACAGAGAGGAGGGTGGTGTTTCTCTACCAGTAGGGTGAGTCAACATGACATAGAGGGTGGTGTTTCTCTACCAGTAGGGTGAGTCAACATGACATAGAGGGTGGTGTTTCTCTACCAGTAGGGTGAGTCAACATGACAGAGGAGGGTGGTGTTTCTCTACCAGTAGGGTGAGTCAACATGACAGAGAGGAGGGTGGTGTTTCTCTACCAGTAGGGTGAGTCAACATGACAGAGAGGAGGGTGGTGTTTCTCTACCAGTAGGGTGAGTCAACATGACAGAGAGGAGGGTGTTGTTTCTCTACCAGTAGGGTGAGTCAACATGTTTTTCTACTTGCACAAACATGCACATACTCACACACACACACACACAGAAATCAGAACCATGGACAACCACATCATATAGTTGAGTCAGCTCCTGTTTTCTTTGTGACTTTGTTCTGAATCAATAGTTGTTTAATAGTCCTAAAATGTCAGAAACATCAACTTGCTTGACCCTGCTGCAGGTCACGTAACTGTTTTTGGAAGATATAATATGCTTAGTGGACTTCACCAGACAGAGTTTGCTCTCTGGTTTTCTGATGAAACAAAACTATGGTTGAATTCATTCATCCACTCTGTCTTCTTATTGTCTCTGCCTTTCAAATCAAATCAAATTTTATTGTAACAGTTTTCTTCCACTGAAGGAGAGGAGGACCAAAAAAGCAGCATGGTTAGAGTTCAACATCTTTAATAAAGACCATACACGAGAACACTACAAAACACCAAAACAACAAATGTGAAAACCAAAACAGTCCTATCTGGTGCAATGACAGAAGACAACCACCCACAAAGTACCCACAGAATGTGGCTGCCTAAATATGGTTCCCAATCAGAGACAACGATAGACAGCTGCCTCTAATTGAGAACCAATCTAGGCAACCATAGACCTACAAACTAGCTAGAAAGGAAACAGCCCCATAAACATACAAACCCCCTAGACATGTGAAAACACATAAATCCCCCATGTCACACCCTGACCAATATAATAAAGAAAACAAAGACAACTAAGGCCAGGGCGTGACAGTTATTTGTCACATGCGCCGAATACAACCGTGATATGCTGACTGACCAGCCCTTAACCAACAATGCAGGTCAAGAAAGAGTTAAGAAAATATTTACCAAATAAACTAAAGTAAAAAAAATTATAAAAAGTAACACAATAAAATAACAATAACGAGGCTATATATACAGGGGGTACCGATAACGAGTCAATGTGAGGGGGTACAGGTTATTCGAGTAGGTGGGGGTAAAGTGACTATGCACAGATAATAAGCAGCAAGTAGCAGCAGTGTGTGTGTGTATGTGTGTGTATGTGTGTGTGTGGGCGGGGGGGGGGGGGGGGTCACTGTATATAGTCCATTTGGTTAATTGTTCAGCAGTCTTATGGCTTGGGGATAGAAGCTGTTAAGGATCCTTTTGGTCCTAGACTTGGACCAAAAGGTAGCAGAGAGAACAGTCTACGACTTGGGTAACTAGTATATCCAGTACCAGTAAAACAATGTGGACACTCCTACTCATTCAAGTGTATTTCTTTAATTTTTCTCTTTTCTACATAGTAGAATAATAGTGAAGATCAAAACTATGAAATAACACATATGGAATCATGTTGTAACCAAAAAAGTGTTAAAAAAAACAAAAACATATTTGATATTTGAGATTATTCAACTAGCCACCCTTTGCCTTGATGACAGCTTTGCACACTCATTCTCTCAACCAGCTTCCCCTGGAATGCTTTTCCAACAGTCTTGAAGTAGTTCCCACATATGCTGAGCACTTGTTGGATGATTTTCGTTCACTTTTCGTTCACTCATCCCAAACCATCTCAATTGGTTTGAGGTCGAGTGATTATGGAGGCCAGGTCATCTGATGCAGCACTCCATCACACTCCTCATTTGTCAAATATCCCTTACAAAGCCTGGAGGTATGTTTTGGGGTCATTGTTCTATTGAAAAACAATTTATTATCCCACTAAGCTCAGACCAGATGGGATAGTGTATCGCTGCAGAATGTTGTGGTAGCCATGCTGGTTGTGTGCTTTGAATTCTAAATATATCAATGACAGTGCCACCAGAAAAGCAACCATCACACCTCCTCCACGCTTCACGGTGGGGAACACACAAATCAAATCAAATTGTATTGGTCACATACACGTGATTAGCAGATGTTATTGCAGGTGTAGTGAAATGCTTGTGCTTCTAGCTCTGACGGTGCAGTAATATCTAACAAGTAATATCTAACAAATTACACAACATATACCCAACACACACATCTAAGTAGGAGGGAATTAAGACTATATACATTTGGACGAGCGATGTCAGAGCGGAACGGACTAAGATACAGTCAACCAAGATGGCATAGCAGTTCAGACGTCTTGTGTCCTCGTCTTGTCGTGTCCTGTATATATATATATTTACAACTTTTTTCACATACATTTTTTTTTTTTTCCCATCAACTCATCTTCAAAACACTCTCCTGCAACCCGCCTCACCAATTTATATTTATAAAAAAGTATTATTTACCTCAAATCTGTAATCCTCCAAGAAGCTAGCCAGAAACTCCAAGAAGCTAGCCTGAAACTAGCCAGAAGCTAGCCAGAAGCTAGCCCAGAAGCTAATCCAGAAGCTAATCAGAAGCTAGTTCAGAAGCTAGTTAGCTTCTTTACTGGCAAATCGTGAGTATTCAGCTAACCACGGTTTGTGGTCATCAGCTATCCTTTAGCTCGAAAATCTATCGCCAGTTTTGTACGGCGCAGCGCGGCTCGGAACGGAACATACCGGACCAATTTTTCTCTCCATATCCCTGGATTTCAACTGCTCTCTGGACATTCATACCCGGATCCAGTCACCTATCCGGACCCGTTTTACTGCCTACGCGGAGCCCCACCGGGCCTTCACAATTGGACTGCCGACGTTATCTACCCGAAGGAGATCCGGCTGGCTCATCCGTCGCGACGTTACCTGAACGCCCATCTGCGGCCTGCTAACCGTTAGCTGTCTTACCGGCTGCTATCTGAATAGACAATCGGACAATTTATTTATTTGTATTATTATTGTGTTTTCTTATTGGTCCTCTATAACTATATCTATTGTTTTTATTTTTGTTGTTGTTGTGTGATTTGGATTAATCCCCTCTACCACACGGAACCACACTAATCTACTGACAGAACGCAAGAGGTGGCTAACAACAGACCTCCATCCTATGCTAGCTTGCTACTGATGGCCTGGCTAGCTGTCTAAATCGCCGTGACCCCCAACCAACCTCTCCACTCACTGGACCCTTTTGATCGCTCGACTAAGCATGCCTCTCCTTAATGTCAGTATGTCTTGTCCATTGCTGTTCTGGTTAGTGTTTATTGGCTTATTTCACTGTAGAGCCTCTAGTCCTGCTCACTATACCTTATCCAACCTATTAGTTCCACCACCCACACATGCAATGACATCTCCTGGTTTCAATTATGTTTCTAGAGACAATATCTCTCTCTTCATCACTCAATACCTAGGTTTACCTCCACTGTATTCACATCCTACCATACCTTTGTCTGTACATTATACCTTGATGCTATTTTATCGCCCCCAGAAACCTCCTTTTACTCTCTGTTCCAGACGTTCTAGACGACCAATTCTTATTGCTAGTAGCCGCACCCTTATTCTACTCCTCCTATGTTCCTCTGGCGATGTAGAGGTGAATCCAGGCCCTGCAGTGCCTAGCTCCAATCCTATTCCCCAGGCGCTCTCTTTTGACGACTTCTGTAACCGTAATAGCCTTGGTTTCATGCATGTTAACATTAGAAGCCTCCTCCCTAAGTTTGTTCTATTCACTGCTTTAGCACACTCTGCCAACCCGGATGTTCTAGCTGTGTCTGAATCCTGGCTTAGGAAGACCACCAAAAATTCAGAAATTTTTATTCCAAACTACAACATTTTCAGACAAGATAGAACTGCCAAAGGGGGTGGTGTTGCAATCTACTGCAAAGATAGCCTGCAGAGTTCTGTCCTACTATCCAGGTCTGTACCCAAACAATTTGAACTTCTACTTTTAAAAATCCACCTCTCTAAAAACAAGTCTCTCACCGTTGCCGCCTGCTATAGACCACCCTCTGCCCCCAGCTGTGCTCTGGACACCATATGTGAACTGATTGCCCCCCATCTATCTTCAGAGCTCGTGCTGCTAGGCGACCTAAACTGGAACATGCTTAACACCCCAGCCATCCTACAATCTAAACTTGATGCCCTCAATCTCACACAAATTATCAATGAACCTACCAGGTACCTCCCCAAAGCATTAAACACGGGCACCCTCATAGATATCATCCTAACCAACTTCCCCTCTAAATACACCTCTGCTGTCTTCAACCAAGATCTCAGCGATCACTGCCTCATTGCCTGCATCCGTAATGGGTCAGCGGTCAAACGACCTCCACTCATCACTGTAAAACGCTCCCTGAAACACTTCAGCGAGCAGGCCTTTCTAATCGACCTGGCCGGGGTATCCTGGAAGGATATTGATCTCGTCCCGTCAGTAGAGGATGCCTGGATTTTTTTTTTAAATGCTTTCCTAACCATCTTAAATAAACATGCCCCATTCAAGAAATGTAGAACCAGGAACAGATATAGCCCTTGGTTCTCCCCAGTCCTGACTGCCCTTAACCAACACAAAAACATCCTATGGCGTTCTGCATTAGCATCGAACAGCCCCCGTGATATGCAGCTGTTCAGGGAAGCTAGAAACCATTATACACAGGCAGTTAGAAAAGCCAAGGCTAGCTTTTTCAAGCAGAAATTTGCTTCCTGCAACACTAACTCAAAAAAGTTCTGGGACACTGTAAAGTCCATGGAGAATAAGAACACCTCCCAGCTGCCCACTGCACTGAAGATAGGAAACACTGTCACCACTGATAAATCCACCATAATTGAGAATTTCAATAAGCATTTTTCTACGGCTGGCCATGCTTTCCACCTGGCTACTCCTACCCCGGTCAACAGCACTGCACCCTCAACAGCAACTCGCCCAAGCCTTCCCCATTTCTCCTTCTCCCAAATCCATTCAGCTGATGTTCTGAAAGAGCTGCAAAATCTGGACCCCTACACATCAGCCGGGCTAGACAATCTGGACCCTTTCTTTCTAAAATTATCTGCCGAAATTGTTGCCACCCCTATTACTAGCCTGTTCAACCTCTCTTTCGTGTCGTCTGAGATTCCCAAAGATTGGAAAGCAGCTGCGGTCATCCCCCTCTTCAAAGGGGGGGACACTCTTGACCCAAACTGCTACAGACCTATATCTATCCTACCATGCCTTTCTAAGGTCTTCGAAAGCCAAGTCAACAAACAGATTACCGACCATTTCGAATCTCACCATACCTTCTCTGCTATGCAATCTGGTTTCAGAGCTGGTCATGGGTGCACCTCAGCCACGCTCAAGGTCCTAAACGATATCTTAACCGCCATCGATAAGAAACATTACTGTGCAGCAGTATTCATTGATCTGGCCAAGGCTTTCGACTCTGTCAATCATCACATCCTCATCGGCAGACTCGACAGCCTTGGTTTCTCAAATGATTGCCTCGCCTGGTTCACCAACTACTTCTCTGATAGAGTTCAGTGTGTCAAATCGGAGGGTCTGCTGTCCGGACCTCTGGCAGTCTCTATGGGGGTGCCACAGGGTTCAATTCTTGGACCGACTCTCTTCTCTGTATACATCAATGAGGTCGCTCTTGCTGCTGGTGAGTCTCTGATCCACCTCTACGCAGACGACACCATTCTGTATACTTCCGGCCCTTCTTTGGACACTGTGTTAACAACTCTCCAGGCAAGCTTCAATGCCATACAACTCTCCTTCTGTGGCCTCCAATTGCTCTTAAATACAAGTAAAACTAAATGCATGCTCTTCAACCGATCGCTACCTGCACCTACCCGCCTGTCCACCTACCCGCCTGTCCTGACGGCTCTGACAAATACTTAGGTGTCTGGTTAGACTGTAAACTCTCCTTCCAGACCCATATCAAACATCTCCAATCCAAAGTTAAATTTAGAATTGGCTTCCTATTTCGCAACAAAGCATCCTTCACTCGTGCTGCCAAACATACCCTTGTAAAACTGACCATCCTACCAATCCTCGACTTTGGCGATGTCATTTACAAAATAGCCTCCAATACCCTACTCAACAAATTGGATGCAGTCTATCACAGTGCAATCCGTTTTGTCACCAAAGCCCCATATACTACCCACCATTGCGACCTGTACGCTCTCGTTGGCTGGCCCTCGCTTCATACTCGTCGCCAAACCCACTGGCTCCATGTCATCTACAAGACCCTGCTAGGGGTCTTTCTTCTTCTTAGAGATTGGTGTCCCTTCTACGGGACGGTTGAGCTAACGTAGGCTAATGCGATTAACATGAGGTTGTAAGTAACAAGAACATTTCCCAGGATATAGACATATCAGATATTGGCAGAAATCTTAAATTCGTGTTAATCTAACCACACTGTCCAATTTACAGTAGCTATTACATTACATGAAAGCTATTAATAAACTAATTAGGCACATTTGGGCAGTCTTGAGACAACATTTTGAACAGAAATGCAATGGTTCATTGGATCAGTCGAAAACTTTGCACATACAGCCCATGCAGCTGGGCTGGAATAATACATGATGGACTTTCTCTTGAATTTTAAAAATGAACGGTTTGTATTTTCTTTGTATTATCTTTAACCAGATCTAATGTGTTATATTCTCCTACATTAATTTCACATTTCCACAAACTTCAAAGTGTTTCCTTTCAAATGGTAGCAAGAATATGCATATCCTTGCTTCAGGACCTGAGCTACACGCAGTTATATTTGGGTATGACATTAAAGGTGAAAATTTTAAAAAAGGGCTAATCCTTAAGAGTGGGTACTACATCTCCTATACACTTCCTTATAAAAACTCTAGATTATGTTCGCGAACTACCTGGGATTATATCCCAGTCCACGTGATCAAAACAATCCTGAAGCTTTTATTCCGATTGGTCAGACCAGTGTTGAATAGTAAGAAGCACGGGCACTTCCTGTTTGAGTTTCTGCCTATAGGATGGGAGGAGCAAGATGAAATCGTGGTCAGATTTGCCAAAAGAAGGGCGGGCAAATCTATCCACAAGGCTACCTGCTACCTCAGGATATGTGGTTTCCAGTTTGCATATAGTCCAGTGAAGTTCTTTGAGGGCCGTCAATGTTTCGGTTTGAGGTGGGTTGTAACGGCCATGGCGATGACGGAGGAGAGTTCTCTTGGGAGATAATATGGTCGGCATTTAATTGTGAAGTATTCTAGGTTGGGTGAACAAAATGACTTGAGTTCCTGTATGTTACTAGAATTACACCATGAGTCGTTAATCATGAAACACACCCCTCCACCCCTTCTCCCTGAGAGATTTTTATTCCTGTCTGCGCGATGTACTGAGAATCCTGCTGGCTTTACCGACTCCAACAGAGTATCCCGAAAGAGCAATGTTTCCGTGAAACAAAGTATGTTACAGGTCCCGATGTCTCTCTGGAAAGAAATCCTTGCTCTAAGCTCATCAACTTTGTTATCCAAAGACTGAACATTAGCGAGTAATATATTCGGAAGCGGTGGGTGGTGTGCACGCCTACTAAGTCGAACCAGCAGGCCGCCTCAAAGTGCCTCTCCTCCGCCAGTGATGTTTTGGATCGGCCTCTGGAATAAGATCAATTGCTCTGGGGAGAGTGGACAAAGGATCTGCTCCAGGGAAATCATATTCCTAATTGGGCACAAGATCCAAATGCAGATGGTTGAGCTCCAATATTTATTATAACAAAAGGGGTAAGCAAAAGGCAGGTCGGGGACAGGCGAGAGTTCATAAACCAGGTCAGAGTCCAAACAGCACCAGGGGATAGTCAGGCTCGAGGTCAGAACAGGCAGAGTGGTCAGGCAGGCGGGTTTGGCATCAGGACAGGCAAGGGTCAAACCAGGAGGGCTAGGAAAAAAACTGAGACAGAGACTGGGAAAAATAGGAGCTAGGCACAAATAGGAGCTAGGCACAGAAAGACAGGAAACACAGGGATAAATACACTGGCACAGAAAGACAGGAAACACAAGGATAAATACACTGGCACAGAAAGACAGGAAACACAGGGATAAATACACTGGTATAGAGAGACAGGAAACACAGGGATAAATACACTGGTACAGAGAGACAGGAAACACAGGGATAAATACACTGGCACAGAGAGACAGGAAACACAGGGATAAATACACTGGTACAGAGAGACAGGAAACACAGAGATAAATACACTGGAACAGAGAGACAGGAAACACAGGGATAAATACACTGGCACAGAAAGACAGGAAACACAGGGATAAATACACTGGCACAGAGAGACAGGAAACACAGGGATAAATACACTGGTACAGAGAGACAGGAAACACAGGGATAAATACACTGGCACAGAGAGACAGGAAACACAGGGATAAATACACTGGCACAGAAAGACAGGACACACAGGGATAAATACACTGGCACAGAAAGACAGGAAACACAGGGATAAATACACTGGCACAGAGAGACAGGAAACATAAGGATAAATACATCGGGGATAATAAGCGACACCTGGAGGGGGGGTGGAGACAAGATCACAGTGTGACAATTCCTGGTCGTAATGCTGGTAGTTCTGGTGAGTTTTTTTAATTTTTAATTTATTTCACCTTTATTTAACCAGGTAGGCTAGTTGAGAACAAGTTCTCATTTGCAACTGCGACCTGGCCAAGATAAAGCATAGCAGTGTGAGCAGACAACAAAGAGTTACACATGGAGTAAACAATTAACAAGTCAATAACACAGTAGAAACCAAAGGGGGAGTCTATATACAATGTGTGCAAAAGGCATGAGGAGGTAGGCAAATAATTACAATTTTGCAGATTAACACTGGAGTGATGAATGATCAGATGGTCATGTACAGGTAGAGATATTGGTGTGCAAAAGAGCAGAAAAGTAAATAAATAAAAACAGTATGGGGATGAGGTAGGTGAGAAAGGGTGGGCTATTTACCAATAGACTATGTACAGCTGCAGCGATCGGTTAGCCGCTCAGATAGCTGATGTTTGAAGTTGGTGAGGGAGATAAGTCTCCAACTTCAGCGATTTTTGCAATTCGTTCCTGTCACAGGCAGCAGAGTACTGGAACGAAAGGCGGCCAAATGAGGTGTTGGCTTTAGGGATGATCAGTGAGATACACCTGCTGGAGCGCGTGCTACGGATGGGTGTTGCCATCGTGACCAGTGAGCTGAGATAAGGCGGAGCTTTACCTAGCATGGACTTGTAGATGACCTGGAGCCAGTGGGTCTGGCGACGAATATGTAGCGAGGGCCAGCCGACTAGAGCATACAAGTCGCAGTGGTGGGTGGTATAAGGTGCTTTAGTGACGAAACGGATGGCACTGTGATAGACTGCATCCAGTTTGCTGAGTAGAGTGTTGGAAGCCATTTTGTAGATGACATCGCCGAAGTCGAGGATCGGTAGGATAGTCCGTTTTACTAGGGTAAGCTTGGCGGCGTGAGTGAAGGAGGCTTTGTTGCGGAATAGAAAGCCGACTCTTGATTTGATTTTCGATTGGAGATGTTTGATATGAGTCTGGAAGGAGAGTTTGCAGTCTAGCCAGACACCTAGGTACTTATAGACGTCCACATATTCTAGGTCGGAACCATCCAGGGTGGTGATGCTAGTCGGGCATGCGGGTGCAGGCAGCGACCGGTTGAAAAGCATGCATTTGGTTTTACTAGCGTTTAAGAGCAGTTGGAGGCCACGGAAGGAGTGTTGTATGGCATTGAAGCTTGTTTGGAGGTTAGATAGCACAGTGTCCAAAGACGGGCCGAAGGTATATAGAATGGTGTCGTCTGCGTAGAGGTGGATCAGGGAATCGCCCGCAGCAAGAGCAACATCATTGATATACACAGAGAAAAGAGTCGGCCCGAGAATTGAACCCTGTGGCACCCCCATAGAGACTGTTAGAGGACCAGACAGCATGCCCTCCGATTTGACGCACTGAACTCTGTCTGCAAAGTAATTGGTGAACCAGGCAAGGCAGTCATCCGAAAAACCGAGGCTCCTGAGTCTGCCGATAAGAATATGGTGATTGACAGAGTCAAAAGCCTTGGCAAGGTCGATGAAGACGGCTGCACAGTACTGTCTTTTATCGATGGCGGTTATGATATCGTTGAGTACCTTGAGTGTGGCTGAGGTGCACCCATGACCGGCTCGGAAACCAGATTGCACAGCGGAGAAGGTGCGGTGGGATTCGAGATGGTCAGTGACCTGTTTGTTGACTTGGCTTTCGAAGACCTTAGATAGGCAGGGCAGGATGGATATAGGTCTGTAACAGTTTGGGTCCAGGGTGTCTCCCCCTTTGAAGAGGGGGATGACTGCGGCAGCTTTCCAATCCTTGGGGATCTCAGACGATATGAAAGAGAGGTTGAACAGGCTGGTAATAGGGGTGGCGACAATGGTGGCAGATAGTTTCAGAAATAGAGGGTCCAGATTGTCAAGCCCAGCTGATTTGTACGGGTCCAGGTTTTGCAGCTCTTTCAGAACATCTGCTATCTGGATTTGGTTAAAGGAGAACCTGGAGAGGCTTGGGCGAGGAGCTGCGGGGGGGGCGGAGCTGTTGGCCGAGGTTGAAGGAGCCAGGCGGAAGGCATGGCCAGTTGTTGAGAAATGCTTATTGAAGTTTTCGATAATCATGGATTTATCAGTGGTGACCGTGTTACCTAGCCTCAGTGCAGTGGGCAGCTGGGAGGAGGTGCTCTTGTTCTCCATGGACTTCACGGTGTCCCAGAACTTTTTGGAGTTGGAGCTACAGGATGCAAACTTCTGCCTGAAGAAGCTGGCCTTAGCTTTCCTGACTGACTGCGTGTATTGGTTCCGGACTTTCCTGAACAGTTGCATATCACGGGGACTATTCGATGCTATTGCAGTCCGCCACAGGATGTTTTTGTGCTGGTCGAGGGCCGTCAGGTCTGGGGTGAACCAAGGGCTGTATCTGTTCTTAGTTCTGCATTTTTTGAACGGAGCATGCTTATCTAAAATGGTGAGGAAGTTACTTTTAAAGAATGACCAGGCATCCTCAACTGACGGGATGAGGTCGATGTCCTTCCAGGATACCCGGGCCAGGTCGATTAGAAAGGCCTGCTCACAGAAGTGTTTTAGGGAGCGTTTGACAGTGATGAGGGGTGGTCGTTTGACTGCGGCTCCGTAGCGGATACAGGCAATGAGGCAGTGATCGCTGAGATCCTGGTTGAAGACAGCGGAGGTGTATTTGGAGGGCCAGTTGGTCAGGATGATGTCTATATGAGGGTGCCCTTGTTTACAGAGTTAGGTGCTTCTACACCTGCATTGCTTGCTGTTTGGGGTTTTAGGCTGGGTTTCTGTACAGCACTTTGAGATATCAGCTGATGTACGAAGGGCTATATAAATAAATTTGATTTGATTTGATTTGATTTACCTGGTGGGTTCCTTGATGATTTGTGTGAGATTGAGGGCATCTAGCTTAGATTGTAGGACTGGCGAGGTGTTAAGTATATCCCAGTTTAGGTCACCTAACAAAACAAACTCTGAAGCTAGATGGGGGGCGATCAATTCACAAATGGTGTCCAGGGCACAGCTGGGAGCTGAGGGGGGTCGGTAGCAGGCGGCAACCGTGAGAGACTTATTTCTGGAGAGAGTAATTTTCAAAATTAGTAGTTCGAACTGTTTGGGTATGGACCTGGAAAGTATGACATTACTTTGCAGGCTATCTCTGCAGTAAACTGCAACTCCGCCCCCTTTGGCAGTTCTAGTTACCGCCGCTCTAATATCCAATAGTTCTTCCCGGCTGTATGTAATGACACAAAACATTTCCTGAGCTGATAATGTAAAAAATAGTACACAAAAAAACGAAAAACAAAAAAGTTTCCTGCAAAGACTCGGTGGTTGGAACCAAACATCGCAAATTTGGCCTCATCAGACCAAAGGACAGATTTTCACTGCTCTAATGTCCACTGCTCGTGTTTCTTGGCCCAAGCAATTCTCTTCTTCTTAATGGTGTCCTTCAGTAGTCGTTTCTTTGCAGCAATTCAACCATGAAGGTTTGATTTACGACATGATTCCATATGTGTTATTTCCTAGTTTTGATGTCTTCACTATTATTCTACAATGTAGACTATATTAAAAAATAAAGAACAACCCTGGAATGAGTAGGTGTGTCCAAACATTTGACTGGTACTATAGGTTGATAAGAAGTCCCACCCAGTTGACTATTTCAAAATGGTAGACGTTCTCAATAGCACTGCCCATGTTAAAACAGGCTTTGTGGCCAAATGCTCCCTCTATCCAACTCTATAGTTGCTTTAGCTCCCTCTATCCAACTCTATAGTTTCTTTAGCTCCCTCTATCCAACTCTATAGTTTCTTTAGCTCCCTCTATCCAACTCTATAGTTGCTTTAGCTCCCTCTATCCAACTCTATAGTTTCTTTAGCTCCCTCTATCCAACTCTATAGTTTCTTTCGTAAAGGACTTAAAGGGACTTCACATTATAATGTTTTCGCTGCTTCTGTTATTCAGTTTATACACTGAGTATACAAAACATTATGAACACCTGCTCTTTCCATGGACACAGACTGACCAGGTGAATCCAGGTGAAAGCTATGATCCCTTATTGCCTTCACTTGTTACATCCACTTCTATCAGTGTAGATGAAGGGGAAGAGACGGGTTAAAGAATGATTGTTCAGCCTTGAGACATGGATTGTGTATATGTGCCCTTTAGAGGGTAAATGTACAAGATGAAATATTTAATACTCAATATTAATCAAATTCAATATTAGGAAGGTGTTCTTAATGTTTTGTCCATTCAGTGTATATGAAACAACTAAATACATTAATGAATGTGTTGGAAACAAAGATCTTAACAAATTATTTAATGTTGTTTAATGTAAAATGCTAAATAAAATGCTAAATAGCATACATCCATATTATATATTGTGATGTTGTTTTAAAAGTCCCTGGAATGTGTGTCAGCAGGGTAGAAACAACAGGAAGTGTGTACCGCTGCAGCCTTGCATGGAGGCTTGGGGGAGCAGAGAGAGAGCAGAGAGAGAGCAGAGAGGGAGCAGAGAGGGAGCAGAGAGGGTGCAGAGAGGGGGAACAGAGAGGGAGGAGAGAGGGAGCAGAGAGAGAGCAGAGAGGGAGCAGAGAGAGAGCAGAGAGGGAGCAGAGAGGGAGCAGAGAGAGAGCAGAGAGGGTGCAGAGAGGGGGAACAGAGAGGGAGGAGAGAGGGAGGAGAGAGGGAGCAGAGAGGGGGAGCAGAGAGGGTGCAGAGAGGGAGCAGAGAGGGAGCAGAGAGGTAACAGAGAGAGAGCAGAGAGGGAACAGAGAGGGGGAGCAGAGAGGGTGCAGAGAGGGAGCAGAGAGGGAGCAGAGAGGTAACAGAGAGAGAGCAGAGAGGGAACAGAGAGGGCAGAGAGGGAACAGAGGTGGAGGAGAGAGGGAACAGAGAGGGAGCAGAGAGGGAACAGAGAGGGGGAGCAGAGAGGGTGCAGAGAGGGAGCAGAGAGGGAGCAGAGAGGTAACAGAGAGAGAGCAGAGAGGGAACAGAGAGGGCAGAGAGGGAACAGAGGTGGAGGAGAGAGGGAACAGAGAGGGAGCAGAGAGGGAACAGAGAGGGAGCAGAGAGAGAGCAGAGAGGGAGCAGAGAGGGAGCAGAGAGGTAACAGAGAGGGAGCAGAGAGGTAACAGAGAGAGAGCAGAGAGGGAGAAGAGAGGGCAGAGAGGGAACAGAGAGGGAGCAGAGAGGGAGCAGAGAGAGAGAGTAGAGAGAGAGAGCAGAGAGGGCAGAGAGGGAGCAGAGAGGGAACAGAGAGGGAACAGAGAGGGAGCAGAGAGGGAGCAGAGAGGGAGCAGAGAGAGAGAGCAGAGAGAGAGAGCAGAGAGGGCAGAGAGGGAGCAGAGAGGGAACAGAGAGGGAACAGAGAGGGAACAGAGAGGGAGCAGAGAGGGAGCAGAGAGGGAACAGAGAGGGAACAGAGAGGGAGCAGAGAGAGAGCAGAGAGGGAACAGAGAGGGAACAGAGAGGGAGCAGAAAGAGAGAGCAGAGAGGGCAGAGAGGGAGCAGAGAGGGAACAGAGAGGGAACAGAGAGGGAACAGAGAGGGAGCAGAGAGGGAGCAGAGAGGGAACAGAGAGGGAACAGAGAGGGAGCAGAGAGAGAGCAGAGAGGGAACAGAGAGGGGGTAGAGAGGGAACAGAGACGGAACAGAGAGGGAGCAGAGAGGGAACAGAGAGGGGGAACAGAGAGGGGGAACAGAGAGGGAGCAGAGAGGGAGCAGAGAGGGAACAGAGAGGGAGCAGAGAGGGAACAGAGAGGGGGCAGAGAGGGAACAGAGAGGGAGCAGAGAGGGAACAGAGAGGTAACAGAGAGGGAACAGAGAGGGAGCAGAGAGGGTGCAGAGAGGGAACAGAGAGGGAGCAGAGAGGGAACAGAGAGGTAACAGAGAGGGAACAGTGAGGGGGTAGAGAGGGAACAGAGAGGGGGTAGAGAGGGAACAGAGAGGGGATAGAGAGGGAACAGAGAGGGAACAGAGAGGGACTAGAGAGAGGTACTGTTGGAACTGACCTTATTACTTCCTCGTTTTGCTCTGTTCTGGTGAACTGTGCCTTTCATACAGAACACTGGTGCAGATCTAGAGGCATTTGATTGGTTTCTCCTCTGATACAGTAAGCTAGGTGAAATGAGAGAGAAAGGGGGAGAGAGAAAGGGGGAGAGAGAAAGGGGAAGAGAGAAAGGGAGAGCGAGAAAGGGAGAGAGAGAAAGTGAGAGAGAGAAAGGGAGAGAGAGAAAGGGAGTTAGAAAATGGGAGAGAGATGGGAGAGAGAAAGGGAGAGAGAGCAGGGGAGATAGAGAGAGGGGGAGAGAGAAAGGGAGAGAGAGTGGGGTAGAGAGAAAGAGAGAGAGAGAAAGGGGGAGAGAGAAGGGGAGAGAGAGAAAGGGGGAGAGAGAAAAGGGGAGAGAGAAAGGGAGAGAGATAAAGAGAGAGGGGGAGAGAGAAAGGGAGAGAGAGAGTGGGGTAGAGAGAAAGAGAGAGAGAGAAAGGGGGAGAGAGAAGGGGAGAGACAGAAAGGGGGAGAGAGAAAAGGGGAGAGAGAAAGGGAGAGAGATAAAGGGGAGAGAGATAAAGGGGGGAGAGAAAGGGAGAGAGGGGGAGAGAGAGAGAGGGGGAGAGATAAAGGGAGAGAGAGAAAGGGGGAGAGAGAAAGGGAGAGAGAGAAAGCGGGAGAGAGAGGGGGGAGAGATAAAAGGGGAGAGAGAAAAGGGGAGAGAGGGGGGAGAGAAAGGTAGAGAGAGAGGGGAGAAAGGAAGAGAGAGAAAGGGAGAGAGAGAGTGGGAGGGAGAAAGGGGGAAAGAGAGAAAGGGAGAGAGAGAAAGGCTGAGAGAGAAATGGGGAGAGAGGGGGGAGAGAGAAAGGGGGAGAGAGAGAAAGGGAAAAAGAGAAAGGGGGAGAGAGAAAGGGAGAGAGAGAGAAAGGGGGAGAGAGAAAGGGGGAGAGAGAGGGAGAGAGTGGGGGGGGGGAATTGAGAGAGAGGGAGCTGACAGGCGTGATTCCTAACACTAAAGGGCATGACTCTGGCCTGCAGGCCTAGTGCACTACGCACCCTCCCTCTAGTGCAGGACAGAGTGCTGCTGATGTCGGCAGCATGGGAAGGTGGGAGGGACAGCCCAGCTCCTCCTCACCCCCAGGCCTCAGGACAGACGGGCGGAAGGGACTATCCATCCAATCTTGTTGAGTCAGGGAATATCAGAAGTTTCTAGTGCAACGTGTACTGGGATTAAATACATTTAGCCTGCAGGTCAGAGTAATGCCCTTTATTGTTGGGAATCATACCTGTCAGTCCTCCCCCCCCCTCTCTCTCTCTCTTTCTCTCTCCCTCTCTCTTTTATCTATCCAGTAATATCGTATTTCTGTTGCTCAGACATAAACATTTTCAAAAATATTTCCAAGGAACTGAATATCTGCTAGGATTACCTACAAACGGGTGTTTTTCAGCCAGGAGACAAAAGGGAACTTCATTTGGACCAAATTCACTTACTATTGTGTCTATTTTTATCCTGGTTATTATCTCATCCTGGTTTCTGATGATCTGGTTATTATCTCATCCTGGTTTCTGATGATCTGGTTATTATCTCATCCTGGTTTCTGATGATCTGGTTATTATCTCATCCTGGTTTCTGATGATCTGGTTATTATCTCATCCTGGTTTCTGATGATCTGGTTATTATCTCATCCTGGTTTCTGATGATCTGGTTATTATCTCATCCTGGGCTTCTGATGATCTGGTTATTATCTCATCCTGGTTTCTGATGATCTGGTTATTATCTCATCCTGGTTTCTGATGATCTGGTTATTATCTCATCCTGGTTTCTGATGATCTGGTTATTATCTCATCCTGGGCTTCTGGTGCACTATACTGGCCATACGGAGGGTCCTGGTCCAAATGGATGTTTCACATAGAGAGTAGTGTGTATGTGCGTACGAATGCGACCATGTCTCTCAGTATGGGAGGAGAGTGGAAGCCCAGTCGGTCCTGACCTTACTGTCCACAGAGAAACACGCTGTGCTGTCTCATCATCATGTGCTCCAGTCATTTCCTCTTATTGTCTTCTCTGCTAACGCCAAGCTTCAGACAAACTGTTCAGAGGAGACAAGAAGAGGGAAGGAAAGGGGACTTTATTAGGGTGAAAGGCTTAGTACTCTACTCTCATTCTGCATCCCAAATCACACCCTATTTCCATTATAGGGCACTACTTTGTTACACTATATAGTGCACCAGAAGGGAATAGGGTGTAATATATAGTGCCCTATGAAGGGAATAGGGTGTAATATATAGTGCACTATGAAGGGAATAGGGTGTAATATATAGTGCCCTATGAAGGGAATAGGGTGTAATATAAAGTGCCCTATGAAGGGAATAGGGTGTAATTTATAGTGCCCTATGAAGGGAATAGGGTGTAATATATAGTGCACTATGAAGGGAATAGGGTGTAATATATAGTGCCCTATGAAGGGAATAGGGTGTAATATATAGTGCCCTATGAAGGGAATAGGGTGTAATATATAGTGCCCTATGAAGGGAATAGGGTGTAATATATAGTGCCCTATGAAGGGAATAGGGTGTAATATATAGTGCCCTATGAAGGGAATAGGATGTAATATATAGTGCCCTATGAAGGGAATAGGGTGTAATATATAGTGCACTATGAAGGGAATAGGGTGTAATATACAGTGCCCTATGAAGGGAATAGGGTGTAATATATAGTGCACTATGAAGGGAATAGGGTGTAATATATAGTGCCCTATGAAGGGAATAGGGTGTAATATATAGTGCACCATAGAGAATAGGGTGTAATATATAGTGCCCTATGAAGGGAATAGGGTGTAATATATAGTGCCCTATGAAGGGAATAGGGTGTAATATATAGTGCCCTATGAAGGGAATAGGGTGTAATATATAGTGCCCTATGAAGGAAATAGGGTGTAATATATAGTGCCCTATGAAGGGAATAGGGTGTAATATATAGTGCCCTATGAAGGGAATAGGGTGTAATATATAGTGCCCTATGAAGGGAATAGGGTGTAATATATAGTGCCCTATGAAGGGAATAGGGTGTAATATATAGTGCCCTATGAAGGGAATAAGGTGTAATATATAGTGCCCTATGAAGGGAATAGGGTGTAATATATAGTGCCCTATGAAGGGAATAGGGTGTAATATATAGTGCCCTATGAAGGGAATAGGGTGTAATATATAGTGCCCTATGAAGGGAATAGGGTGTAATATATAGTGCCCTATGAAGAGAATAGGGTGTAATATATAGTGCCCTATGAAGGGAATAGGGTGTAATATATAGTGCCCTATGAAGGGTATAGGTTGTAATATATAGTGCCCTATGAAGAGAAAAGGGTGTAATATATAGTGCACTATGAAGGGAATAGGGTGTAATATATAGTGCCCTATGAAGGGAATAGGGTGTAATATATAGTGCCCTATGAAGGGAATAGGGTGTAATATATAGTGCCCTATGAACGGAATAGTGTGTAATATATAGTGCACCATAGGGTATAGGGTGTAATATATAGTGCCCTATGAAGGGAATAGGGTGTAATATATAGTGCCCTATGAAGGGAATATGGTGTAATATATAGTGCCCTATGAAGGGAATAGGGTGTAATATATAGTGCCCCAGCATTTAACACAATAGTACCCTCCAAACTCGTCATCAAGCTCGAGACCCTGGGTCTCGACCCCGCCCTGTGCAACTGGGTACTGGACTTCCTGACGGGCCGCCCCCAGGTGGTGAGGGTAGGTAACAACATCTCCACTCCGCTGATCCTCAACACAGGGGCCCCACAAGGGTGCGTTCTTAGCCCTCTCCTGTACTCCCTGTTCACCCACGACTGCGTGGCCATGCATGTCTCCAACTCAATCATCAAGTTTGCAGACGACACTACAGTGGTAGGCTTGATTACGACGAGACAACGACAACGACGAGACGGCCTACAGGGAGGAGGTGAGGGCCCTCGGAGTGTGGTGTCAGGAAAATAACCTCACACTCAACGTCAACAATGATTGTGGACTTCAGGAAACAGCAGAGGGAGCACCCCCCTATCCACATCGATGGAACAGTAGTGGAGAGGGTAGTAAGTTTTAAGTTCCTCGGCGTACACATCACAGACAAACTGAATTGGTCCACCCACACAGACAGCATCGTGAAGAAGGCGCAGCAGCGCATCTTCAACCTCAGGAGGCTGAAGAAATTCAGCTTGCCACCAAAAGCACTCACAAACTTCTACAGATGCACAATCGAGAGCATCTTGTCGGGCTGTATCACCGCCTGGTACGGCAACTGCTCCGCCCACAACCGTAAGCCTCTCCAGAGGGTAGTGAGGTCTGCACAACGCAAACTACCTGCCCTCCAGGACACCTACACCACCCGATGTCACAGGAAGGCCATAAAGATCATCAAGGACAACAACCACCCGAGCCACTGCCTGTTCACCCCGCTATCATCCAGAAGGCGAGGTCAGTACAGGTGCATCAAAGCTGGGACCGAGAGACTGAAAAACAGCTTCTATCTCAAGGCCATCAGACTGTTAAACAGCCACCACTAATATTGAGTGGCTGCTGCCAACACACTGACTCACCTCCAGCCACTTTAATAATGGGAATTGATGGGAAATGATGTAAATATATCACTAGCCACTTTAAACAATGCTACCTTATATAATGTTTACATACCCTACATTATTCATCTCATATGCATACGTATATACTGTACTCTATATCATCGACTGCATCCTTATGTAATACATGTATCACTAGCCACTTTAACTATGCCACTTTGTTAACATACCCTACATTACTCATCTCATATATATATACTATACTCGATACCATCTACTGCATCTTTCCTATGCCGTTCTGTACCATCACTCATTCATATATCTTTATGTACATATTCTTTATCCCTTTACACTTGTGTGTATAAGGTAGTAGTTTTGGAATTGTTAGGTTAGATTACTCGTTGTTTATTACTGCATTGTCGGAACTAGAAGCACAAGCATTTCGCTACACTCGCATTAACATCTGCTAACCATTTGTATGTGACAAATAAATTTGATTTGATTTGATCTGATTTGAAATATTGCACCATAGGAAATAGGGTACATTTGGGACCAATCCTAATAGTGAGTTAGTTATTTTTCAGTTAAACGCATCATTGAGTGCCTATCCACACGCACACACAGACACACAGACACACAGACACACAGACACACAGACACACAGACACACAGACACACAGACACACAGACACACAGACACAGACACACAGACACACAGACACACAGACACACAGACACACAGACACACAGACACAGACACAGACACACAGACACAGACACATAGACACACAGACACAGAGACACAGGCACAGACACAGACACACAGATAAAGACACATACACACACAGATACAGACACACAGACACACCGCCACAGACACACAGATACAGACACAGACACACAGATACATACACACAGACACACATACACAGACACAGACACACAGATACAGACACGCAGACACACAGAGACAGACACACAGATACAGACACACAGACACACAGACATACACAGACACAGACACAGACACAGGCACAGGCACAGACACACAGATACATACACACAGACACACCGAAACAGACACACCGAGACAGACACACAGCCACCGGCACAGACACACCGATACAGACACACAGACACACAGACACACAGACACACAGATACAGACACACAGACACACAGATACAGACACACAGACACACCGAGACAGACACACAGGCACAGACACACAGACACAGACAGACACACAGATACAGACACAGATACCCAGATACAGACACAGATACCCAGAGACCCAGAGACCCAGGGACCCAGAGACCCAGAGACCCAGAGACCCAGATACCCAGACACCCAGAGACCCAGAGACCCAGAAACCCAGATATATATGCCCGAACTCAGAGTCAAATATGTCATTAATCACAGTGTCCCTGGCTTACATTCTTATGATCGGCCTTACGGTACTGAAGTCACAGTGTCCCTGGTTAATATTCTTATGATCGGCCTTACGGTACTGAAGTCACAGTGTCCCTGGTTAATATTCTTATGATCGGCCTTACGGTACTGAAGTCACAGTGTCCCTGGTTAATATTCTTATGATCGGCCTTACGGTACTGAAGTCACAGTGTCCCTGGTTAATATTCTTATGATCGGCCTTACGGTACTGAAGTCACAGTGTCCCTGGTTAATATTCTTATGATCGGCCTTACGGTACTGAAGTCACAGTGTCCCTGGTTAATATTCTTATGATCGGCCTTACGGTACTGAAGTCACAGTGTCCCTGGTTAATATTCTTATGATCGGCCTTACGGTACTGAAGTCACAGTGTCCCTGGTTAATATTCTTATGATCGGCCTTACGGTACTGAAGTCACAGTGTCCCTGGTTAATATTCTTATGATCGGCCTTACGGTACTGAAGTCACAGTGTCCCTGGTTAATATTCTTATGATCGGCCTTACGGTACTGAAGTCACAGTGTCCCTGGTTAATATTCTTATGATCGGCCTTACGGTACTGAAGTCACAGTGTCCCTGGTTAATATTCTTATGATCGGCCTTACGGTACTGAAGTCACAGTGTCCCTGGTTAATATTCTTATGATCGGCCTACGGTACTGAAGTCACAGTGTCCCTGGTTAATATTCTTATGATCGGCCTTACGGTACTGAAGTCACAGTGTCCCTGGTTAATATTCTTATGATCGGCCTTACGGTACTGAAGTCACAGTGTCCCTGGTTAATATTCTTATGATCGGCCTTACGGTACTGAAGTCACAGTGTCCCTGGTTAATATTCTTATGATCGGCCGTACGGTACTGAAGTCACAGTGTCCCTGGTTAATATTCTTATGATCGGCCTTACGGTACTGAAGTCACAGTGTCCCTGGTTAATATTCTTATGATCGGCCTTACGGTACTGAAGTCACAGTGTCCCTGGTTAATATTCTTATGATCGGCCTTACGGTACTGAAGTCACAGTGTCCCTGGTTAATATTCTTATGATCGGCCTTACGGTACTGAAGTCACAGTGTCCCTGGTTAATATTCTTATGATCGGCCTTACGGTACTGAAGTCACAGTGTCCCTGGTTAATATTCTTATGATCGGCCTTACGGTACTGAAGTCACAGTGTCCCTGGTTAATATTCTTATGATCGGCCTTACGGTACTGAAGTCACAGTGTCCCTGGTTAATATTCTTATGATCGGCCTTACGGTACTGAAGTCACAGTGTCCCTGGTTAATATTCTTATGATCGGCCTTACGGTACTGAAGTCACAGTGTCCCTGGTTAATATTCTTATGATCGGCCTTACGGTACTGAAGTCACAGTGTCCCTGGTTAATATTCTTATGATCGGCCTTACGGTACTGAAGTCACAGTGTCCCTGGTTAATATTCTTATGATCGGCCTTACGGTACTGAAGTCACAGTGTCCCTGGTTAATATTCTTATGATCGGCCTTACGGTACTGAAGTCACAGTGTCCCTGGTTAATATTCTTATGATCGGCCTTACGGTACTGAAGTCACAGTGTCCCTGGTTAATATTCTTATGATCGGCCTTACGGTACTGAAGTCACAGTGTCCCTGGTTAATATTCTTATGATCGGCCTTACGGTACTGAAGTCACAGTGTCCCTGGTTAATATTCTTATGATCGGCCTTACGGTACTGAAGTCACAGTGTCCCTGGTTAATATTCTTATGATCGGCCTTACGGTACTGAAGTCACAGTGTCCCTGGTTAATATTCTTATGATCGGCCTTACGGTACTGAAGTCACAGTGTCCCTGGTTAATATTCTTATGATCGGCCTTACGGTACTGAAGTCACAGTGTCCCTGGTTAATATTCTTATGATCGGCCTTACGGTACTGAAGTCACAGTGTCCCCGGTTAATATTCTTATGATCGGCCTTACGGTACTGAAGTCACAGTGTCCCCGGTTAATATTCTTATGATCGGCCTTACGGTACTGAAGTCACAGTGTCCCCGGTTAATATTCTTATGATCGGCCTTACGGTACTGAAGTCACAGTGTCCCCGGTTAATATTCTTATGATCGGCCTTACGGTACTGAAGTCACAGTGTCCCCGGTTAATATTCTTATGATCGGCCTTACGGTACTGAAGTCACAGTGTCCCCGGTTAATATTCTTATGATCGGCCTTACGGTACTGAAGTCACAGTGTCCCTGGTTAATATTCTTATGATCGGCCTTACGGTACTGAAGTCACAGTGTCCCTGGTTAATATTCTTATGATCGGCCTTACGGTACTGAAGTCACAGTGTCCCTGGTTAATATTCTTATGATCGGCCTTACGGTACTGAAGTCACAGTGTCCCTGGTTAATATTCTTATGATCGGCCTTACGGTACTGAAGTCACAGTGTCCCTGGTTAATATTCTTATGATCGGCCTTACGGTACTGAAGTCACAGTGTCCCTGGTTAATATTCTTATGATCGGCCTTACGGTACTGAAGTCACAGTGTCCCTGGTTAATATTCTTATGATCGGCCTTACGGTACTGAAGTCACAGTGTCCCTGGTTAATATTCTTATGATCGGCCTTACGGTACTGAAGTCACAGTGTCCCTGGTTAATATTCTTATGATCGGCCTTACGGTACTGAAGTCACAGTGTCCCTGGTTAATATTCTTATGATCGGCCTTACGGTACTGAAGTCACAGTGTCCCTGGTTAATATTCTTATGATCGGCCTTACGGTACTGAAGTCACAGTGTCCCTGGTTAATATTCTTATGATCGGCCTTACGGTACTGAAGTCACAGTGTCCCTGGTTAATATTCTTATGATCGGCCTTACGGTACTGAAGTCACAGTGTCCCTGGTTAATATTCTTATGATCGGCCTTACGGTACTGAAGTCACAGTGTCCCTGGTTAATATTCTTATGATCGGCCTTACGGTACTGAAGTCACAGTGTCCCTGGTTAATATTCTTATGATCGGCCTTACGGTACTGAAGTCACAGTGTCCCTGGTTAATATTCTTATGATCGGCCTTACGGTACTGAAGTCACAGTGTCCCTGGTTAATATTCTTATGATCGGCCTTACGGTACTGAAGTCACAGTGTCCCTGGTTAATATTCTTATGATCGGCCTTACGGTACTGAAGTCACAGTGTCCCTGGTTAATATTCTTATGATCGGCCTTACGGTACTGAAGTCACAGTGTCCCTGGTTAATATTCTTATGATCGGCCTTACGGTACTGAAGTCACAGTGTCCCTGGTTAATATTCTTATGATCGGCCTTACGGTACTGAAGTCACAGTGTCCCTGGTTAATATTCTTATGATCGGCCTTACGGTACTGAAGTCACAGTGTCCCTGGTTAATATTCTTATGATCGGCCTTACGGTACTGAAGTCACAGTGTCCCTGGTTAATATTCTTATGATCGGCCGTACGGTACTGAAGTCACAGTGTCCCTGGTTAATATTCTTATGATCGGCCTTACGGTACTGAAGTCACAGTGTCCCTGGTTAATATTCTTATGATCGGCCTTACGGTACTGAAGTCACAGTGTCCCTGGTTAATATTCTTATGATCGGCCTTACGGTACTGAAGTCACAGTGTCCCTGGTTAATATTCTTATGATCGGCCTTACGGTACTGAAGTCACAGTGTCCCTGGTTAATATTCTTATGATCGGCCTTACGGTACTGAAGTCACAGTGTCCCTGGTTAATATTCTTATGATCGGCCTTACGGTACTGAAGTCACAGTGTCCCTGGTTAATATTCTTATGATCGGCCTTACGGTACTGAAGTCACAGTGTCCCTGGTTAATATTCTTATGATCGGCCTTACGGTACTGAAGTCACAGTGTCCCTGGTTAATATTCTTATGATCGGCCTTACGGTACTGAAGTCACAGTGTCCCTGGTTAATATTCTTATGATCGGCCTTACGGTACTGAAGTCACAGTGTCCCTGGTTAATATTCTTATGATCGGCCTTACGGTACTGAAGTCACAGTGTCCCTGGTTAATATTCTTATGATCGGCCTTACGGTACTGAAGTCACAGTGTCCCCGGTTAATATTCTTATGATCGGCCTTACGGTACTGAAGTCACAGTGTCCCCGGTTAATATTCTTATGATCGGCCTTACGGTACTGAAGTCACAGTGTCCCCGGTTAATATTCTTATGATCGGCCTTACGGTACTGAAGTCACAGTGTCCCCGGTTAATATTCTTATGATCGGCCTTACGGTACTGAAGTCACAGTGTCCCCGGTTAATATTCTTATGATCGGCCTTACGGTACTGAAGTCACAGTGTCCCTGGTTAATATTCTTATGATCGGCCTTACGGTACTGAAGTCACAGTGTCCCTGGTTAATATTCTTATGATCGGCCTTACGGTACTGAAGTCACAGTGTCCCTGGTTAATATTCTTATGATCGGCCTTACGGTACTGAAGTCACAGTGTCCCTGGTTAATATTCTTATGATCGGCCTTACGGTACTGAAGTCACAGTGTCCCTGGTTAATATTCTTATGATCGGCCTTACGGTACTGAAGTCACAGTGTCCCTGGTTAATATTCTTATGATCGGCCTTACGGTACTGAAGTCACAGTGTCCCTGGTTAATATTCTTATGATCGGCCTTACGGTACTGAAGTCACAGTGTCCCTGGTTAATATTCTTATGATCGGCCTTACGGTACTGAAGTCACAGTGTCCCTGGTTAATATTCTTATGATCGGCCTTACGGTACTGAAGTCACAGTGTCCCTGGTTAATATTCTTATGATCGGCCTTACGGTACTGAAGTCACAGTGTCCCTGGTTAATATTCTTATGATCGGCCTTACGGTACTGAAGTCACAGTGTCCCTGGTTAATATTCTTATGATCGGCCTTACGGTACTGAAGTCACAGTGTCCCTGGTTAATATTCTTATGATCGGCCTTACGGTACGGAAGTCACAGTGTCCCTGGTTAATATTCTTATGATCGGCCTTACGGTACTGAAGTCACAGTGTCCCTGGTTAATATTCTTATGATCGGCCTTACGGTACTGAAGTCACAGTGTCCCTGGTTAATATTCTTATGATCGGCCTTACGGTACTGAAGTCACAGTGTCCCTGGTTAATATTCTTATGATCGGCCTTACGGTACTGAAGTCACAGTGTCCCTGGTTAATATTCTTATGATCGGCCTTACGGTACTGAAGTCACAGTGTCCCTGGTTAATATTCTTATGATCGGCCTTACGGTACTGAAGTCACAGTGTCCCTGGTTAATATTCTTATGATCGGCCTTACGGTACTGAAGTCACAGTGTCCCTGGTTAATATTCTTATGATCGGCCTTACGGTACTGAAGTCACAGTGTCCCTGGTTAATATTCTTATGATCGGCCTTACGGTACTGAAGTCACAGTGTCCCTGGTTAATATTCTAATGATCGGCCTTACGGTACTGAAGTCACAGTGTCCCTGGTTAATATTCTTATGATCGGCCTTACGGTACTGAAGTCACAGTGTCCCTGGTTAATATTCTTATGATCGGCCTTACGGTACTGAAGTCACAGTGTCCCTGGTTAATATTCTTATGATCGGCCTTACGGTACTGAAGTCACAGTGTCCCTGGTTAATATTCTTATGATCGGCCTTACGGTACTGAAGTCACAGTGTCCCTGGTTAATATTCTTATGATCGGCCTTACGGTACTGAAGTCACAGTGTCCCTGGTTAATATTCTTATGATCGGCCTTACGGTACTGAAGTCACAGTGTCCCTGGTTAATATTCTTATGATCGGCCTTACGGTACTGAAGTCACAGTGTCCCTGGTTAATATTCTCATGATCGGCCTTACGGTACTGAAGTCACAGTGTCCCTGGTTAATATTCTTATGATCGGCCTTACGGTACTGAAGTCAAGGGGCCCCTGGTTAATATTCTTATGATCGGCCTTACGGTACTGAAGTCACAGTGTCCCTGGTTAATATTCTTATGATCGGCCTTACGGTACTGAAGTCACAGTGTCCCTGGTTAATATTCTTATGATCGGCCTTACGGTACTGAAGTCACAGTGTCCCTGGTTAATATTCTTATGATCGGCCTTACGGTACTGAAGTCACAGTGTCCCTGGTTAATATTCTTATGATCGGCCTTACGGTACTGAAGTCACAGTGTCCCTGGTTAATATTCTTATGATCGGCCTTACGGTACTGAAGTCACAGTGTCCCTGGTTAATATTCTTATGATCGGCCTTACGGTACTGAAGTCACAGTGTCCCTGGTTAATATTCTTATGATCGGCCTTACGGTACTGAAGTCACAGTGTCCCTGGTTAATATTCTTATGATCGGCCTTACGGTACTGAAGTCACAGTGTCCCTGGTTAATATTCTTATGATCGGCCTTACGGTACTGAAGTCACAGTGTCCCTGGTTAATATTCTTATGATCGGCCTTACGGTACTGAAGTCACAGTGTCCCTGGTTAATATTCTTATGATCGGCCTTACGGTACTGAAGTCACAGTGTCCCTGGTTAATATTCTTATGATCGGCCTTACGGTACTGAAGTCACAGTGTCCCTGGTTAATATTCTAATGATCGGCCTTACGGTACTGAAGTCACAGTGTCCCTGGTTAATATTCTTATGATCGGCCTTACGGTACTGAAGTCACAGTGTCCCTGGTTAATATTCTTATGATCGGCCTTACGGTACTGAAGTCACAGTGTCCCTGGTTAATATTCTTATGATCGGCCTTACGGTACTGAAGTCACAGTGTCCCTGTTTAATATTCTTATGATCGGCCTTACGGTACTGAAGTCACAGTGTCCCTGGTTAATATTCTTATGATCGGCCTTACGGTACTGAAGTCACAGTGTCCCTGGTTAATATTCTTATGATCATTTTGTTGTTAAACTGATGATTACTCTGTCATAGCGAATACCTTATTCTGTTATTAAACGGTGCAAAGCGCCAGTCCAGCGAGCTGAGTTGGGAGGGAGGATATCCGCTCCATCATGGAGTCTATTCAGGAGGGGAAATCCTCCGACCTTCCTGTCAGGAACATATATTTCTCTCACACTCTCCTCTCTCTACTGAAACTCCTCTCTCTACTGAAACTACTGAAACTCTTCTCTCTACTGAAACTCCTCTCTCTACTGAAACTCCTGAAACTCCTCTCTCTACTGAAACTCCTCTCTCTACTGAAACTACTGAAACTCTTCTCTCTACTGAAACCCCTCTCTCTACTGAAACTACTGAAACTCCTCTCTCTACTGAAACTACTGAAACTCCTCTCTCTACTGAAACTACTGAAACTCCTCTCTACTGAAACTCCTCTCTCTACTGAAACTACTGAAACTCCTCTCTCTACTGAAACTCCTCTCTCTACTGAAATTCCTCTCTACTGAAACTACTGAAACTCCTCTCTACTGAAACTCCTCTCTCTACTGAAACTCCTCTCTCCACTGAAACTACTGAAACTCCTCTTTACTGAAACTACTGAAACTCATCTCTACTGAAACTACTGAAACTCCTTTTACTGAAACTCCTCTCTACTTAAACTACTGAAACTCCTCTCTACTGAAACTCCTCTTTACTGAAACTACTGAAACTCCTCTCTCTACTGAAACTACTGAAACTCCTCTCTACTGAAACTACTGAAACTCCTCTCTACTTAAACTACTGAAACTCCTCTCTACTGAAACTACTGAAACTCCTCTCTCTACTGAAACTACTGAAACTCCTCTCTCTACTGAAACACCTCTCTCTACTGAAACTACTGAAACTCCTCTCTCTACTGAAACTACTGAAACTCCTCTCTACTGAAACTACTGAAACTCCTCTCTACTGAAACTACTGAAACTCCTCTCTACTGAAACTACTGAAACTCCTCTCTACTGAAACTACTGAAACTCCTCTCTACTGAAACTACTGAAACTCCTCTCTCTACTGAAACTACTGAAACTCCTCTCTACTGAAACTACTGAAACTCCTCTCTACTGAAACTACTGAAACTCCTCTTTACTGAAACTACTGAAACTCCTCTCTCTACTGAAACTACTGAAACTCCTCTCTCTACTGAAACTCCTCTCTCTACTGAAACTACTGAAACTCCTCTCTCTACTGAAACTCCTCTCTCTACTGAAACTACTGAAACTCCTCTCTACTGAAGCTCCTCTAGCGAATCCTCTTCTCTTTTCGGTGGGGTTTGGAATAAAGCGGAAGACATACGTTTCTGTTGAACATCCGTGTACATTGGACAATATGCTAATCTACTCATATCTTCTTCTTCGTCTCTCTGCTAAAACTCTAAAGCTGGTGGGTGGTTGGTTCTAGTTTAACTAGCTACCTCATTCTGCCTCTCCAGCAATCAGCACATTGAACTTGACTAGTAGTCTGCAGTCTGTAACTCACACTGGCACAGCAGGCAGGCAGTCCATCAGGAAGTAGAATACAGAATTTAGGAAGGTATTTGGGGAGTTTCTGCTCTCTAACATCTCAGGGGATCCGAGATAAGGGCTCTGAGGGCTGAGCTCTAGGGGAGGAGGCGAAGGAGGTGCCTGACACTTTTTTAGAACAAATGAACAGTTCAATTCCACTACTTCTTACAAGGTTTTGGCACTTTATGGAGACAGTTGTCAAGGGAGAAGAGGAGAAAGACACAGAACCCCGGTCTAGAGAGGCACATATGTGGATAGAACCGGGCAGTGTTACCTACCCACTGCCACACCACGGACTCTGCATTGACCCATTGTTTTGGATGTGAGACTGAGGACTAATTGTGGAGAAACTGCCTATGGACGACATGATGCAGTCAACGGAACCCACCATGCTGATTCTACTACTGACACTGGGAACCATGGTGACGTGTAGTTTACAACAGGCAGTAAGACATTGCTTTTTTGTCATGTAGTTTATAATAACATAATAACATTTTATTTGTAAAGTGTATTTTTGAAAGTGCTACACAGCCTTGTAAAACGTACAATAATAGATTTCACATTATTTAAATTAGATTAGTTTTGATTAAAACAGGAATTAAACACATGAGCTGGCACACCCAGAAAAAATATATTTTATGTCGAGGTGCTGACTAACGGTGAATAAACTATAAGCTATAAAAAAACGTTTTAAATAGTCACACACTATATATAAACTCCATCCATTTATTGGGTAATTCACAAACGTTTCGGCCTCGTTGTCCCTTCTTCAGGGTAATGTCATGAATGCTTGAACAAGGTTATGTAGACAAAACAATTAGTGCAACCAATGACAATAGTCAGGGGTGTGTCATCAACATTAAGTTAATGAGAATGAACTGAGTGAAACTGTTTAAAAAAAAAATAGCGTATTGAATATATGAGGCTATTGTTATCATATGGGAACACAATTGAATATTGTACATACTATTAGCATCAACATACATTATTGTTTGATTCAATTTCACATATATGTTGCTTCCTATTTCCTTCAATTTGTTTTGTTGTTCCAATCTTTTGGTTCATCCATAATGAATAAAAAGCATCATCAACAGGGAGAACATATTGGGTGTACTCTGATACGCTATAGAAACAACATATCCATTTATAAAAGAGAGAATTGTTCATAAGAAACGCCTGATATCAAAGTCTATACTCAGACCATTAGGGGGTCAATGTTTTAGAGAAGGATATCAGGTAAGCCTCCCTTTGTGGTAGTAGGATCTCGATGTTACCCCCTCTCCTTGGAGTAGTCTTTGAGAGCATTAAGTTTAACAGCGGAGGGGTAAGACATGTTTCTCTTTGGTTTTAGATCACATTTGTCTTTAAATGGCACCCCAGGGTAGTTCACGGGACCAGAACTGAGTGCTGCACTGTCCGGGAGAAGGGTTACCGTCCGGGGACGTAGACCTAGTGTCACTGAATCGATAGGAATTGTTTCAGTGTGGTCTGTCAGTAGTGTGTTTTGTATTGTTGTCTAATGTAGAGTTGACTAATGTAGTGTTGTATATTATAGTGTTGGCTAATGTAGTGTTGTATAATATAGTGTTGTATAATGTAGTGTTGTCTAATGTAGTGTTGTATATTATAGTGTTGGCTAATGTAGTGTTGTATAATATAGTGTTGTATAATGTAGTGTTGTCTAATGTAGTGTTGTATATTATAGTGTTGGCTAATGTAGTGTTGGCTAATGTAGTGTTGTCTAATGTAGTGTTGTATATTATAGTGTTGTATAATGTAGTGTTGTCTAATGTAGTGTTGTATATTATAGTGTTGGCTAATGTAGTGTTGTATAATATAGTGTTGTATAATGTAGTGTTGTCTAATGTAGTGTTGTATATTATAGTGTTGGCTAATGTAGTGTTGTATATTATAGTGTTGTCTAATGTAGTGTTGTATATTATAGTGTTGGCTAATGTAGTGTTGTATAATATAGTGTTGTATAATGTAGTGTTGTCTAATGTAGTGTTGTATATTATAGTGTTGGCTAATGTAGTGTTGTATAATATAGTGTTGTATAATGTAGTGTTGTCTAATGTAGTGTTGTATATTATAGTGTTGGCTAATGTAGTGTTGTATATTATAGTGTTGTGTATTTTAGTGTTGTGTATTTTAGTGTTGTCTAATGTAGTGTTGTCAGGTGTGTAGAGCCTGCAGGTAGTTATTCAGTATGCTACAGGACAGGTGTGTGGAGCCTGCAGGAAGTTATTCAGAATGCTACAGGCCAGGTGTGTAGAGCCTGCAGGTAGTTATTCAGTATGCTACAGGACAGGTGTGTGGAGCCTGCAGGAAGTTATTCAGAATGCTACAGGCCAGGTGTGTAGAGCCTGCAGGTAGTTATTCAGTATGCTACAGGACAGGTGTGTGGAGCCTGCAGGAAGTTATTCAGAATGCTACAGGCCAGGTGTGTAGAGCCTGCAGGTAGTTATTCAGTATGCTACAGGACAGGTGTGTGGAGCCTGCAGGTAGTTATTCACTGTGCTACAGGTCAGTTGGGAGGAGCCAGCAGGTAATTACAAAGCAGGATAAGGACAATTTAGTACTGTAGATTTAGTGCTGTAGGTTTAGTGCTGTAGATTTAGTACTGTAGATTTAGTACTGTAGATTTAGTGCTGTAGATTTAGTGCTGTAGATTTAGTGCTGTAGATTTAGTGCTGTAGGTTTAGTGCTGTAGATTTAGTACTGTAGATTTAGTACTGTAGATTTAGTACTGTAGATTTAGTGCTGTAGATTTAGTACTGTAGATTTAGTGCTATAGATTTAGTACTGTAGATTTAGTACTGTAGATTTAGTACTGTAGATTTAGTGCTGTAGATTTAGTACTGTAGATTTAGTACTGTAGATTTAGTGCTGTAGATTTAGTGCTATAGATTTAGTACTGTAGATTTAGTACTGTAGATTTAGTGCTGTAGATTTAGTACTGTAGATTTAGTGCTGTAGATTTAGTACTGTAGATTTAGTACTGTAGATTTAGTGCTATAGATTTAGTACTGTAGATTTAGTGCTGTAGGTTCAGTACTGTAGATTTAGCATACTTAGGTACTGTGGTTAAGGGGTTTTATTCAGTATGCTACAGATTTAGTGTTAGGTATTTTACGTACAGTGCATTCTGAAAGTATTCAGACCCCTTTTCCAGTATTTTTTACGTTACAGCATCATTCTACAATTGATTAAATATTTGTTCATCAATCTTCACACAATACCCCATAATGAGAAAGCAAAAACAGGTTTTAATGATTTTTTTCATCACTTTTGGCAGAGATTACAGCTTCGAGTCTTCTTGGGTATGATGCTACAAGCTTGGCACACCTGTATTTGGGGAGTTTCTCCCATTCTTCTCTGCAGATCCTCTCAAGCTCTGTCAGGTTGGACGGGGAGTGTCGCTGGAAAGCTATTTTCAGGTCTCTCCAGAGATGTTCGATCGCGTTCAAGCCCGGCCTCTGACTGGGCCACTCACGGACATTCAGAGACCTGTCCCGAAGCCACTCCTGATGTCACGCCCTGACCTTAGAGAGCTTTTTATGTCTCTATTTTGGTTTGGTGAGAGTTTGATTTGGGTGGACATTCTATGTTCCTTCTTCTATGTTTTGTATTTCTTTGTTTTGGCCGGGTATGGTTCTCAATCAGGGACAGATGACGCTCGTTGTCTCTGATTGGGAACCATACTTAGGTACCCTTTTCCCACCAGTGTTTTGTGGGTAGTTGTTTTCTGTTTAGTGTTGAGTACCTGACAGGACTGTTTCGGTTTCCTTTTGCACTTTGTTCTTTTTGTTTCAGTGTTCAGTTCAATAAAAGTCATGAACACTTACCGCGCTGCGCTTTGGTCCGATTCCTCCTCATCCGACGACGACACCCATTACACCTGAATTGTCTTGGCTGTGTGCTTAGGGTCATTGTCCTGTTGGAAGGTGAACCTTCACCCTAGTCTGAGTTCCTGAGCGCTCTGAAGCAGGTTTTCATCAAGGATCTCTCTGTACTTTGCTCCGTTCATCCTTACCTCGATCCTGACTAGTCTTCCAATCCCTGCCGCTGAAAAACATCCCCACAGCATGATGCTGCCAACACCATGCTTCACCGTAAGGATGGTGCCAGGTTTCCTCCAGACGTGACGCTTGGCATTCAGGGCAATGAGTTCAATCTTTGTTTCAACAGACCAGAGAATCTTGTTTCTCATGGTCTGAGAGTCCTTTAGGTGCCTTTTGGCAAACTCCAAGCGGGCTGTCATGTGGTTTTTACTGATGAGTGGTTTCCATCTGGCCACTCTACCATAAAGGCCTGATTGGTGGAGTTCTGCAGAGATGGTT